>NC_087442.1:54051423-54367659 GCF_036321535.1 Camelus dromedarius | reverse complement strand
CATTGGTGGCAAGAACGGTTGGTATTTACTGACTTCCCTCCTTAATGGGTGGATGAACTCTGAAGCTGTGTAAATGAGATAATGCAGAAATTATGTCTTCTTACTCCCAGTGTGGTTCTTTAGTTTTAATTCTATTAGAAGGCAAGTAGCCTTGGGAAAGTTAAAACCCAGAAGTAGTAAATTGAAGAAAGAAGCAATCACCAATCTTGTAGGTCTCTCCTAAAAAATTATATGTTGCTGTAAGATTCTCCACTTATTTAATAGTGGTTAAGAATTATTTTAAATTAAGGAACTCTTAACTTGCCTTTAAGTTTTGCCTCGTTTGTTGAAATATTTTGTTAATAACTTTACTTTTTATAACAGTACAGATGTTTAAAATATTAACATTTTAATCTGTCAGTGATGTCTTTATGCAGTTTCTTCTCTTGCTGATATAACAAATATTTGTTCCTATATACTATAAACATTCTATACATTTCTGTAAATTCATCCCCTAAAATTTTTTTCAACTTCTTAGTATAGCTGAAGTATATTTGGTTTGTTATTCAAAATATATTTCTAAATTTTCTTTCCAAATTTTTATTTAGTTATTCTAGTTATTAGTTTATAGTTTATTCTAGTCTATTAGTTTAATATAGTGATTATTTATGTAGCTATTAGTCCTAAAATAATCCTTTAAAACTCCCTTGTTTTGCAGACATAAAAGATCTTATTAGAGCTTGCATTTTTTGAAGTTAAACATGACAAATATATTTAAAATAACACACCATGTTCATATAAGCGTGTAGCACAGTACTAACTCAGAAACCTGTTGAAGGGAACGTTGCATCTCCAGTGTGTCTGTCTTTTCTCTCTCCACCTTAGCATCATCCTACAGAACTTAATCATCCTTGTTTTCTTGACAGTTTCACGTCAGTGTTATTCAGACTTGTAATTTGTTTGAAAATTAGAGTAGCACTATGGTTTTTTTGCTACGTGATTTTTTAAAACATTATAAAGATCCTTCTATGTGAAATGAAAGGCTGCAGTTCACTCACTTTCACTGTCCTAGGGAACTGTTTTGCATGAATGTTACCAGTGTATACTTATCCATGGCCCTATCTATGGATATTTGATTTGGTCTTAGAGTTTTGCATTTATATAATACTGCTCTAAATGTCATCTCTTTAATAAAAAACATACATGGAACTTTTTTTGGCTTTTCATCTTTTCAAATATCCATATTTCTGTTGAACTTACATTGAATGCCATTGGGCATTTGGAAACAAATAGAATTTAATATGTTATCATAAACTAAGTGACAGTTATTTTAAATTCTATCCAAAATGTTTATATAAGAAGCACTGTATCTGGCTCATAAGTGTAAAGGGACTTTATTTACTGAGAGAAAGTAAATTGTAGACGGAATTTAAAACTCTTTAAAATATTTAAGGAAAAATTCAAAGAAGTATTAAGTATTTTTTAAATGACTCCTTTTTTCTGAATTTGTTGCTGGGCTTCAAAAATAAGCTTCGGATGCTAATTAAAATCAGGGTCCAATTACTTGCTTCTTATTTTTAAGATCCAGATCGAGTGCCCCTGAATTAAATCGCTATTAATAAAATATAATAACAAAATGTAATTCTTAAAAAACATGTTTTCCTTTGGAATGTCACGGCACTTTAACAGTACCTTTCATTTGAATATAAGTAGCTCACTCCATAGGTATGATAAGACTGAAGCAGAGTGACTAGTCCATGACTGAATAAGTTTGTGGCGTGTTCTGGAATAATGTCTACTTTCTTTTTTAAATTAAATTTTATTTTTTAAAGAAATACAGTTGATTTACAATATTAGTTTCAGGTGGACAACATAGTGTTCAGTATTTTTAGATAATATACCATTAAAAGTTATTATAAAATATTGGCTATAATTTCCTGTGCTGTACGAGACATCCTTGTTGCTTATGTATTTTATACATAGTAGTTTATGTCTCTTAATCCCATATTCCCTTCTTTCCCGTCCTCAGTACCCTCTCCCCACTGGTAACCGCTAAATTGTTTTCTATATCCGTGAGCCTGTCTTGATTTGCGATACACATTTTTTATTGTATTCTTTTAGATTCCACATACAATGATATCGTACAGTATTTGTCTTTCTCTAATTTCACTAAGCATAATATTCTCTGGGTCCATCCATGATAGTGCAAATGGCAGAATTTCATCTTTTATGACTAGTAATATTCCTGTGTGTCTGTGTGTATATATCACATCATTTTTATTCATTCATTTGTTGAGGGACACTTGGATTGCCTTCAGATCTTGGCTACTATAAACAATGCAGCTATGAATATTGGGGTACATATGTCTTTTCAAATTAGTGTCTTCGTTTTTCCTCTTTATATAGCCAGGAATGGATGGAATTGCTGAATTATATGATAATTCTATTTTTAGTTTTTAGGGAAGCTTTCATACTGTTTTTCATAGTGGCTGTACCAATTTACATTCCCACCAACAGTGTACCAGTGTTCCCTCTTCTCCACACCCTCTCCAACATTTGTTATTTGTAGACTTTTTGATGACTTTGAGATGTGAGGTAGTATCTCCTTGTGGTTTTGATTTGCATTTTTCTAATAATTAGCAATGTGGAGCATCTTTCCACAAGCCTGTTAGCCATCTGTATGTCTTTGGGAAAATGTCTATTCAGGTCTTGGGCCCATTTTTTTTATTGGGTTGTCTCTTCAATATTGAGTTGCATGAGCTATTTATATATTTTGGATATTAATACCTTGTAGATTACACCATTTGCAAACATTTTCTCCCATTCCATAGGTTGTCTTTTTGTTGGTGATTTCGCTTGCTGTACAAAGACATAGAAATGTTCCAATCTCGTTGTTTTACATAGAGCTGTCCAGATTTCTCACTACTGCTTACTGAAGAGACTGTCTTTTCTGCACTCATTTTAAGGGAACAAATTTAGAATTGGAAAAATTTGCATGCAAGGAAATGCTATCTGTAGCATAGTACCAGAAATAACTGGAATGAACCAATGGTAAATCCATTTAACTGAATAAAACATTTTGTAATCATAACAGTGACAATTATGAAGATGATAAGACATAAAAATGCTTACACAGACATGAAAAAAATCAGATAAGAAACTTGTGTAAGTATGTTATAAAGAGAGCTATGTAAAATGGACTAGAAGGGAACTTAGTGTCCTGTTGGCACAGTTAGTGACTATGAATCAGCGTTGATAGAGGTCTATGGGGGGGAGCACACTGACTCAATACAATGTACTCTTTGCATCTGAGGGAAAAAAAGTGCGATACCTTAAATGACTTTCTGTGGGTTGCTTGCTTCATTTAGGATTAGCATGTGAAAATCTCCGAAGGACTTGATTTAGTCCACATTATCTCAATTTTATCTCCTCTCAGAGCGCTCTGTCTCAATCAGCTCCTATTCTGCATGTGTTCATCTACATGCTCATCTACTTGAACACAGCAGTAACAAGTTGACTGAACATAAAATACTCCTAAAAAAAAAAGTTCAGGAGACGCTGATGTTCAAGTGTTCTTTCTGAACAACGCAGCTTCATAATTGTGTACTGACTACAAAGAGATTCTGTCTTGTCTTTAAACCGCTCAGTGGCCAGACAAACTTGTTTTTCTATAACAGGATTTCTATAGGACTGCAAGTACAAACCCAGTTTGTTGGCCCAAACAAGTTTGAAGTTTGCAAAGGTGCACAGCCATGAGAATGAGCTTGCTGGTGATGTTCAGAGCCCAGCAATTAAATGACAGGTGGCATCACTCACACTGTTAGTCTTCAAGCCCCCGAACTCCAGACTTCTTACTTCTCCATGCAAGATAAGGCTTTACGAGGAATACCATCTGTGTGAAACATTTTTCTTTAGTAAGCCTGTATGAGCTTGCTTTATAAAAATTCATTTTCTAATTTAGGCTCTCCTACCTCCTCTCCAAGAAAGTCTAGGTCACTCTTGCGAATTACATTCACAGGATGACTGTTCGGTTGGCACTGTCTAAAGGTATTATTTATTCACACAAGGAAGCTTTACACTTTTGATAATGATGCATTCTATGATTTTACAAAGGGGAATGGAAGATGGAATGGTGTTCAGGCAAGTTTTTAATGTCTTTCGTAACTCTGTTATCAAGTGAGTTTATTCATACACATGTACGAAAGGTAGAGGTGTAATTGACAACAAAAGTCTGGTTTTATTTTAAGCGAAATGAAAATGAACATTCATCCGTGTAGTCAAACATTGTTATTAGTATGAGATAGCTACTATAATTTATAAAGTGGTTCATTGAATGGTTCAAGATAGTAAAGAAGAAAAATTTTTGTACTGTAATTTACTAGAGTTTCACAGTTGGATGGCTGAACAGTGAATTAGTGGATTTACTCAAGATGGTTTTAAATCATTTTATATGTCTAAACATTTGTCAATATTGGCCATATATTAGATGATATAATTCTAGAACTAGAAGGGGCTTTGAAAACATTTAATAAGCCTTGGACTAATCTTTGTCACCTTAGACTTGTCAAAATCAAAGACTGGTCTGGGTTGAGAGGTCTTCTCATTCTGCGCATGGTTGTTTCTTGATATGGCAGTAAGTCTCCCAGCCTCTGGATACAGTCCATTTGTTTCCTGTGCTGTAGAACATGGAGGAATATGAAGCAAATGATAGAAAGCGTCAGACGCTGCTGTGCGAAAGCAATGCCACCAAGTGTGTAGGGACAGTATCTGGCTGAGCTTAGATGACATTTCTAAAGAATCGTTTAAAGATGTCCCCAAATCTGCCACAAAGAGCACATTTGTCATCGTCTCCAGCTCCGCTCTCCAGTGCTTGTTTTTACGAGATTCATGGCAGCAGGAAATAATTGGAAATAATAAACCAGGTATTCTTTTATTTCATCCACTTGGCATTTGAGTTTCAAAAACAAAAATAATTTAAAATTATCAAACCATTGTTTTCCTTTAGAACATTTGGTAGAGGAAGTCTGTGAAAATTAACAGGAAAAATATGCCAATAGATTGGGACACTTCTTTGTCTAACACGCATTAAGACCTACCTGGTGCTTGTCGTTGGGGCTACAATAAAAATAAAAGATACGGTTTTCAGAAACTTACAAGCGGCCATGGCTTTATCAGTTATAATTCTACAGTAAAGAATATCTCTAAAGAGTTCAAATTTTTTAAAAGAACAGTTTTTTAGCTGATTTTTTTTCTCCCCAAACAGTCGTATTTCTCCTGGCACTTCCTTATACAGTCCATCTGAGAAAGAGGACCTGGATAAGAAAGGGAGTCATGTGAACAGAGCTTCAGCTTAAAGTCACAAATATATAAATCAGGCAGACAATTTTGTCTGAGAAGATCTAAAGGCTAAAGGGGAGGTGGAGGATTCAGTTTTCCTGGTTTTCAAATTATCTGGGATGTGGCCTAGCTTAACAGGTCTTGAAAAGAAATCCTTGGTTGGCAAGGCAACAAATGAAAGCATAATATTTTCTGGTAACACTAGAGTCATAAGTAAAATAAGAATGTGTAAATAACTTAGATGGTCTGAGTTACCTCTGTTTGGTATGTGGGAACTATACACATGCACAGATGTGACATTCTCTGGATATTATGCGAGCGTGTACATTTTAAAAGACATATCTGTTACCCCATTACTAAAAACTGGGCTGTTAGCTTCCAAATTACAAGTGTCAGCTGCAGCTTTATCATCAGCTCAAATAGCAGCGAGCTATATAAAATATTGTACTAACTCAGCCACCATTTACCCAACAGTGTCCTCGTCTTTTTAGTGATGCCCCCTTGGTTAAAAACAGTAGTATGTAATATGTCATAGTTCTCACTTAAGAGAACTCTTCTTCTGGGGTGATGACAATTTAATATAGGTATGACTATTTTAATGCTTTGCTCTTAAAAATTCAAGTGGTCAGAGTTAGTATTTAGGACTTTACATATGATGTTTGAATAGCTGTTAAACCTTCTGAATCTTAGATACGCCCGAAGATATAAGGGACAATATTGGAAAGTGACAGATCCCTGTCACGAGCGTGCAGTGTCATGGTCCTATCCTTTCTCTCCCTCACTTTCCCTTGGAGCAAGCTTGGGGCTTTGCTTCGACTGACAGGACAGAGTTCCTCCTTGACGTGAAGATGGCAGCCTGTTGCCCTGGGGACTGTTGGTTCTTTGCTCACAATAAGAGGAATTTAACCTGTAGGAGGGTTTGACACCATGGAGTACCAAATAGAGACGTAGATGGGAGGGTGGTGGTCTTGTTTTGCCCCTGGATTAAGCAAGCCTTCCTTGAAATCCAGCCTACTTCTGAAATTTAGGTATATGAACCAATAAAGTATTTTTATTTAAGCTGTTTTGTTGGGTTTTTATTTCTTGCAAGTAAAAATTATTCTAGTGGATTAATTCAAATATGTGATGTGTAACACCACGAAAGAGATGCTAGAAAAGGGATTCAGACAGAGGACTGGCAGCTGAACCAGACGGTCTCTAAGAAAGTCTTCAACTCTGGAATTCTGATATGGAATGAACCTAGGTTTCTGTATTGTGTTGCCTCCACACGCGTCTGGAGATGATAGCCAGATTCCCTTCAAGCTGTCTGTACATCACACACAATGGGTGTTTTAGTAACTAGGACTGCACATTTTCCAGCTCAGTTTGCTTATTGCCAAAGATCACATTTTATTGTTCCCCTTCATCCAAGATAGTCCTTGATTAATTCTAATTAAAGTACTTATTTGTAATTAATTCTTACTAGGATACACATCTCCATACATAGTTCTGGATATGATTTCTTTTTAACAGGTCAGCATTCAAAATAAGAGAGCAAGGTATGAAGGAGATCTAATATAAGATTTAGGCAACATAAGTTTCAGCCAAATTTTTACATTTGATATGTTGTTCCTTCTTATCCATTAAAAAAAAAAAAAGGTTAGGTGTATCATTGGAGGTGTCACTCAGTACTAAATGTCATTAAATGTTAAACAGGGACACATTTTTCTTGGAGAAAATTTGGGATTGAAGTTTGTTATAATCCAACCATCTCAGAATAGTGCTCTATGTTGAAATTGATATAAAATATGGGAAGTCAGGATGCATGTGGAAAACATACAGGATAAAGCGATTAAGACAATTTCCAGCATTGACTGAAGTCGCATCTCCGTGGTGTCACTAACCAAGAGTGACTACTTACTTTCTTAGAAAAACGGTTCTGCAGAAGCGTGGAGATAAAACCAGAGCAGGGAGGACAATGGTGCTTTCTCAGTCTATTGCCGTCCAATAGAAGTTAGGATCATCCCTGGCATAGAAAAGGAAAAGGCTGATTCTAAGGAGGTCACCACCTGAATGTACTTGGACCATTTCCAGGGCAGGATGCCTGGGCTACAAAGAACTTCTGTTGTCTTCTTCCGGGAAGATGTGCTTCAGAGCTTCACATTTTTGGCAAACATGCCTCTATCCCCTTTGGGCATCTGTGCTTTTCTTCTCTGGAGAGTAGTACCATTTTTTTCCTTCATTAATTATACTAGTTTGTTTTTAATCTACGAGAGCAGAAAGAATTTCCTAAAATCATATCCAATATTTGCATGTATTTCAGAAAGCTATTGAGTACTTTTTAAAAGATTTAAAACACTTTAAAAAAATTCAATCAAATTGATAATTTTGTCTGTTTCTTCATGCTGGAGCGGTATGAGTTAAGAGCGGGAAGGACTGGATCTGGGGAAGTGAATTAATAAACCTCAGAGCGCCATGGATGTCAGGCTGGATTCTCAGAGGTGGAGTTTTATATAGTGCTTAAGAGCCCAAATTATTCTATTGTTATGACAACCCAGGAAAACGTTTTAGGTAATTTCTCAACACTTCTCTTTTACTCTGTCCTTTATTCACATTCTGCAAGTTATTTAAATACATTAGCAGGGTTTGTTGTTGTTGTTATTTTATATACACGTTGAGAAAAAAAATGGGACCATCTTTTTACTTAAAATTCTGTCTGCCGGGGAAGACGTGGCTCCTTCTGCTACTTCTCTATGAAATATACTGGAGGAGTTAATCTGAGGAAATTGCTTGTGTCAGCAGCTGTCACAAAACATGTGGCCCGTTTTGGAATCTGGTGCAGCTGCCACGCTTAAATACTATTTTTTTTTTTCCCATGGGGAAATAAGAATATCAGTGGAATTTGTCTTCTTTGAAGTGCTTCAGCCTTTTTATTTCTAATTTCAGACGTGAGTGGCCTTTTGGAATGACTAGGCGAGGCAGAGAATATTCTCTGCTGAGCCCTTAATATCTGGGGTATTCCCCGGTAGCAAGAATGTTGTTAAGCAGCACTGGGTGGGGAACATCTGTTCATTGTTCCAGACGCCATCGTGTTCACGAAGAAAATATGCCCCAGGCTGATGTAAAGGTTACCTATGCTTTCCTACCAAGTGATTTATGGGATGTTTTCTAGAAGGAACTTGGACTCTTGACCCCATTATGTTTTCCCCAAGCTACACCTAGAACAGGGCATGTCCAGCCCCTCTCAGGTCTCCAGCTGCGGTATCCCTCTCTCCCATTAACCATATGGTTTAGGAATCTCCCTCCCTGGAGAAGGGCTTTCCTGATTAAGGATGGCTAATTCTGCAAGGGATGTTTTCTCACATATATACAGAGGCCCAGGCTTCCTACATGTACTTATTCTTTTGTTGTTATGTCATAGATTCACTTTGTCACTTTGGAATGTTGATCATAATGCTCTTCACATATCTGGACACCCTATGTCTTTTCTGAGTTAAAAATAACACAGTGCCATGAAAGCAACCTAAATGTCCATCAACAGATGACTGGATAAAATTGTGGTTTATTTATACAATGGAATACCACTCAGCCATAAAAAAGAATAAAATAATGCCATTTGCAGCAATATGGACGGACCTAGAGATCATCATTCTAAGTGAAATACGCCAGAAAGAGCAAGAAAAATGTCGTATGATAGCACTCATATGTGGCATCTTAAAAAAAAAAAAGGAAAGAAAGAGGACACTAATGAAATCATCTACAAAACAGAAACAAACTGGCAAACATAATAAACAATCTTATGGTTACTGGGGGAAAGGAGGTGGGAAGGGATAAATTTGGGAGTTTGAGATTTCTGAATATTAAGCACTATATATAAAAATAGATTAAAAAAACAAATTTCTTTATAGCAAAGGGAACTATATTCAATATCTTGTAATAACCTTTAATGAAAAAGAATATAAAAACAGATATATGTATATATATGCATGACTGGGACATTATGCTGTACACCAGAAATTGACACATTGTAACTGACTGTACTTCTATTTAAAAAAATAACACAGTGAAATAGAGTGCAGTGGGAGAGAGATGAGGATAACCTGGCTTTCAATTTCACATCCCAAGCTCAGAGCAGACAGTGGGCTGTGAGCTGGCAGATGTAGAAGAGTTTGACAGTGTAATTGTTAGTAATACAGGTGTGCTAATGTCGCATACCAGAATTTGAGTGAACTCGAGCATGTTCTTAACACGTCTGGCTTCTATACCAATCTATCCAATGGGAGCAGTAGTGGTGCCTCCAGGGGAAATTTGTGAGGGCAAACAGAAACAACGCAGATAAAGACCTTAGCTTGGTTCTTACGTTACCTGGGAATAATGATACGTTAACCTGGGAAAGGGACACATCTCTCACTGCGTCAGTTAATTTGCAGTTAACGCATTTTAATTCAGTCACTGTTTCTTGTAGCCTTGATGCCAAAAACACCGTTTGAGATGGTCACAGTTGGATAAGAAACAACACAGCAAATTGACACAACCAGCCTAGTCACGAGGAGCCCAAGTGTCTAGTAGGATGGCCAGGACTGTAGAGAACTGGGCCAAGTGTGATAGGAGATCTCAAGTAGCACTAGCTGGAGTGATAAAGGCACCGAGGAGGACAAGGGTAGTTCTGCCTGCCCACTGGGCTTTCAGCAGAGCCTCCTTTGAAAGGACACCAAACTCCTTTCTCTCCCAGCATAGGACTGTGCACAAATTAAGCTGAGAGAGTTGAGCTCTGAGCTCTGGTTCAGAATGCATTTTTTATTTTTATATTGTTTTGCTAAAACAGAGGCCATATGATTCTGAAGATTAAGTTTCACACAGGAATTCCCCTCTTCAATTTTTAGCCTTTAACAATTAGATACTTGTAAAGATGATCAGTTTAAGGCACAATGAGATATGAGTGTTTAGTCACTGTTCTTGAGGTATTTAGACTTGAATTCATTCTCCTTCACTGACTGAAGTAAAAGAGAAAAAGGCCTTTAGGGCAAAATCAAGCCTAAAATGGTCAGTGCTTCAAAACAGGTGGGAAAAGCACCTGTACAGAAACGCATGGGCTGGCATTTTGTTCCTGTCGTTTGGTGTATGTGTCCAAAGAAAAGCCTTTGGGGTTCACTTAGTCTTGGGACCTACTTCCTATTTCAATATTCTGACCAGAACCTGAGGTGACAGGTTAACTGAATGTTTGCCCAAAGCCATATCCTAGAACTAGTGTCCTGATTTAGTGCGTTTTGGGGGGAAAGTCATCATAGAGGGGAAAAACGTCAAGCCGTTCTGTCAAACATGGTGCAACTTTTCGAGGATTGTAAATCTGAAAACTGAACAGTTGTTAAATGAGGCAGGTCAAGTTACATCTGTCTACATCACCTACATTTATACAGACTGTGGCACAGGACACGGAATGTATAACCCACATTCACTTGAAAGCAACAAAATAAATTTCCAGCTCTAGAACAGTCTGCTTCAGAGGGGACCGTGCAGCACCCTGTGGTTATATTTAATCTCTTCCACTGATCTTTGGAATACTCTGCTGTAGTAAAAAAAAAAAAAAATTGAAAAAAATGGATACAACACATTGCTTGCTGTTTCCACTTTAGAGAGAGTTGTGACTTCTCCTTCTCCATTTTCTCAAACTTTTCAGACATTTTCTATGGTTAGGGAAGGGAGGAGGGTTGTGGGGAAAGAAATGCGCTGGACCCTGTCTTTATTTTTTATTGTTCCGCCTCTTAAATCATTTTTTGGAACTATGTTGGTCAAAACACTTAAAATGAGAGCTATCCTCCTAATATATTACTCAGTCTGCAGTACAGTCTTGTTCTAGGTGTGGTACTGTACGTCGGATCTCTAGAACTTATTCATCCTCAATAAGTGAAATTTCAAACATTTAGCAACATTATCCTTTCCACCCCAGCCCCTGGCAACCACCATTCTCTTCTTTGCTATTATGACTACTCTGCTTTGGTAGAAAATTTTGAGAAAAATTGGTACAACCCATTTTCTTCTTCTCTGAGTCTATTTTACATACCTCATGGGAAGTTGAACCGTATGTGGTGTTCTTCTGTTAACTGACAATTCACTTTGCATGATGTCCTTAAGGTGCATCCATGTTTTCTAACATGGCAAGGTTTCTTCCTTTTTAAAGGCTGAGTAATAATCCATTGTATGTATTTACTGCATTTTCTTAATCCATTCATCTGTCAATGGACATAGAGGTTGCATCCACATTCTTGGCTGTTGAGACTAGTGCTACATGAACATGGGAGGGTTAACTTCTCTTTGATTTCTGCTTTTTGTTTTGTTTAGGTGTTTTTTGGATAAACATCCAAAAGTGGAATTGCTGAACCGTAAGGATGTTCTATGTCCAATTTTTTGAGGAACCTCCATACTTTTCACAGCAGCTGCCTCATTTTGAATTCCTACCAATAGTGAGTAAGTTTTCCAATTTCTTCACATCCTCACCAACACTTGTGTCTCTGTTCTTTTTTTTTTTGACAATAGCTATTCTAACAGGTCTGAGATGATAACGTGTTGAAGTTCTGACTTGCATTTCCCTGATGATTAGTGGTGCTGATTTTTTTTCATATACTTATTGGCCATTTGGATGTTGTCTTTGGAGAAATGTCTATTCAAGTCTTTGGTTCATTTTTAAATCAGGTTATTTATCATTTTTGCTATTGAGTTGTAGGAGTTTCTTATATATTTTGATACCAGCCATTTATTAGATAAATGATTTGCAAATGTTTTCTGTTCTGCACTCTGCCTTTTCGCTCTGATTGTTTCCTTTGCTGTGCGGGAGCTTTTTAGTTTGATGTAAGCTCATTTGTCTCATTTTGCTTTTGCTACTTGTAGCTGGAGTCCCATCTTAAATTTTGAAAATCTTTCATGCAATTGAAATGTAAGAACACACCTAAACAGAAAACAAAACAAAATCAAGAAATATTTAACAACAGAACCCTCTGCTGTACTATTGGTGAGAAAACAAGTACTTTTCCAAATAAAAAATATCTAGAGGATATTTCTGATAAAATTGGCAATAAATGTTTTGTGTATAAGCAAAATAAGGAGAGTGATTACCATTCCCCATTCTAGAGCATTTTTTTTTTTTTAGGACCAATATCTTCTTTTAAAGCTACTTGTTAAAGATAGAGCTTTTCATATTGAAAAAAAAAGTTCTTGGATTTTAAGCGCCATATACTATGCTCTGCAGGGTAGTAGGGAAATAGGCCAGTGCTATAAGCAGAATGCAATCAAAAGACTCACAGCTAAGTAACAATAAAGCAGAATTAATTCCTCAAGTAAGCATTTGACATATTTTTACTTTAGGAAAAAGGGAAGGAGGGCCTATTAATAAAATTTTAACATGTTGACTGAAATAATGTCAGTTAACAGCTAAAATAAATATTTTATATAGTTATATGGCTTTGAACATTCATTCTTTTAAAAAAATTTTTTTATTTTTGAGGGGAGAAGTCATTAGGTTTATTTATTTATTTATTTGTAGATGGCAGTGCGGGGGATTGAACCCAGGACCTCACGCATGCTGAGCACATACTCTACCACTGAGCTATACCCTTCTGCCTAGTCATTCATTCTTAAGGAAAAAAGTTGCTTTCATCACATATAGAAAGAGTAAATTATGGAGACAGCATCTTCTTCATATTGCTTCCTCTATTAAAACCCACAAAACCGCAACAGGGTAATTAATTAACTTACAATTTTATTAAATAACAATTCAAGTAGAGTTTACAAATTAATTCAAAACAGCATAGTTCTTGGGCGGGGTGGGGGAATAGCTCAAGTGGTGGAGTGCTTCGCACGAGGTCCTGGGTTCACTCCTCTGTACCTCCAATAGAAAATAATTAAGTAAATATATCTAATTATCTCCCCCCACGGAAAAAACTTGAAAAACAAAACCAAACAAGCAAACAAACCCCAGCATAGTTCTCAAGACTTTTTCAAGTTACTCCTCTTGGTAATAGACTTTTTTTTGGCTAAACAGAAAAACTAAGTCAAACATAATAAATGAAAAATTAATATTCATTGTCTCAGTGATGTCGTATGCCCCAATTCGTCCTACGTTCATTCACTATTAGGTGAAACAAACAGAAAAGTCCAGAACATTTAAGGCAGCAGTGGCCTATTTTAGTTGTGAATGGGCAGCTTAGGAGCTTTTGACTTCAGAATGTTTTGGAATTATTTCCACTGTGCTTCTTGCCTGAGATTTTGGAAACAGTTGTCTGAATATTAAACTTGGTAACCTGAACTTTCCAAATCAGACTTGTAAACTTTATAAAATCCCTAAATAAGTGGCAAAAGGCAGATAAAAAATTTTAGCGATGGTTTTAGTTGTCAGTAATAAAGGAAAGGAAAAGTCTCTAAAGGAGAAGGTGGAGAAAATCTAAAGTAAAACCTTCCCAGCATAGCCCCGGGGAGGGAGACTGGCTTAGCAGCTTCTCGCCGGTCTCACTGCAGCCCTGCGACCTGCCAGCGGCAGCTAATTACGTTCACTCTAGGCAAGTGTGTGCAGACTGGCTTCAGAGGAGCTCGTTCCAAGAGTGAGACTCAGAGAAACCAGGAGAGAGAAAATTCTGCACATTTAATAATTATGAACCCAGCGAGCTTGCCAGCCTGACTTTTTTTTTTTTGAACAAGTAAAAATTGTGTGGGCATAAAAAATGGTGTATAACTTGATGATTTGATATACATATATACACTGTAATATGAAATGATTACTACAATCGATTTCATTAACACATTCATTGCGTCACGTCTCACTTTTTGTGCTGAAAATACTTAAGATCATAGCAAATTTCAAGTATGCAATACAGTATTATTAGCTATAGTCATCATGCTGTACGTGATATCCCCAGAACTTATAATTGAAAGTGTGTACCCTTTGACAAACGTCCTCCCCGCCCTCTGACCGTTGCAACCACTGTTCTACCCTCTGGTTCTGAGTTCACCTTTCTTAGATTCTACATGTGAGTGAGATCGCCGGGCATTTGTCTTCCTGTGTCTGGCTTATTTCACTTGACATAATGTCCTTCAGGTTCGTCCATGTTTTTTCACAAGTGGCAGAATTTTATTTTCCATGCCAGCTTAACATTTCTAACATATCACTTGCTTTCCTTCTTTATTCATGCAACAAATAATAATAAAAATGGCTAATGCTGGATGATGTACTGTACACACTGGAAAGGAAGAAGGCCAGACGCAGAAAGACCATTTAGGAAGCTATTTCTGTATCTTGTTTCCATTGTGAGTGCTTTACAGATGGAGGGGTAATGATGGAAATACTGGAGACTGGATCAAAGCAAGAGGAAAGTTCTGTTCTGGATTCATTGGCTGTAGGCACTGGGTCAACATTCAGGTAAAAATACACCTGGGAACAAAGCTCAGGAGCTGGGATAGGAATGGAGAGTGAAGTTTAACTTGCTCATCTTATTCTTTTTTATATGAGTAAAATTAACCATATTAAATATACAATTACTTTAGAATTATTTTTAAATTAGTATTTATTGAGCCTTTACTATGGTACAGGTTTATAAGTATTTTATATAAATTTTCTTAATCCTTGCAAGAGTTCTATAAGTTTGTTATTATTCTTATCCTTCTTTCATAAATGTGGCCTCCCAGCTGGTAAAGGGACTACAAATCAGACAGGTCTCCCGAATTTCAGTGTCTGAGCTGGAATTTCAAGCCTGTCTTTGCAGCTCAATGCCTAGAAAAGTACCTCTGTTCAATCCATGTCTGTTTAATGGATGACTGACTGCATACTAATATTTGCGCCGCAAGACAGCTGGAGTTGCAAACGGTGTGTCTGAAGAAGGAAAAAAATTGTAATTCTTGATTAATTGAAAAAAAATGAAATAGTAAGGATTAATTAAGAATTATTTTAAAAAGCCTAAGTATAATTAAAAAAAAAAAGAGAAGAATGATACAGTAATTTGCAGGGAACTCTGGCAGACTGTGAGCATAACTTTTTGAATTTGTGGAACATCAAGATAGTCACAGCAAATTTCTTTGTCTATAAATGGCAACACCTTGTCATTGTTATGTTATTAAATGTCTACTCTGTGCAAGATCGCACATCGCGTTCCATGGAAGATTTAACATGCATGTGTAAGACAGTTCAGTCCTCAAAGAACTTTACCTGGGAGCTGGGGAGGCAGGATGAAAACGTGATTAATCCCTTACCTGGCTCTCTCAGTTCCCTCCCCGGTTCCTCACCCTGCCCATGCACACTGGCATCTTGTGAAAACCATGTATACTCTTGCTTCGGCCATTTTTGTTTTTGTTTTCGTTTTTGTTTTACATTTGCTCTTCCATTGTCTGAGTTTCTTCTCTCAAGATGTCACCATGGCTCAGTTCTGTCAGTGTTCATTTAAAAAAAAAAAATGGGTGATTAACAAGGAATCTTTTGACACCCTAATATAAAATGTCTATAATCACCTAGTTTTCTTTCCCTACTTTATCTTTCCCTCTAGTACTTATCACCAACGTGCACATGCTCATACAATTTATACAAATGATGCGTTTATTTATTGTTTCTTGGCTGTTTCCTGCCAACTAAAAATTGGCACTTGCTGTCTGCCTCTGCTTGGATTAAATCATGAGCCACTGCAGTCACTGACCATCAACATTCCCTGAAAGGCGTTCAGGTTGGAGGTCAAGAATGAGGCGTTCTGTGCTCTGGGAAAACTGGCAGAATAGGCCTTCAGAGAGTTAGATGTTTTCAGGAGAAGATTTTATGAGCCTTAAATCTTGTGTCTCCTCATATCTAGAAAAGCACTAAAACCATGAACGGTGACATCTGTTCCTCATGACTAGCAGCAGCCTCTGCCTACATGTGTGCTTGACTGCACGACAGTGTCCCCTTCACTGAAATCATATTTAATACTGAGTTTTCCCCTGCCTTTTTGGAGCAGTTCCTCAAAACTATCTGAGATGCCATCTCCCGGGCTATAGTCCTCATTTTGCTACAAATAAAACTTAACTCACAACTCTCACATTGTGTGATATTATTTCAATCAACAGTCCACCAACTAGACCGTGAGTTTCTTGAGAAGAGAATCTATTTTGTTTAAACTGTACCTTCAGCATCTACAACAGTGCCAGGCATATAGTAAGGATTCCATAAATATTTATTAAATGAATGAAAAAATGAACTGATAAATGACAATACTTTTAATTGTACAACAGCTGAATTGTTAACACAGGTGATATTCACTACAGACATTCATAGAAAATCCATGCATATGCACCTTTTCCTGAATTTTACAGTATCTCAAGGAGAGGGATTCTGTCTGTTGAAAAATCTAATCTGTATCGAGTGTCGTGCCTGGCAGAGTACCTAACATACTGGGTGTATTTGCTGCACATTTGTGGGGATGTTATATTTCCAAGAGGAGATGGGTCCTTAGCAGGGCTTTGGAAGTTAGTTGGGGTTTAGCTGAGTGGTAAGTGGAAGAGATGTCATCAGTTTTCTGAGTAAGAAGCAGATGGAGGTACACACAATTTCCTTTGACAAGGAGTCACAATATGCTGGCAAGAGCAGAGGCTTAAAAAAAAGAGCCATCGGGTTGGGGATAATTGGTAGAAGGCTTGTGTTTAAAGAGATACAGCATGCGACAAAATAAGTAGTACTTTTGGAAGATGCGCTCAATCTTGTATTCAGCTACATGCATTTCTATTCAGTGTGTACCTAGGATCAGAGTAGCTGTGTTGGGGGAAGCAGGTCATCAACTTTACTGGGTCGGTGCAGGGAGACATTAGGGTAGGTATTAAGTGAGTGCGTAGATACTAAATCTGTAGAAATAGGCTGGGTGGAGGTGATGATAGCCTGGACTGGACTGATGAGAAGAGAAAAGAAGACATGGATATGAGAAATAATATGAAGAAATAATGAACAGAATTCTCTTATGCATAAGTTTGGAAGGGGACTCATGGGTACAGAAGATAAAATTTGGCTGGAAAAATGGTTTTATTGGAAAATCTGAAGTTTAAGAGAGGAGAAAACCAAGATGAAATGGCAGTAGGCTGGCAAAAATGTGGCCGGGAAGTCAAGGGAGACACTGAAATTGGAATTAGATATTTGAGAATTAGCACAACTATTAGCTATGTTTTCTGATATCCCTGGAGCATTTGTGATCTGTGGTTCTCATTAATTCACCGGTACAAGTGTTTACCGGGCATCTGTTTGCCAAGAATTCTTCTAGGTGCTGAGGTTGCAGCAAAGGCCAGACAGAATAACTCCCCATCCCTAGGTCCTTTGCACTGTAGTTGGAGAAAGTGAAACGCATGGCATGTCACATCTATGGGTGGTAAGTGCCGTGGCGGGAAATAAAGCAGGGCAGGGAGGCAGGGATGCTGAGTGTGGAGGGCAGGCAGATCAGGGCTGGTCTCACTGGGAAGAGCAAGATCTGGAGGAGGGGTGGATGTGAGCCCCTGAAACCTGGGGGAGCAACTTAGAGGAAGCAGGAAAGCAAAGGCCCCCATCCTGCTTCCAATGTTCCAGGAGGAGCAGGGAGGCCAGTGAGGCGGAGGAGCAGGGCGGGGGATCGGGCAGAACAGTAAGTGTGAGCAAAAGGCCTTATGGGCCAGAAAGAACTCAGGGTTTACCCTGAATGAGAAGGGACGCTAGTGAATAGCTGGGAGCAGACAAGGTACATGATGTGACTTGTATTTTAAATGGATCCTTCTGGCCGCTCTGTTGATGACAGAGCTGTGAATCATCTGGAGTGAAGACGGACTTGTTGCCTCTACTCAGAGGCATTTTTGTTCAAACAAAATAATTTACCACTTTCCTTTGGAATTCCCCAAAGCCGTCTTTGTGGGTTTCAGTTAAACTTCCCTCGTTGTCGTTTGAGCACGTTCCCGACACCTCTTCCCCCTTCTTCCCATCCTTGGTGCTGCCTGGGGAGGCACCCTCAGAAGCTTCCTGGTTTAGCTGGGTCTGTGGCTGATTCACCCTCTTTCCCCTGGACTCTGTTCTCAAAAGTACACAACATCGATCTCTGGATTGGAACTCATCCTCCATGTGTTCTTTCTGTGAGGGTTTCAGTAAGGTAAATGTACTTGGAGAGAAATCCATCACAGGTTTCCTATACTTGGCATTGGTTCCAGTTACAGGTTGAATTATCTGTCTCTTGAGGTCTAGCACCCATTACATAATAAAAATATATGCTATATATTATTCAAAATTGCATTTAACTGTTGTGGTATTTAGATAACAAACTCTAGAAAGTTCCAAGCTTGACTATAACCTACTCTGGTGGATCTGGAATTTTTTGAGACACCCTTCTTTCCATATATATATATATATACTAGTTTTATAAATGTCTCAAGTTCTGACCTAACTTTAGCTCAGATATGGTGAGTAATTATGAAGAGGTCACCACTTTAAAATTCAGTTTGTAGGTTTCTCTGCTTAAAATCTGTTTAAGCGTGGGAAATGAAATGAGTATGCCATTTACACACCGACATGTCTGTTCAACACATTTCAATAAGGTGAGTGTTTTTCAGGTTGTGTTGCTGTGTCATGTATGCCATTTAGGAGAGGCCATGTGCTGGTTCAGTGCTCACAGATCACTGTTTAAAAAGAAAAAAAAAAAAAAAAAAAAAAAAAAAACCCCAGCACATAATGCCCCACTGAAGACAGAATGAATCCAGCACACCTGGAATGAGTCATTACTTTCTTTGATCTTTGATAAACAGTTGTTTGAGGGATCTGAAAGTTCTCATTCAAATAACTTAATCAATAAACGAAGTGAAATAAAACTTGGTATCTGTTATGTCGAATGCCAAATCATACAAAATAATGTATGATTATTAAATTAATCAAATTGAAGTGAGGCAAGCATTGTATATTCTTGAACTTGTTGGTGGAAGTGTTGTGAAAACTCTAAAGAAAATCAAGAGTTTAGTTTAAGTAATTTTTAGGGATAATTGACACTATTATCGCCGATTGCAAACAAATTCTAAGGTCCCTCGAGTATTTGGTGTGGCGCACTGAGGTCTCTCTGTATGAAAATTTCTTTTTCTAAAACTGTAATCATAAGTCTTTTTCTTTTAGCAAACACTTTTCTAAGTCACCCCTGCCTATTAAAGTAAAACAAACTTTATAACCAAGATTGTGAGTTAGATAGAAAATTCTCTTCACTCTTTCCATATTTAAGTACAGGATTATGAAAATGTTATCACTCTCATTAAAAAAAAAACCTTCATACTGATTTGGCTTTTTATGTTCACAATGTCATCATCCATTGTTTAGGACTCCTTTGGATATTTAAAAATTCAAATAACACTTAAGACCTGCTCTGTGGGACTCAGAGCATTTCTGGTAAATAGGACCATTTCAAGGGATATGGCTTGGTATGAAAAATGACTTAAAAATCTGAAGAAAACTGAAATTTTACAGATGGATTTTTTTCTTTTAGGATTTTTTAAGAAAGCAATGAGGAAATGGTTCATCTTCCTCTCAAGGAAATAAGATGCCAGGTCTAATTTTAATAATTTTCCATAATAATACCTCAGAGACAGGAACTAGACTGAAATTAGTTTCCTGACTGACTTCACTGTTTTTCTGTCATTTACAATTCCATACTGACTCTGTTTATATAAACAACCTTCCTTTTCAATATGAATGTGGTATCTTCCACATGCACGCTAGGAAAATATTCATGCCTGTCTGTGTCAGGTATTGATTTTTTTTTTCTTAATCCTTTTGTTTAATAAATCAAAAAGCTGGTAGAGAATGTCTTTCGGTTAAGAGGTCATGGATTTGAAAGCTTTGCTTCTGAGAGAATTCACTGAAATTTTCTGTTAGGAGAAAATGGTCATTTAGGCTCATATAGATCGTAGAATGAACCACATCCCACCCTGAGCTATAAAGTCACCGAGAACATGTAATGTGGTCTGAGCTTTCACTGCAGTGACTCGCGACTGCGTAACAATCAGCTCTGCAGAAAACAGACAGTTGAGTACTCGAAGAATACCTCTCTTTTTGGAGATACAAAAGTTTTATTTTTTCAGTGGAAGTAGGTGCTATTTACAAGTATGACCTTAGGGAATACAGATACTTGCATTTACTGCTGCCTTGTTAGCCCATCACATAATGCCCACCATACAATAAACACTCAATAAACACTCAACATACAGTAAACACTCAAAAGCTGTTTTGTGGGTGGATACAAGAATGAATGAAAGAATGCCATTTCTTGATTGGTCCTTTCTGGCAGCATGAGAAAAGTATTTGGAAGTGTTACTTTGTTTAACAATTCAGCAATTTGTTGATTCATCAAAAACATACTGCCTAGTATGTACCAGTGCTAGGTCCTAGGGGAAACATAAGAAACCAGGTGGAGTGGCGTGGTTATAGCTCAAGTGGTAGAGCTTGTGCTTAGCATGCATAAGGTCCTGGGTCCAATCCCCAGGACCTCCTCTAATAATAAATCAATAAGTAAACCTAATTACCTCCTCTCCTCCAAAAAAAAAAAAAAAAAGAAAAAGAAAAAAGAAACCAGATGGACATCATCCCTGATCTCACGGTGTTTCTAATCTCATGGTGCAGCTATCAGGATGAAACAAGAAGAATGTGGGCCTGTATTCTGATGTTTTCTTACAGCATCATCGTGACTGACTAAGGATTGGATGGCGGCTTTCCAGTTGATGAGTGCCTTGCTCAGCAGGTTGTTATAGATTCTGACGTTTAGTTATGGATCAGTAGTGTCTAGGGAAATTGTAAAACAGGTGTCCATGCCCTGAGTCAGACTTGTTACATCAGAATCTCGAAAGTTGTGGTCTCGAAGTCCGCATTGTTAAGAAACTCTATAGATCCGTCTGATGAAGCTAAGCTGGCATTCAGGAATTACAACTGAGTGTTAGATAGAGGTCTGGAATTACTATTAGTATAGGGTCAAAGTTTATGTTCATGCCAACCCCAAAGTAGACATTAATTGACCATCTTTCAGTGTCAGATTATTTTACATAAAGTGATGATCAGTCAAAATAGTCTCAGCCATCGGCCCCACCTCTTCACGCCCTGCACCATCAGCCTTCTCTTGGAACCTGGCCATCATCATGTGGTTAGCTCCCCTGAGCCTTCTGGTGGGGTTACTATCCTCTGGGCAGTGGAATTCTTCACACTTCATTTCCATCATTCTTTCTTCTACTGTTAAAATCAACTCAGGGCATGCTTTGTCTGCGGATACTTGGAAAGTTTGTTTCATTGGCTCCAATTACTTTTAGTGTCAAAAAATGTGGCCTCTTCTACATATCCTTGTTCAAATTGTGTATGTACATAATGAAAAAAATCCAGTTTTTGATTATCCACACAGAAGGAATTTGAGATACAAGACCATACTCAAAGTTTTTTGTAACTTTCAATTTTTATGGTGTCATTGCTTCAGTCTCCTGGTCCTTAGCTCTCAAAGAACCATCTATATGAACTTCTGTAACTTTCTACCTTGTGGGTCTGTCCAGTTTAAAAGCAGTAGCACTAGAGTCTGCCAACCTGCTGAACCAAAGGGTTAGGGTTGGGAGAGAATTCATTCATTCAGACTTTACCAGTGCCTGCCCTGTTGTAGAGCTAGTTGCTTCAGAACCCATGAGTTTGGAGAAACTGCTGCCTCTTCTAACTGGCATCATGTAGCCCTGGCTGTGGTTCTGAAGAGGGGATGAGAGATTCTGAGCCAACCTGCCTTCCCGTGAGGATGGAGCAAGTCATGCCTCATCTCATCCTTTCTGCAGTCAGGGGTGTGGTTCATTGTCTGGGAACCACAGAGAGTGTACACGGCTTGCGGTACTCAATGCATAGAATTAAACATTCTCAGTCAAGGGACTGAAGTACAGAGTCGGTCCAAACTGCTTCTCCTGCATAGGAGGAATCTGACTACATACGTCCTCCTTGCTACATGGAGGTGAAATACAGTAAGCAAGCTTCATCATCAACAAAGGACAGCGAGTTGTGCTTTGTTTTTGCTTTTCATTTTTTGAGGAATGTGGAGAGAATTGGAATTCCGCTTTACTTTTTAAAAATCAGGAATGATAATTTATTAGCTGAAGTAATATTCATGTCATAGTTTTTTTAGACCCACCCATATCATACTGCAGCAGCATAAGAGACCCCCAAGCAAGAACCTCCTAGTTGAGCTCATCAACCTCTCCAAACCACGAGCGATAATAATAATAATACATGATTATTGATAGAACAGTTTTACACCATAAGTTTACATGATATGTTACACAGCAAATGATAATTGACCTCTCTCTTGCTTTCTCTATCCTTTTTTGAAAATACAATGTGTGTGTAATTGGGTTGACAATAATAAACAAAAATATGTAAAGGGTAGAAATATGAATCCCATGTTGTCCTTGACTGTGGTTAATTGCTGCATGATGGAGGGTCAGAGTGAAATATTTTTGTTTGTTTGCTTGTCAGTTTTCATATAGCTGTAGTTTCTGAATTTCATAATTCATATCAAAAAATAGCATGAGTAATAAAATATCCCTTGAATATTTTAATAATTTTTCTAGGTTTTTTTTTAAAGCTAAGTGTTTGGAACTAGTGAAAATTTACTAATTTTTAAAATTTTAAAAACACTTCTTAGTGACAGCCTGGAGTGGTACATATTTTGGTCTGTCAACCAAGGAAATTTTTACATACCTTTTCTTCTTTGAAGTTAATCTTTAAACTCACTTTAACCCAATGAATCTCTTTATTTATCCCATTCCTAAAAACTGAGTTAATTATGCAGCTGTTTTTTTATACTGTGCACTGTGAATTCTGTTTCTCTTTGACATGGTCTGATCTTTTAGCAAAGAAATGTGATATACAAAATCTAAGCAAGCAGCAAACAGGTATGCATGTTTAAGTTAATGACTGTGGAACTATATAAGGGTGAGGGAAAATTTTTCTTTTACTTGGCTTATTAGCATGATTTGAAATCAACAGAAACAACTGCTTCTGTTTTCAGCGAAGTCTTAAATTTTGCAGTAATTTCAGCATTCTGATGCTGACAACTGCGGTGCAATTAGTTCTTGATCTTTTTAGCTTGAATTGCCATTGCTTTTATTAACGCTTGAGCTAAGCAAAAACAGCTTGAATAAAACTTCTCTACAGCCCTCTTTAATAAAACTTTTAAATCACCTTTATAGGAGAAACTATCAGCACATTAGGCTGCAAGTTTATTAACACATTGTAATGTTCACGTTGGACCCGGAACGCTGAAAATTGCAGCAGTATTTCTAGATCAAACCTATGGGTGACACAAATGCTTGGCTTTTTTTTTTAATGGAGCTGAATATTAAGCTGACTTAGAATGTTGCCTATTCTTGTTGTTTGAGTAGCCTACATTCTTAATAATCTAATTTCCATTGTGTGACCGCCCGGAACGAAGTGCTTACTTGGAGTGGAGCAATTTGTGGTCACAGATGAGCTTGAATTGAAACAGCTGATCTCCTGTGACCTCCCTACAGGTCTGCTGTCCATCTGAGAGACCCCTCAGCTCAGCAGAGCTTTGTCCTAACCTTTTCTCGCTTTCTCTGATAAGTCTGAATGATTGGTTAAGAACAAGTGTTTCATCTCCATTACAAAGTGGGACATTTAAATTCTAACTCTTAGCATAGGTGATTACTGGAAAAGCAGTCTCTAAGATTTTTACATAGCCCTTAATTTTAAAGTCATCACTTGACTGAGTGCAATCCCCTCACTTCTTCTCCTTTTTCTCCTGTTTCATATCATCAGCAGCAGGGTTGACCCTTGTTTCAGGCATGTACTGTGTGCGAAATGCCATGCTAGGTTCAAGTCTAATTTGCTACAGTCCCACAGCTGGGGCATTGTTACCTTTGTTATGTGGATTAGGAAATAGAAGACTATGGCCCAAATCCCCAAACTAGAAAGTGGTAGCCTCAGGATTTAAATTTAATTCTGTCTTGATTCTTTCTATTCTTCTATGTGGTTTTAGCCAAATTCTAATTCCATTAAAGGGAGTCTTAAGCAAAACCTGTACTCCCACTGCTGACTAATAGTTGATATGACCATGAGCCTGGGGCTAACTGAGCTATCCCCTCTGTGCTACAATTGAATTTTGAATATTTAATAATTCTACAAACAATTATTTACACATGTAGTTCTCCCACTAGTTACGCTATGAGCTCTTTAACCACGAGGACCGGAATTTATTAATCTTGTTATCTGTAGTGTCTAACACAGAGTAATTATTCAATGAATGGGGTACCCTTCAGTGGTTAGTAAGTTTCTTTGATACTCCCTCCATCAACTCCTCATCTTCCTCTGTTGGATTTCAGATAAAAGCTGAGTTAACATATTCAATACTTTATTCATTAGAAACAATATATAAACTGAAAAGCTAGCTATTTACTAAAAGGGCAGAATATATTTACCATAATATACAATCATTACAATTAATTAGAAAAAGACTAATATGTTTCGTATGCTGTTCTACCCAGCTCTGCTAAGACTTGAGTTCTAAATGTTGCCTTAAGTTTATGTTCAGAACTCCCAGCATAAAATGTCAAAAAGGACAGAGAAGAATTGCCATTGACAACATCATTGGTGGGTGCTTGACTGTATCTTGATAAGGAGGAAAACTTATCAATAAGATGAGCACGCTTGATAGTTGTAACTGCTTACATTTATACGATGGAAATCTATCTTACATACCAGGAAGGGGAGAATCCAAGCTTTGCAAAAGTTCTTAGGCTAAATTTTTTGGTATCTTAATTATCTCCAAGCTTGTCATGATCCAAAGTTGCAGGGAAACATGAGATGTGGAATGTGCAAATCATGATTAATAAAAGAGATCTGGTTTTGTCATTTACTGATTTTGTCATCTTGGACTTTTTCTCCCTATTTTTAAATGGGAATAATATAGTAATGATGAGTTCTTGTTATATGATAATATACTAATGAATCTTTGGTTACTTCCTACATCACATTGCACTGGTCACATACATTCTAAGATATGATACACAATTCATTCACCATTATGCTCCTACCATTATTGCTATCTTTTAAGAGTTCCATTCAAAATGCAGTGTGTTAAAAAACAGGACTTTGCTTTTGAATGGGTATGGTAATACTTTTTTTTTCCTTAAAGATTGTTCAGAAAAGTCTGAAAAGTATTTTATTGAGACATTTTGAATGAATTCTTTATCTATAAGCAGATAAGGTATTCTCTTTAAGTTTATTCCTACCCAGTAATATGATTCCTGTCTAATAGTATTAAACTATCAGAATTAACGGTTTTGGAAGATGGTAGAATATCGGCCTTCATACCTCATTGTTCTCTGTAGGAACAGTGGGAAACTGCAAAGCAGTGTAAATGGAAGGAGAAAACAGCAGCGTCATGGATCTAAAAGGCGTGCACAACTGTTAGCAAAATACCTGTCATGCTTCTCTTGATTTGAGTCCAATCAAGAGAAGAAGGCACAGGTAGATGGACATAAGCCACCAGAGGTCACAGCGTAAGGCGGGTTCTCTGAAAGTAATTGATGCACTTGGGTAGTATCACACAATGTCTTACTTTTTACCGAGATTTTCAGGTAATGAACTTCTGCCCTTCTCAGCGGTGTGTTAGGATGAAATAACAGTAATAGTAGTAGTAGTAAGCTTTGTGGATGTACTTGAAGAGCACCAGTAGATGTGTATGACTTTAAAGGGTCAGACAGGAGGAGTATCCACAAACTAAAGATGTAAAGAACTTTGGATCAAAGAAGAATTCAATCCGAAGCTGCAGAATAGCAAGTAAATAATAATAGTAACCACCCTGCATATTAAAAATCAATGTGATATTGTCACACATGGAGGAAACTTCCAGTCTTACATAATTCTTAGAGAAGAAGGAATGAAGCAAAATTAATTAAATATTAAAATTAAGAAGGTAGACTAACAGAAGGAAAAAATAGACAAGATAAAAATAAAGGTCTAAAGTCTATCAATAACAAATATGAAAATGGTTTAATTAATACATCATTTAGGAGCTCATTCTTTGGGTCAACCTAATCAAGAAAAGAAAATAAAACCACAATTGTACAAAGTAAAAAGTGAGAACAGGGAAAAGCTTTCTGTGCAATCCTTTCTCACTTTCCCTGCACTGTGTTAACTGAACCGTGTGGGTATGGGAGCTCTGTGTCCCTTAGCACAGCTCCCACCGTATGTATGAGTTTCCATTAACGTAGTACTGTGCAAAGCGTGGACGTCTATGGTTGCCAAATAGAGTTGCCAAATCAAAGAGGTGACTTGGCTTAATGCTAGGCAAATTCTTTTTTTAAAAACCTATAAGAAATAGATAAATCCATAGAATGTTTTAAGTTACTGAAGCTTACATGAGGCAGGATACAAAAGTTTAGTAAAACAAATAACAGAGACGTAAAATTGTCAATTACTCTAAGTTTCCAGACCCAGATGACTTGTTGAATTTTACCAAACATTTTTGAACAGTTATCTTTGTTGCTTTTAAGATGTTTCAAAGCACAGAGAATGAAGAAAAATGTGTGACCTTTATTATAGGCAGCATAACGTTAATATAAAAATATGGCATAATACAATAAAGAAAAATTAGAAAAAAGACTCAATTACAAATGTCATTGCAGAACCCTAAATACCATCAGTGCATAAAATAATCTCATTAAAGCAATTAGATATTATGTCCGAGTAAAATTCATATAAGGAAAGTAATGACAGTTCATTATTAGTAAAGCTCTAATGTACCATTTAACAAGTTAAGGGGAAAATCATACTCATCTCAAGGGATGCCAAAAAGGTCATTGATAAAATTTATATTCATGCCTTATTTTAAAAACACACACACAATAAAAAATAGGTTATTTCAAACCAAACACCAGGGTCACCCTCAGTGCCAAAGCAATAGGTTCATTTCTATTGAAGTCTAGAAGAAGAAATGCCACTCATTGTCATCTTTATAGAATATCACTCTATAAATTCTAATTGGTATGATCAGAGAAAATCAAAGTGTAAGTATTGGAAAGGAAGTGGCAAGATTATTATTTGTGGTTAATAAAATATTTACCAGAAAAATCCAAAGAATTAGTTTTAAATGAGAATTGATATGAAAAAAAAGTCACTGAAATGCCTAGTTACCAAGCAGATAGAAGAATCAACAGCATTAAATACACAAACAAAATAATGCATTAGAGGATATGAGAAGAGATCTTATCACAAATAATAAATCAAAATATATAATGTATTGGCATAAGTGTAACACAAACTGTAAGGAATCTAAATTTTAAAAAACCCAACAATTTATGAAAGAGGTAGAAAAACATTGCATATTCTTGGATCGACAGACTCCCTGCAAATGTGACAAATCTCTCCAAATTATTTATAAATTTAAAGGTGTCCCCAACCAAAAAAAAAAAAAGTGGCATTTGAATTAGAATTTGACTAATTGATTTTAAAGTTTATTTGGAAAAGTTACAGTACTTAAAGTTTTCAATGTTTTTCTGGGATAGGAAAAATGGAATGGAACACAGTAGTAAGAAATAGGTTCAATTTCAATGAGAATTTAGCACATAAGAAAGTTAGGCTTCAAATAATTATCATTACGTAGCAATGGGACAAAGCCTACCTTTTTCGGGGGAGAAATGTTATATTCCCACCTAACCGTTTTCAGAGTTAAAAAGAAAACTGAAGTTGTAACAAACATAGGTGATGATGAAATTGGTGAATAGATTTTACTTAACTATATATAACAAACTTTTGAAATGTAGCACACAAGCATCTGCTTCTGTTTTAAAAATCCGTATTTTTCTGTTGTATGACTGTATCATAATTGATTTAAATAGGACTTGGTGGCTAGGCATTCAGTTGTTTCCATGTTACAAGCAATGTTGAAATGAACACCCTTCAACAAATGAATAGGTGAAATCTCTTGTTTAAAGTACAAAAGGGTATGATGTGTTCACATTTAAAAAAATGATAGTCACTTATATGTCTTGGAATTCTCAATGTCAGTTTAATGTGTTAATTAAAAATGACAGTTGTGCCTGTGCTTTGCATAGACATTGGGTTTGTGAAATGAGGAGGCATCTTTGTAAGGTACATTAAATTGCACAGTATGAACTTTACCTTTGCATGCTGTTTATCAATTAGTTGATGAGATAGTTACAGGAAGGTTGTCTGGAATGAAAGTGAAGAGAGCAGCCCTCAGAGCATCATGCATGCTGTGATCTTACTTTTACAGAAAAAAGGCTATTCGTGCATATGTAATTGAAACTCACAAGGGACTAGAACAAAAGGAAGAAGATCTATAAATAAAAAGAAAAAGAGAATAAAATAATGCCATTGGATAGACATCAAAGATATCCATTTGCCTTTAATGATCTTTCTAAATTAGCTAAAATTAGATTCAGAACCAGGAAGTATGCAATTGACATTTCATGACATTACTTAAGCTAATGAGAATATGTGTGTGTTTCTTGTCAAAATTTTATTTATTTTTTTTATTATATACTTCCTTCTGTTCTTGTTAGAAATTCCATAACCCTTTTGGTGTGGGTCATGGAGGTTTTCAATTTCTAAATAGTATCTGGTAAACATACGTAAATGAGAAACAAACCAAACAGAAACACCCAAACAAGCAAGGAACAAAAGTGTTGGGTTTTCACCGCATAGTCCATATAGGATATTTTGAAACAAATAACTGAAAATGTTCGGAAGTTAGCAATTCTCTCGTCAGCAAAGCAAGGAGTCTAGATTTTGATTTATATAAAATTCACCTTTATGATAATAAAATTTTATTTAACGTTTACATCAAGAGATTGAAAATGTTGTTTAGCTTACAATTTCAAGAATCATCTTCTTCTGGATTTCAATAAAATGATAGAAAAAAAAAAGTGGGGTTTGAGTTATCCTACACATTAATTGGTCTATATAAACCATGTCTAGCTAATAAAGATAGCGGTAATTTATCAGCATTCTTTATTTTCATATACTGATGGTATCACAATTACCCAAAGTAAAATGAAAGAAGTAAGAAATCAGAAATACATCAAACTGCAGGACAATCTAATCAGTTGGGGCTTTTTCAGAATGTTGCGAGGCCCCCTTCAAGTATGTGCTCAGGTGGCATCTTTTCAATGAAGCCCATCTGGACCATCTCATTTTAAAATTAGACTCATCCACCCTGTTATCTGGCTTCTTACTCTGTTCCACGTTGCTTTTTCATAGCATTTATCAATCACCTCTTAAAGGGTCATAAACTTACTTATTATGTGTATGATTCCATCTCCCCTACTGAAACCTAAGTTCCAGGAAAGCAGAGATCTGTCTGCTTTGTTCTCTGATGGGTACCTAGCACCTGGAGTGATGCTGGCACGTGGTAATCATTCAATAAATATGTGGTGAATACATGAAAGTACACAGAAGAAACTCGTAACCGTAAAAGCAAAACATTGCAGTCAGTCATTAGGCAAGGCTGGAGATTCAACTCTGAAAGATGCAAACGCATTCATAATAGGCTGCGTAGAGAAACAGATTAATTAAAAATTTAGAATCTATCCAATATTTATAAAGCCTCGCTGTAGTAAAATGCATTAACGCAAGTGTAGGATTGTGTTAATTATTAAAATCATAATAAATTTTAGCATTGATATTATAAGTTAAAGAACTACCCAACTTGCTTTTTTGAGAATCAGTATATTTGCGTTCTCTCCTTTGATCAGACGCCTGCAAGTCCCACATCCTCTTTGGTGACCACAGTCTGGTGAAGGCACTGCATCCAGTACTTCTCACATCTTTACTTCCAGTCCTGCCCTCTGCTCCCATTCAGCTCCTCACTCCCAGGACCATACCTAGGACATACCTTGGACATTGCCAGCACTTGGAAATCCTTTATTTTTCAAGTAATCAATCTGAATGAGTGGCTCTCTGCCTGCAGCTTCCCATCTTTCCAGCAAGCCTCGTTACTGAGCCAGTTATTTGAACTTAATCTAATCTTGAGCTTCAGGACAGATCCTGGTGTCCACGGAACCTTTCCTTTGCCTCAAAGCATTGGCCGCTTTTCCTAGTAACCGCCTATCTTTCCGAGGTTGGATTTCATAGCCTATCGTGTCCAGCACTCCCCTTACAAACAGATAACATTAATGACGCTAATCCCACACTAAAACTAAAACTAAGTTTAACAACAGCGCTAGTAGAGTCAACATTTCTGAGCCATCGTTGTATGCCCAAACTCTTCTGATCTCTTTACAGGTATTTAATTTACTCCATACAGCTCCATAGTTGGTATTGTTTTACCTCATTAAGCATATGAAAAAGCTGAAGGAAAGTAAGGTTAAAATTTCTTGCTGGAGATCACACATGTGAGCAGCTTAGAACTAGATCGTGAAGCCTGAAACGCATGTCCCTAAGCATCGTCTCTGCCCTCACCTATGCACTGCAGCGGCCCATGCAAGTTTACAGTGACCTGCCTGCTGCTCCATGTCATCAACATTTCTTGCTCTCCACGGTGGGAGGGGGAAACTGTACACTTACGGCCCCCACACGTGACTGTCAGATGCTCTCCAGCTATCCTTTTCTGTTTTCTGATTGGTTGGCTCTTTACAGTTCTGTCAAATTATCTCTTCTTGCCTCAACATCCCCTCACCCATTCTCTTTATTATTAAAATAGAACAGTGAGTTTTGTTTCACTGGCAAACGAGAAACCATCAGATAAATTTTCCTGTGCCTCTTCCAATTCTGTTCCCTTATTACCATGCATAACCTGTTTCCCCTTATGCTTAATGTTGTTCCCCCTGCCCTTGCTTTGACTCTCTCTCCCCTTTTACCCAGGGAGTAGGGAGACCTGCCTTTTCACTCTGGTAAAATGCCTTTGCCTTCCATGATGTCACAGTCATAGCGTTTCCCCCGGACTCCTCTAACTGCTTGCTTCTATCTGACCTTTCTCTGCCTTACCCTTAAGTTCAGTGTTCATCAGGGTTCCGTTTTGGGCTTGATTCTCTTAGGCTGCCCACTACTTGCAGGCGCTATCAACCAGTCCGGTGGTTTCAGCTATTATATGTAAGACACTGGTTAAAAATCTATACACGTAGCCCAGATCTCTTCTCAGCTTTGAATAGGGTATTGAAAGATAACCTGAGGCATGTTTAAAATCTTGAGTTCGAGTAAAAATTGATTAGAATCAGGCAGTATCCAATCTAGCAGGTAGAAAGAAGGTCTGAGAACTGTACAAAACGGAAGACTTTTATAGGCGGAAGGGAACAGGAACAAGGAAGTTGATCTAGACAAAAAAAAAAGGGTTGGTTATCACAAGATTACTTTCCTTTAGGGGATTGCAGGGGTCTACCAGGTAGATTACCTGATGGGGAGATTCCTAGTTGGCTGGTTTAAGATCCCATTTCTGGGAGAGCCCAAACTGCAATTAAGCCTCAATTTGTTCATCTGGGCTTAGCGTAAGTAACTTCATCTTGGGCCTGCTGTCCTGTGTTTGAACAGTATGCAATCATGTCCTGGATAACTTTGCTTGAATGTTCAATGGCCACCTTAAACTCAGTACCTAAAATTGAACTCTCATTTTCCTCCAACGCTGTCTTCTTTCCTCCATATCTCAGTGAATGAGATCACCGTCCATGTAGTTTTTGCAAGGTATAAACTTTAAAATAGAATCATCCTAAAATCTTGCTTTTCTTTCAACAATTACCTCTAATCAGTCTTCAAAACTTTTTAATTCTACCTCCTATATGTCTTAAATCTGTCTGCTTCTAACTCAACTGACACTTCCTAATATAGAGAATAGCTATTTTTAAAATATTTGAATTGCAACAACCTTCTCATTGCCCTCTATTCACCCAATATACCCATAATAAACCCATAAGAATTATAATCACATCCATGTTAAGATAAACTGAAGTGTATTAAAATTTTTAAAAGTTTATTTGAGGCAAAATCTTTTCGAATCAGGCAGTACAAAACAGGAAGTAGTTAGAGGTGCTGTTTCGGGAGCTGCGAGAAGACTTCTACAGAGAAGATGAGGAAACAAATCAAGGACGTTGTTTGATGGAGTATAGCCTGAATAGTTGCCTTATTTGGAAAAGACTAGCTGGCTGTTTGTGATCCTTGGCCTGGGTTTCCGTGACTTAAGGCTAGGGTTTTGGTTTTTCACATAGGCTGCCAGAGGCATGAGAACCACCTCAATCTAACGGCCTCCTTGCTGAAGTAACACCAACTAGAAAATAGATTTTCACTGCCTCCAAATTCCCAAAGTTTCATCCCATTATAAGATTAGAGTCAGGCTTGAGATCCAGAATTTTGACATCCAAATCAGCCCTAGGTAAGGATGAGGCAAGCACAGTTCCTTTCAATCAGAAGACCTGTGAACTACAGACACAAGTTAATTGCCCCTCCAATATGCAGCACACAGTGGTAGAACAAGGATAGAACGATCACAATAGACCCTTCTTCTCTGTAGGGGTGGCGAGGTGGTGAGGAGACATTCCGGGAGGCCCATGGAAGTCACTAGTGCCAAGGAACTCTGAGATCTAGCGAGGTACATATCAACACTTGTAACTAGGGTCCAATTCTGCTTCCTGGAAATGGGTTTCTGAGGCTTTGGGCTCCTTCCTTGGGACTCTTAGCTTTATGCTCTGAGTTATCTTTCCTTTTCCACAAGAAATGGCTCATGCTTGCTGCCCAGTGGTTTCCTCATTCCCCTTCTTCACAGGGAGGCTGAGAATATGGCCTGTCTTTCCACAGAGGCTTTCTGTGTCAAAGAATGACAGCTCCAGTGCTTCAGGAGTGAAAAGCCCTAGTACCTTCTGCTCACAAGTGGAGTCTTCTTTTTGGTGTCCTGGGAGTTGCTCTTGGAATACCAGGAGGAATATTCTGGTGGCCACCACGACAGAGGGCATGGACAGGCTAGCAACAGGTTGAGGTCAGGACAGCTAGGTGGCATCTGATGACACACACCCCTCTTGACTTGTGCACGCTTCCCTCCCCCTTCCCTGGCCCTGGCCCTCTGGAGAGGTCTTTCTGGTGCGAGTCATTGTTTTCCTCAGACAAAACCACTGGAAGTAATAATAGTAAAACAGAAAAAAGCTTTCTTTCCCATTTAGCCATTTCACAAGTTAGTTCACCAATAGGAGTAAATTTTGGTCAGAAGAATTTTCACCAAAAGAAGAGAGATGAACTGTGCCAGGTGGCATAAAAATAGAATTTAAAGAATCTTTCATATATTGACTGTCTCTCCAACCAAAGAGCAGAATAGAGACAAAATTCTTACTCCTCTGAAGCCATGCATCAGCTTTTCTAATTCCAGACCATTCAAGTATGAAAGGTCCAGAGCAGCTTTCAAATATTTAGCCTTAGTGTTCAATGAAAATCTCTGCAGGTAGGAAACTAAAATGGTCTGGGGTAACATTAATTTGAGAGTGCAAGTAACCTTCACATTTATTTTTCTGAAACAACATTCCTACAAAAGAACACATGCTAATGGATAATTATTAGTAAGTCTAGTCTTTAATAATGCACTTATCTTGTTCTGCAAAGTGTATCAGCTATCGCTCAGGTGCCTCTCTGGAGAAGTATGAACCACTTACATACAATCTCATCTTTAGATACTGTATTTGTACCATTTTTCTAGATCTACGTCATTTTTGTACTATTTAAGCAAATGACTTGTAATTGTTTTTGAGAAGATAACACTTGTGTCGCAGTAATTAGGAGTGATTGTGCACGACAGGCAATCCTGCTTTGTTTCAATAATAGTAACCTGACCAAGGGAGTACTCTGCATCCTTCCCCGACTGATCTGCCCTTCAGGCAGAATCTTCTTGAAGATTGGCAAATTATGACTACCATGATATGTTCACTGGGGAGAAGCGTAACTTTCAGTCTTTTTCCAGTAAGGGAACTATACATGGAAGCCTTAGCTATACTTCCCTGTGGGGGTCTCTGTATTCACTCTGTTCCCATCACCATAGTTGACACTGGAATTTTGTCTTTTCCAACAGTGATTTGGAAAAAAATTAGATCATGGTTTCTACATTTTAGGGGAGAATTTTGAACACAGAGTCTGTGGTACTATATACTGGGTCAGCTGAGTTAAGCTAGAATTCTGTTTCTCTAAACCCCCTTCTTTCCATAGTCCTGGGTTAGAAGTGATCTAAGAGGAAGTTGTGTGGAAGGTGACAAGTAAGTGGCAGCTGTTGCTCCCTGAAGGCTGGTGTGAGATGAGGTCATAAACACACCTGTGACGGCAGGTTCCAGCTTGTCCTCAGTGTCCCTTATTCACCATCCTGACTGCTGGCCCTGCTGACCAGCAGGGGCCTCCAGGCCCCACAGCCAGTCCTTTGGCTGCTGACCAACAGAAGAAGAAGCTAGAGAGAGGCAACCGGTTTCCACAGACCGACTTCCCCACCAGCAGCCTTACGTGGTCCCCCATCAAGAGTTTAATAAGCCCTGTTTCCCAGATGATCCAGCAAGCCCCAACCTGTCTGCCTTCCCTAGAGCTTTGGTAGTTGGCAGCTCTGATAGCAGTGATGTTTGTGGGCAGAGAAAACCCTTGAACTAGCAGAGAGATTAACTAAGGAACATTAGGAGTATCTCAGTCTAGCATTTAACCGTCTTCAATTAATAAGATCTGGTGACCATTTAGCTAGAACTGCAGCACCCACTAACCCGTGTGATGAGGACCTAAATTTTAATTTTATAATTTTAATTTACCTACGTTTAAATTGAAAAAATGGAAGCAGTGTAAAATATTTCTCTGAAACATAACTTTGTCTTGGTAGAACCTTTGACTTTTGTAAGTTCCTATTTTACGGCAGTGTGCACATCGGGTGTGTGCATCTGGCCCCTGGTGGGGGACTGACTCAATTGGAAGGATTTAAAAAAAATACATTGATGTAAAATTGTAGCATGTTTACTTGATATTTTATGTGATAATACCTATTTTAGTTGTAATTGGTCATTAAAAGGAAATACTACTTATTATTTAAATTATAATTATTTTAGCTAAAAAATAAGTGTGGACACATTTTAAAATTTGAAATGATGACTTACTGCTGATGCAGCATGGAGTGGAAATGCTAAAACCAGAATAGGAAAGAGAAGAAAGAGGTCATAAATGGCATGGTGAATGGCATTTCCAAGTCTCTAGGACAGAGTAAAACAAAAAAGCTGCTTTATTGTTGTGTAAAATTTTTTAAACATAAAATGGACAACATATAGAGACATTTTTAACAAATTCATAGTAAACTTGGTATTTCCTTTCAACCAAAAAAATTGAGGAAATTAACCACTTGAAATCAAATTTAAAAAGAATAGACAAAATGAATCAGCTGAAATGAGAATTAAATGTATAACAAGTTTTAAAATGACTTCTAACAGGAGCTGATCTAGTAAATGACATGAATTTTTTAATAAATACTTTTGATGGAAAGAAGGCAAGAGACAATGAATAGTTTGACTTTCAAAATTTTTTTTAACCTTCTTTTAGTGTGGCTACCAGATATTTAAAAATTACATACATAGCTTGCATTAAATTTCTTTTGGACAGTGCTGATCTAAAAAGTACATGAAGACTTGAAATCTTACTTAAATTGAAGAGGCTGGAAAATTTGAGCCTTTCAGATCTTTTCATTTCTGGGGGAATCTTTGCAAAGTATATTTCAGTTTTTACTATGTAATCCAGAACTATTTGATATTTTGCTGTTAGTATTATTGGCTACTTGTGTTTATATGCAATAGTAAATATTCATGCATTAAAGAATATTTCTATATAAGCTTAGAAAACAGAAAAAAAAACACGTATTTTACTACTCTATACAGTCATTGTTAGCATGTTGATAGCTTTCCTTTTCAAGCACAAGATATATTTCAAAGTTAAGTAAAAACATAGAGAAATACATGAAAAAGACACTATTGGAGGTAAAGACTTATCAACCACAGTTGATTAAGACGTCATATAACTAAGTAAAATGTGAAACATAAATGTTGCCAGTGAATATCAATTTTAACAGGTATCTAGGAGTAAATACTTGGTAGAGTAAGTAATAGCAAATAGCAGCATGCATTTATTGTTTGGAAGTGGTTCTTGATAACTATGTTGCTTTTATTTAAGTATTTTTGTATCATAGGGTAATATTGGATACAGCATTCAGTAACATTGCATTTGAACTATCAGTTTTGAGCTTAATGAATTGTCCATTTAAGAACCAACTTTAGAATTTTTTTTTTTTTTTTTTTTTTGCTTTGTGATTTCATTGGTGTCATCTATCACCATAGTATGTCAATTCTGTAATAAGTTTCTTCTACCAAGACTAAGTAGGCACTGTCTTTGTGAAATATACAGTGCTCTAACAGTCTAAAGGTTGAGTTACCAGGCTTGGCAGTCAACATAATTTAATGACTAAACAAACACTCTGTAGAAACTTAGACCAGCTTAGCACCTTCAGGCAATTTTAAGCACTTTAATTCTGCCAGAGATGTGACCTGGTGTTTTAATGAGTAGTCAGCAAGTGGCCTGAATACACGTGGATATTGATTCCTGCTGGAGATGCCTATCTCCTGAGTTGACATTTAATATCTTTTGAAAGGATTCTCTTGAAAACGGGAATAGAAGTCAAACTTGCTTTCTCACTCTTTGAAAGTATTTAACAACTTGAAACTTCGGTTTAAAAAACCAAGGAAAAAAAACCTGAGGGTAAAAATAAATGTCACTCTGCCTGAACAGGTTTTGAGAGCCCAGAAGTTGAAAGGGGCCCCTGCAGAAAAAGCCTGATTCAGAAATAGTTCTGATTCCTGTGTCTGATTGAGGATCTGTCCATCCTATGTGTCGAGTTCATGTGGAGAACTGCAGTTGGTCATGAGAGTTGTCTGGGTATCAGAATGTATTCCACAGGGACAATGTTTCTGCCATGCTTCACATCTCTTACTCCTGACCTTGTAAGGTAGGAGAGGAAATTGGAGAAGCGTCTGCCGTTTGGAATATACACTGATGCCACTTGACACGTCAAGTTGTAGAATGTGAGGGAGGTGGGACTTTGGAATGGCGGAGGATGGTACTTGATGAATCCTCTCCCCAGTGAACACCAATTTAACTGATTAAAAATTCTAAATAAAAGTCTCTGGAAATTGTCCTAAGGGCTTAGAGTAAATGGAGAAATGTTCATTCAAAAAAAAAAAAAAAAAAAAACCAAAAAACAAAAAACTAAATCTTAGAACAGCGAGAATCTGGGGAGAATCAAGCCGCAGCCTGCTCCCTTAACCCCCACCCCTAGCTCTGAGTTACAGAAGCTCTATCTTGGGTGCTCTTCCCTGGGCACCTCCCTCTTCCCTGAGCTTCCAGTCTGGGGCTGCAGTTTCCTTTTGTCACCCTCATCCCAGCTCCGTGTTGTAGATTGACAATTCCAGGTGTGGCTGAGAGAAATAGGGGCCCTTTCCCTATGCAATGCTCAGTCATAAAGGATAAATTCAATCCCAAATTGCAGGCTGAAGACATCAGGACCCCAACTGTGTAGGGCAAAAGTACCCTGTCAGGAGGGGCAACCCAAGGGAAAAAGGGGAAGTTACCCTGCCCTTTGCCTTGGGGCCACTCTTGCACGAAGGTGTCACTCTTGCAGGTCCCCACCCCCCAGCTCTGCTAAAATGGTGCAAAGGTTCTGCCCAGGCGGGAAGGCAGTTTGTGAGGACAGGATGCTCTGCAGCTCTGGCTGAGGAAACTGGCTTTATTTAGAACACAGCATGTAGAATTCTATGCCTCAGGGTGATTTTTTAAATGTGGAAATGTTATGGGCAAGAAAGAGCAGCAACAAGTTCAACAGAGAGAAGCAGAGAAAAAAGTAGCCCAGAAAAGCCCTCCTGGGACCTTAGTGAATTATCGGAGTTGGGAGGGCTGTACATTCACTGGGCTGCAACCACTCAGCAGCAATCAGAGCAAGTATGGGCAGACTTTAAGTATTTCCCCAAGCTATGCAAGGGCCATCAACACAAATCAGAACCATTACTGCCATGAGTGGCTTAAACACAGACGCTGATCCAACACAGGTTGAACAATAAATCACTCTTAATCTGGGGGCTGCTCTTATAAAGCTAGGTATAAAAATAAGAATACACAAATCTCTGATAGTCTAGGACACAGGGCATACCCAAGGCCACTCGACCTTGGGAGAGATCAGAATGAGAATCTCTAAGCTACTAGACCCTGATTGAACACAGGGCAACAGCGCAAACTACTTGACAAGTGATAGCAGCCTCCAAGCCACACACGCTTGGACCAGTAAGTGGCTTATGCCAACTGACCGCTAAGGAGTCAGGCCAAGAGATAAAAAAAAAAAAAAAAAAAAAAAAAAGAGAAGAAATCTGAAAAGGAAAATCAGACCTGCACACAGAGAAGGAATTAAAATTTGCAGATTTAGTTCAACCAAGTTTATTGAACAAATACAATTGAACTATTTGGAGATTAGCGATGCCAACCCTCCATGGAGTGGAAAACCTGAGAATAACTTCAGCTGGCCCTCTGTATCGGTGGTCCCTCATCTTTGGATTCAACCAATTGTGGACCATATGGTGCTACAGTACATACTGAAAAAAATCATGAAAGTACAGTAAACACAAAGACACTGTAGTCACTGGCCTAAGGATAGAAGTAGAAATCAGTGGAATAAAACTGAGAGACTAGAAATAAACTCTCACTTTCCTGGTGTAGGACAACAAAATGTGCCACCCCAGCATGTCTCTGGCAGGCAGGTTATTTCAAGCTGAAAACAGTCAAGGCTCAAAAGACCTAGGAAGAAATCTGACCTTCCCAATGCTGCCCAAAGAATTTAGATGGCTCTATTCCTGTAATGTTTGTGTATCTCCAGAGATATCTGCAAAGAAAATAGGTGAGGTGTGATGAAGGAAGTTCTTAGGGATCAGAGTCCGGGCTGTGTTCCTTTGTCTCTGTAGGCCCCGGCAAACATTTGTTTACCAAACATTGGTTTTTCCCTGTGAATAATTGCCTTCCTCCTCTTTGAAATCCCAAGCCACTACCCCAACATCCTCTTTTGTCTTTAGCTGAAGATGGTTTTTAAGATGAGGGTTTCAGCCATTTTGTTGAATTACTCACTTTTTCTGGATCTCTCCCATGTATTATGTTATTAAACTTTTTTGTGATTTTATTCCTATTAATCTATCTCATGTCACTTTCATTCTTTGACCAGCCAGAAGAACCTAGAAAGGTGCAGGAAATTTTCTTTCTCCTTGACATTGGTCAGTTGATTTTTCTGAGGGGTACAAAGAAATTTTCATGAGGTAAGAATAGTCTTTCACAAATAGTGCTGGGATAGCCTGTTACTAATATACGAAAGAATAAAGTTGGGATCCTGTCTCATGCCATACACAAAAATTAACCCACGATGCATCATCGAACTCAAGGTAAAAGTTAAAACTATAAAATTCTTTGAAAAGACACAGAAGAAAAACTCCATGGCCTTGATGTAGGCAATGGTTTCTTAGATATGACACTAGAAGCACAAATGATTTTTAAAAATAGATAAATTAGACTACATCAATGTTAAAAACTTCGTGTGTGTGTGTGGCAAATGATACTGTCAAGAAAGTGAAAAGACTCTCCACAGACTGGGAGAAAATATTGGCCAATTATATACCTGATAAAGGACATGTGTCCTTTATCAGATATAAAAAAATATATAAATATAAAAGTAACTCTTAAGACTCTGTAATAAAAAGACAACCCACTTTAAAAATGGGTAAAAGATTTGAATAGGCCTTTTTCCAAAGATGATGTGCAAATGTCCAAAAAGCATACTCAATGTCGTTAATCACTGAGGACTGCAAATTAAAATCACAGTAGGTACACTTTACATCCACTTGAATGGCTATAATTAAAAAGAAAGTCAATGAGAAGGGTTGATGAGGATGTGGAGGAATTGTAAAGCTCACACTTTGTTGATGATAATGTAAAACTGTGTAGCTGTTTTAAGAAACAGTTTGGTAATTCCTCTACCTATCAAACAAAACATACCATATGACCTGCCAAGTTCATGCCAAGGTATATCTCCAAGAGAATGAAAATATATATCCACACACAACTTGTACACATATGTTTATAGCAGCATTATTCAAAATAGTCAAAAAGGTATAAATAACCCATATGTCTATCAACTGATGAATGGATAAAACAGTGTGTTACATCCATGCCATGGACCACTAGTCAGCAATAGAAAGGAATGAAGCACTGATACATGATTAAACACCGACAGACTTTAAGGAAAGGAAGCTAAGTGAAAGAAGCCAGTCACAAAAGACAGTGTATTGTTTGATTTCATATTTATGAAATATCTAGAATACGGAAATTTATAGAGACAGAAAATAGATGAGTCACTGCTTAGGGATGGGAGTGGGCGGAGCAAATGTGGAGTGACTGCTGAAGGGCAGGGGATTTCTCTAGACGGGAAGAAATGTTCTCAAATCAGATTGTGGTGGTGATTATACAACCCTATGAACATACAAAATATCCATACTAAGTATCATTTAGTTTTACTTTAAATGGGTGATTGTAGTTCATGAATTATAGAACTGTTTTAAAAAGAGTGGTGACCCATGAAGGCATACATCTGTTTAAAATGTGCTTTTCTTTCCCATTTTATTATGTCCACCTTGTCCTTTTGTACCCCACTCTCAAATTACTCAATAGATAAAAGTAATTATCACTTCTGTGACTATACCTAATAATAATGGGTAATGTGAATTATATTTTTACAAAAGAATATTTTCAGTATAGAGTCTACTTAGTTATCTATGTGCTTTGGTTTTGTTTTTGCCTTTTTTCAAGTCCTGCTCTCTATTTGTGGTGGTCATGAAATACTCCGAAGATTCCCAATCTTTCCCATTTCTTTGCCTGGCTACTCACCAGACGTAAAACCATTGCTCCCCAGCCTCCAGCTCCCATTAAATAGGCTGTTTACTTCCTCTGCAGAGTAGACTGTATGATAGTTTTCACGTTTACGGATCACTCTGCATTTAAATTGCCCTCCTTTTAATCACTAGTTATCTCCCGTGACAACCACTATCAACACCAGTGTTCATGAAACGCCAGCTAGCATTCCCCTGGCTTGTGGGCTCAAGGGTTGCATATGTTAAGAGGAAGAAGCAATGAAGTTTTGATAGTATTTGATCAGCGTGCCAAAGGTCACAGAACAGCCTGTGACCTGTGGCAATCCTGGGGTTGGTGATCACAGTTTTCTCATTTTAACTGGTCCGCGGCCCACTCATCTCCAATTTCCCCATAGGAAGCGGTAAGTAGGAAGTGTCGTACCGCATCTCGGGTTTCTAATGTGCTGGCTGAGATTTGCCTGTTCCAGCAAACCCGAAGGCGCGCAGCTCTGTAAAGTCACCTCCTCCCCCAGGCGTCCGTTTTAACTGCTCTGCTATCCGGAGCGCTACTTGCCGTTAGTGGTTATTTTCTTCCATGCTGTCCTGCTCATCTTCCCCGCTTGCGTTTCCTTGCTGTGTGCAGAGCCTTACCGCTTGTAACTTGAGTGAGGCGTGCAAACATTCTGTTTCTGTCTCTGGCTGTTAAATATCAAAGCTTAAGTTTTACTGTGCAAGCCTACATTTTACAAAGTGATTCAATGATAAAACCAGTTCTGAAGCAGCTGTTGTTGGGACATTTCCCATTTCTGTAAATCACAGTCATTTCAAAACTAGTGTCATTTTTTTTTTTTTAACAAGATGGAGAAGGGCAGGTGTGGAACTTGGTGAGCACTGAAGCTATTTCTCTCATCTTTATTTTTACGATGATTGCAAGAAAAGAGATGGAAGTTAAGTCCTTCATAATAACTAAATTGTTTCCTTAATCCCTCTGAAAATGCACATGCATTTCCAAAGCTGAACCTGAGGGAAAAAAAAGGAAATAATGATTTTTGTGCCTTCTTTATCCCACTCACATGCCCTCTTTGTCCCTTTTCCCAACATGGACACAACACACAAAGCTTCACATTATCACGCCAAGTTACTAGGATTTTTTTTTAAACTCTGAATAGGTAAGTTTTAAAAACAATTCTAATTTTGTTTTGTGCTAACAACCACATAAGTGTTTACATTTTGAAAATGACAAATGGAAGCCTTTCCTAGTCATAATTCAGATTAGGAAAACCATATTTACTATACCAACAATCCAAATTTCCAATGTATCAGTAAGTAATTTTAGGAGATTACCCCTTGGGGAGATTTCTCTGAAGGCCATAATTCATATAAATCAACCTTTCCCCAGAGATACCTGAGTGTGTGTGTACGGTTTCTATATAATAAATTGTGGCTGTAAAATCATGCTGTGTCTGCAAGGGAAACAACAGTGTTCTATGACTGTATACGTTTGAGTATGTATTTGCTTGGAGTCAAAAATAACACATATCAGGAACTAGAAATTGAAAGCTATATATTTACAAGACATATAAAATACATCATAAATCTTTACTGATTCAGCACTCAGTATGCTGCTGGCTGGAAACCAGAATAATATCTCCATATATCTGTAACTTTCTATCCTGGAAATATCAAACTTTTCTATAACCACCAATAAAATGATTAAGTAACATTTATTATTCAGAATTTTTTCACAGTGTGCTTCACTGCTTGAAATTATTTGTTGACTCTCATCCCCTGCCCCCACCAGAATGCAAACTTCATGAGAAAGGAACTTTATCTGCCTTATCCACCACCGTATCCCCAACACCTCAAATAGTACCCGTCATACTATGTGTGCTTTAGAAATATGTGTTGAATAAAAGATTGAAACTAGACTAAATATTGTATTCACTTGGAGGTATAATTTATGTAGACTGGTTTATCTATTAAAATAATATTTTCATTAAAATAGCATTGAAAAATAATTTACCCTGGAAATTCCTTTCTGACCTTTTTTTCTCTCAGAATATTTATAATCTTAATTATCCTTAACTTATAATTTATCATCAGATCTGTAAATTCTTCTTCGATTTAAGCCTTTTTGGATACCTGCCCCAACTAGGCACACATGCTCTCCAAAAATGTAATTTTGGTAAAAGAATCACTGACATCGAAGCACAAAGCTTCAAGAGTATGTATTTTCAAGACTTTTATCATCTTCCCATGTGTACAAGTTTTACCTAAGAGTATTACAGTTATTTTAGTAAAATGGCTTAAATTTCATAACTAAAAGACCTTTACATGAATTTCTAAACAGGCTTTCCCAGACATGGGTTCTCATTCTTCTTCCATCTCCATTGTCCCTACTTTCTTTCTCTCTTCCTACCCTGTCCCTTCAGTCATGGTTAAGTAGAAATTGAGAGGGGGATTTTTTTATTGACTATTTTTTTACAGCAGTTTTAGGTTCACAGGAAATCTGAAGGGAACATAGAGAGTTCCCATAGACTTCCTGTCCCTACACATGCAGAGCCTCCCCCCATCATCAACATCCCACCCACGTGGTACATTTTTAATAAATAATGAACCTACATTCATGCATTGTAATCATCAAGAGTCCATAGTTAACCATCAGGGCTCACTCTTGGTGGTGTACATTCTAGGAGTTTGGACAGATGTTTAATGATACTTATCCATCTCAAGAAACCACTTTTTTTGCTCATCCATAATAAGCAACTTCTAATGATTTCAGATTTTAATCATGAGATTACATCAATTCAGTCATAGCTTCAGGCTCCATTTTTAATTCTAGTTCTTTTGCTATTTTGTCCACATCTGCAGGTACTTCCTTCACTGAAGTCTTGAACCCCTCAATTTCAATGCTTTAGAGTTGGAATCAACTTTTTTCAAATTTCTGTTAATGTTGGTATTTTGACTTTTTCCATGAATCATAATATTCTTAATGGTATCTAGAGTGGGAGCTCCTTCACAGAAGGCTTTCAGTTGGCTTTGCACAGATCTATTGGAGGAATCAGTACCTATGGAAGCTATGGTCTTGTGAAATGTATTTCTTAAAGAATAAGACTTGAAAATTGACATAACTCTTTGATTCTTGGGCTGAAAAATGGGTGTTTTGTTAGAAAGTATGAAAGCAGCATCAATCTCATACATCTCTATTGGATCTCTTGGGTGACCAGGTGCATTGTCAATGAGCAGTAATATTTTAAAAGGAATCCTTTTTTTCTGAGCAGTAAGTCTCGATAGTGGACTTAAAATATTCAGTAAACTAAGTTTTAAACAGATGTGCTGTCATTTAGGCTTTGTTGTTCCACTTGTAGAGCATGGGCAGAGTAGATTTAACATAGTCTTTAAGGGCCCTAGCATTTTTGGAATGATAAATGAGCACTGGCTTTAACGTAAAGTCACCAGCTGCATTAGGGAACAGGAGAGTCAGCCTGTCCTTTGAACCTTTAAAGCCAGGCATTGACTTCTCCTCTCTAGCTATGAAAGTTCTACCTGGCATCTTCTTTCAATATCAGATTGTTTCATCTATCTACGTTCGTAATCTGTTACTTAGTGTAGCCACCTTCATGAATGGTCTCAGCTAGATCTTCTGGACAACTTGCTGCAGCTTCTACATCAGCACTTGCTGCTTCACCTTGCACTTTGACCTTATGGAGATGGCTTCTTCCCCCAAACCTCATGAACCGACCTCTGCTAGCTTCCACCTTTTTCCTGCAGCTTCCATACCTCTCTCAGCCTTTGCAGAACTGAAGGAAAGGTAGGGTTTCATTTTGGATTAGGCTTTTGCTTAAGGGAACATTGTGGCTGATTTGATTGTCTATCTGGACCATTAAAACTTCCTCTCTATCAGCAATGAGGCCGTTTCATTTTCTTATCATTCATTTGCTCACTGCAGTGTACTTTGAATTTCCTTCAGTACCATTTCCTTTTGCGTTCACAACTTGGCTAACTTGTGCAGGAGGCCTAGCTTTTAGCCTATCTTGGTTTTCAATATACCTTGTCACAGCTTAATCATTTCCAGCTTAGAGGCCATTGTAGGGTTATTAATTGGTCTAGTTTCAATATTATTGTATCTCAGGGAATAGGGAGGCCAGAGGAAAGCGAGAGAGGTGAGGAGACAGCTGGTCGTTGGAGCAGTCAGAATACATAGGGCATTTTTTAAGTTTGCCATTTTATAGGGGTACAGTTCGTGGCACACCCAAATAATTAAAATAGTAACATCAAGTATCACAGGTCACCATAGCAAATATAATATTAATGAAAATATTTGAAATATTGTTGAGAATTACCAAACTGTGACACAGAGACATGACTTGAGCAAATGCTGTTGGAAAAATGGCACTGGTAGACTTGCTTCATGCAAGGGGGCCACAAACTTCAATCTATTAAAAAAACACACAGTATCTGCAAAGTGCAATAAAGTGAAGCATGATAAAATGAGATAAGCCTGTACTTAACCTACATAATTCTAATCTCTTTAATTTTCATGGAGGTATGGATTAGGTTCCTTTATTTAAGTGATTTAAAAACCACAGCCACTTCTGACCAATAATCCAGGAATACTGAGACCCAAATTCCTTCTATCTTCATCACCACCTCCGCCTTCCACTTCATACATCACTGCAAGTAGAGGCTGCAGTCCCATTTGGCAAGAGATTGCTACGTTGGTGCCCAGAGCAGCTCATTCCTCAAGCCCCCTTGCTGTTTCCTAACTTCCCCTAGATTCCTTTTACCTTGCTTCTGTAATGCACAGATAGTTCTTTATTTTGATTCCAATCCATCTGTCTGTGCCTCTCACGCACACCATGGTAAAGGATTGGGTTTATGTATTTTGTGATGTTATCTCAGAAACCTGCCCTTTATCAGACTACCAAAAACACTTACTCCTGTTTTCTGGAAACAGTTAAGGCTCTCTCTGAAATTCCCCTGTAGTGTCAGTATCATCTGTAATAACCATTAATACTATATAGCACCTTGTAATGTTACCAAATGTGATCTTCAGATCGTTAGCACTGGCATTACCTGTGAACTTTTTTAGAGTTAGAATCTTGGATCCCAGTCCAGGAACACTGAATCGGAACCTATATTTTAAGATCCTTGTATTATTTGTATGCTCATTGAAATTTGAGAAGCATGGCTATGGTATGCGAACACAGATTTGCTAGTTGCTTTTATCACCTTTTCTGATCTGTTTTCTCCTCTCCTATTGCTCTGAGCAAGTTTGTTCTTCTCTTGCCCACCTTTGAGTAATTAGAAGACGTTAGGAGGGAGTGTCTGTGGTTGAACAGTCAGATCTTGAATGGCTTCATTCAAACTAAGAGGCTTGTTTTCTTCATTGCTCTGTAATATGGTCGTTAGTCTTAAATGTGGACCAGCACCTCTTTTCCAATAATCTGCATAGTGATCAGGAAGCTTAATTACAGCCCTCTGCTTCTCAATTACCCTCAATGTTTGCTGGCTCATTTGATGCTGGCCATCAAGTGTTATCCACCTTGAGATTGTGAATGGTCTCAAATATTAGGTGTGAAAGATTTTCCCTCAGTGTCTTGTTTTAAAAATTCATCACTTTTGCAGATATTAGCATGTTTATGTGCTATACATTTTTCCTGGCTCATCTGTCTCCTGGAGCCTGAGCTGTAATACTCTGCCCTAGCAAGTCCCATGATTGACCTACTACTTATTAGCCTAAGTGTTCTTGCTCTTTGGGACCAAAGGCACCGTGAGTCTTTGACATCTCTCATGACTTCTAGACTCGTCTAAGAAAATCACATGGAAGGGTGTGGACTTGTCTTTCATGTAGATGCCAAAGGAGCGGGATGATACAGCCTAAAAGCATGAGGGAGTTAAATCCAATTAGGGAGAACTTCGACCATTGGAAGACAGGAGCTACAAGGAAATGGGGTAGGTAAATTACCTTTCTCCCTCTAATGGAACTTTCCAAGGCACAATATCCCCATTCATCCTTTGTTATAGATTTCTCACATAGATAGGCATGTACATCTGATAAACTTCTCATGAAGCAGAAGTCTTTGCGTTCACGTGCCACATTGTCTCATTTCCTTTTTCTCTGCTTTGTTTTCTTGGAATTCCACCTTCAAATATGTTCCTGGTAGTTAATTCTTGCCTCAGGGTCTGTTTTCTAGGAAACCAGAGTGGTTCTAGAAAGAAAACTCTTCAGACAAGCTAGGGAGTTGGACTGCTCGTTGGTGTAAAATAAATAAGGACCCCTTTGCTGGAGAGAGTGGTGACAGTAACTTCTAGCACGCAGTGACATCACAGTGATGTCAAACTTTAACATGGTTAGTTGGGAAGAAGAACATTTAGACATCCAGTACCTGTGGCACTAGATTATCGTGGGACAATGATAATTTTCAGGATAATGAAGTAGGGTAACTGCTTTTAATGGCACAGAAGACTTTCAAAGGAAAATGATAGGTATAGTGCAGTTAATCGCAAACTTAAAAAAGTCATGTTCCAAAGCCAGAGGGCCTGTATGCCAGCTGTGAAAGAGATTTTTATTTCCTGCTGCCACAGGGCAGACTTGCTAAACCTCAGGCCTAGGATTTGATTATATACGGAGAAGGAGACTAAAGTCCCAGCCTCAACAGATCTTCTGTCAAAGGCAGGATTCTAATGGGGAAGAGGTAGAATTATGAAACTTGGGTGGTGACATCTCAGTGGGTGAGTCTGAAAATCTTGAACCCTAATTCGATCTCCCAGAACTTTCTGTCTGGTAGAAAAAGGCCTTTCCTCAAAGCCCGAAGATAACCGTGTAATAACTTTTTTGTAAGCAGATGCCTTCCAAGACAATGTCTGTCTTCCACAAGACACGTTACTCCTCGCTCCTAGGCCCAGAACAAAAACCAAGCATCAGAACAGCACGAACAGGGAAATTATAAACTTTTGCTGGTAAGAAATAGCCTATATTCCAAAAGAATTGCAGTGTCCATTTAATACATGCTGACAGGATCCAGGGGAGCATTTGTAGAAATGCATGTTGATTGTGTTAGCGTGGCGATGGGGTGGATATAAGACATCATGGGGAAGAATTTATTGTCGTAAAGGTATAGGCGATGCGGTATTTTTGCAGGATCACCTGGAGCCGGGGAATCTAGGCTAGCAGAGTGTGCTCACTAGGGTTTGAATGTTCTGTTGTAGAGCAGCACATCCTGAGAACTGTTTCAACTTCATAGCAACAGTCATCAGTGAGAGGATGGATAAGTTCTAGTTTGGAGGGTTAATCTATAGAAAGTGTTCAAGATAAAGATTTAGCCTGGAAAAGCTATTTCATAAACTTATCTTGATATGCCTCTTAGGAAAGCAGAATTTTTAAAACACCACATTGTTAGAGCTAGGCTGGCAGAATAATTTTCACGTTCTTCGTCACTTTCAATGAAACCTCATTTGACTGACTGTGTAAACATCACAGAGGGTCACGTAAGGACTGCTGCAATAATCAGGATGCCTACGTGTGCCTCCTGGTCACGATATCAGTAAGGAGCTTTCCTAGCCCTCAAGAAGCTTGGGTAAGTATATTTCCTTTTTCTTGTTGCTTCCCTACACAGTTATCTCAAATTATGCACAATGAAAATGACCAGATAGCAGTGGCTCTGATCTAAAATTTTCCTTGGCCAAACTGGCTGTGCTTGCCTGCTTGTTAATAGATATTCCTTCCTAGCTGAGGTACCCAATAGAGGACGAAATTGTAATACTCAAGCACTCATCCATTTAAATAAACATCAAGTCCAGTGTTTGCCTGCCTTCCAGCCAAGCCATCTCTCACTCAAGGTAGTAGTTACTTGGTTTTACTTAGTACTTTAAGATGAACTAGGACATTTCCCCCTAATTCTGCATGATTCTCTGACTGCTACTAGACATTTTCCCCAAGATATTTTTTACTGTTACAATCCCCTAAATCTGGATAGTCCAAACACATAGCATTATTTAGCATGCATGATTCTGCCATACCAGTCTATATGAATCGATTCAAAACCTTTTTTGTCTTGAAAAAAACCCGACACAGTTCTTGATCCCGTTCGTCCCATCAGGTTCCTGGACTTCTTAGGCACATTTAATTCATCTCTTCCAGCTTTATTTAAAATCTTTAGATTAGTTGATACTCGTGTGTAAAATGACAAGGGAAAATTTACCTTATTAGTTGTATAATGATGATTTATTACTATCTGTCTGCCATGTGACAGTCATTGCTAGGAGTTTTCCATACAGCCTCCTAATTGTCCTTCCAGATAGACATTGTCATTCTCATTTTACAGAAAGAAAACTGAGACCCAGTATGGTTAACATTAACTTGTCCATAGCACATAGCCAGTACGTGTCTAAGCTGGGACTGAAACACAGCCCTTTCTAGCCTGAGCTGTTTCTACTCATCACATCAGCCTGTACTTGCTAAAAAAGATCAACCTGGAGATTCCGGTTAGAGTTGTGTTGTGTGGAGGGAATGCTATCCTACACCTGGATCGCTTAATGACTGAGTTTATCTGATGGGACTCTGCACTCTGATATGCTCTGCATCTGGTCATTCCCAGCTAGCTAGAAATTCCTTTCCTTCCGCAGGAGTAGCGGACGGAAGGCACACTTACTGACCAGTCCCTAAATGGGAAACCCTGCTTGCTTTGAGTTACTCTTCCACATGTAAGGAAAGCATTCCTAGATCAGACTTATATCAAGATGACTTTGAGCCTAACTTGGTAGCAAAATGCTAACCCCTATCTACTCGTAATGGAAAGAGAGAAATCTACCCTCAAGTCTGGGAGAACGAATTCAGTGTTTAGTATTTGTCACCCTGAGAGAATCTGGCTGAACAAAAGTGAGATCTACTGAACAATCTCAATGACAAGTCTTTGGTTTTAATTCAAATGAGAATGCGTTAGATCTGGTACCAGAGCAAGAATGACTCAGGATTACGTAGAGGGGCTTTAACTTTAACATGGCTTCTGATTTCTGGCTTCTGCTGTGGGAAGAGCCCTGATCTTCATACACTGACTGGATAATATTACACATGGCCGGGCGACTTTGTGCTGGCTACACCGTGGCATTACTGGGGAAAGGGCAGAGAACTTTCTGAATAAAGAAAAGATGCTGCTTCGCACCCAGACATTATCTATCACTTCTTTTAGGCCCAACAGACTCGTTATATTTAGCAGTGCTTAGAGTATTATTTTTTCTAAATAGTCTGCCACACTGTCAGGAAAAAAATCTGATTGGATGAAGCCTGATATAATTTTAATGAGATTGTCAGCAAGGCAGGTATCTTGAGTTGCCAGGCTCCTAGACACCTATGTTGTCTTTATCCTTTTCCCCAGTTAAAACACTGACTGTCTATCGGTGAGCAGGTATGTACTGAACTCCCATTCAATGGCCACATTTCTTTAGGTAGAAAGTGCAGATACACTCTACACTGAAATTTGACTCAACATTGTAAAATGACTATAAATCAATAAAAAATGTTATGTTGTTAAAAAAAAAAAAAGAAAGTGCAGATACAAAGGGAACAGCAGGACTGGTACCTGCATTCAGTATTCTTTTTAATTTATAAATTTCTGAAAGAAGAGAGTCATAAAGGCCAGGTATGTTTTAAGGCAGAATTCCTCAAACATTCATAAAAATTACTGAGGACCACAAAAAGCTTTTTTTAAATGTAGTCTGTATCTATCAATTTTTACTGTGTTAGAAGTTGAAACTGTGACACTAACATTTTAAAATTTAAAGTAGCAATAATAAACCTATTAAATGTTAACTAAAACAGCATATTTTTATAAGAAAATTTATAAGAAAGATTTCCTGAAACAAAAATAGTGGGAAGTATGGCCTTGTTTTGCACTTTGCAAATCTCAATGTCTGGTTTAGAAAAAAACAGCTGGAATCGTGTACTTGTTTCTGTTGTAATATCCCATGTCATGTAGCCTGGGGGATACAGAAAATAATATCTTAATATTATTATGAAGTAATTTTTGACCTCATAGACCCCCTGTAAGTGTTTCAGGGACCCCGGAAGTCTCAGCTCTCCTTTGAGAACCCCTGTGTTAAGACTGGAAGTGGTAACTCAATATTCCCCATCCCTGTAGAATTGAAAAACATGTACATTTGGGTGGGATGGCGTTTATGCTAAACTCTATCTTTGTAATTGAGAGCTGCTTCTTAAAAATCTACGTTAAAGTATGACCCTGTTTTAGCAAAATGAATACAGTTTGAGGCATTGTGCTTGTTTTAAGTAAACTTCATGTTGCTGTGTGCAGGATGGTTCACGTAAATATATGTACTTATGCTTTTCTTGTTGTCTATTTAGTTATGTTTTCATACTCTATCACCAAAAGGCATGCATTCGCATTCTAATTTTTAGGTTTTCCTGCACAATACTGTGTCAGCTTTAGAAAGTAGCAATGTTGGGGAAGAAACTACCCATTCTCATTAAACTGCTCAGTACTGTTTTACTGTACATACCTCTTTAACAGTGGCTGTCTGAAAAAAGTTATCTTTTCACTCAGGTAACACTACCCATCAGAACCACCCACTTGCTTGGAGCCAAACACCACTTTGGAAGAGAATGCATCCAACAGACACAATGATCAGAGTAACTGATCAGATGTTAACCAAGTGGTCTCAAATAATGATCCAAAAGAAAAAAAAAATTGATAAACATATTTTTGCTTCACAACATAAAAGGTCCATTATGCTTTAATATAAAGTGTCATCATTAAGACCGAGTTTCTCTTTTACCAGAGATCTAATACTGTGGAGTAGTTTTAGCCATGCTTAATTTTATAGATTTTAGAAGAATGAGAGTTCTTAGGGACATAATGGGTCACTTTCTATCTTTTCACCTAAAATCTATTAATAAAATTACAGATTGCTTATCTTTAGCTTCCCAGTTTCCGTAAAGTTTGTTCACAATTTTCAGAATTTGAAATGATTAAAAGAAAAATATGCCTGGATGGCACTGGACAAACCCAAGAACTGTTGATATTCAAGGAATGCAAAAGCTCAAAAGAATAGGAAATTTGTTTTTTTCCCCATATTTCATTTCCCTCATTACCTGCCTGATAAAACAGTCCCATTTTGGGAAGAAAAGTATTTAGTTTCTAAAAGCAGGTTTTGTAATGGCTGGATAAAAGGCTGGCTATTTTGTGGATGGTCCTTCTGTACAAAGAACCATGTGTTACTAACAGTAACACAATAGTCCAGCAGGTAATAGAAGACTTATGAATAAAAGGAAAGAAGATGGTAGTAGAACTGCAAGATAATCTGCATTTCAGGTCAAGTACAAAGGCAGCCCTGTTCGGCCACAGAGTGTAGACCCCAGAGTCACGTCTGGCCGTTCATCTCTGGCTTCATCAATACATAGGCTGAACATCCTTTATTATCCTATACTTGAAACGTTTATATATATTTTTTAAAATGATGTGAGAAATAACTAGCTTTAAGCCATATAGGAAGATGTGTCTTTTCCTCTTTTTCTTTTAATGTGCTGTTTGTGGAACACTTGATAAATCCGGTGTCTGTGCAGACTCACCACACAGCCAGAAATAGGCAGTACTGAGAATGTCAGTTTTTGTAGCCCAATGTCAGGAAGCCTGAACTTCATTTATTCTCCAGAATGTAGATGACAATTCAAAATCACAGCTACAGAACAGTGTTGCCAACTGCATGGTGATTGTTACGATGATGGAATTTTTGCATCTAAGAGGATAAAAGTTTCATAATTTGTATCATAATTGTATGACATATTAGACATGTCTGTTGGCACAGAAAGTCTTACATACCGACTTAAAAATCTGGTCACTCTACTAACGTTAGCCCATAGAACTTGAAAAATATCTAATTCTGCTAAATTTTAACATCCCCATTATGCTAGGAGTGGCAAGAGAGTTTAAAATAAGATTAAAGGAGCAAATAATTATACTTAAACATTGTTTAATTTGAAAGTCCTGGTTAACAAAGCATTTTTGGTTGAATCATTCATCTTTGCAATTTTATTCTCAGGCTATTCCTCACTAACCTTTGTAATGTCATGTGACTCAAATGTAGCATCTACTTTGACAATTGGTTTTCTCACTAGTTCCCTGTATTTGGGGCACTTTGTCCTTTACTTTTATACATTTTAATTTTTTAGCTTCTCTACCATTATGGATTGGGTGTTTATATGTGTGTGTATATGTGTGTGAATATATATATATATATATATATAAAATATATGAGCACTTTTTGTAAAAATAGATAATGTGTGCATATATATATATAGCAACAATGTATGTAGCGTGTATATGTGTGTATATTTGTGTATGTGTATATATATATATACACACATATATACACAGTGTGTATAAAACAGATACTAAAGTTCTGGAATAATGAAAATGAATCTATTAGTAGTAATTGCAAGGATTACCTAGTTTAATGTACATGGATTTTTTTTTTTCTCCCTGTGATTTTTGTGATTGTCTTCAATGAGATCCAGGACCACAGTCCAGGGTGCCCTCTCTCCCCACCCCGCACCCCTCCTCTCTCTCTGTGCCTGAGCCGAAGCCTTCTCCAGCACACAAAGGTTGGGTCAGGCCCTTAGCCTGAGGAATTCTTTGGATAATGGGAGAGCAGTCTAATCAATTTGCTACTGATAGAGTGGGAAGGAGAAGAGAGAGGCGGCTTTTGAAGTCTTCTCCTTTGTGGGTCTGAGTCACCCACCGCTGTAGGGTTCCAGCCTGTTTGTTTTGAGTTTTATAGAAGAGCAGGAACTCCAAGTTTGATACCATGTTTATTTTCTTCTGCCAGTTTCAGATTCCTGTAGAACAGACACAAACCTCAGCATGGCATTTTCAGCTCTAAGCCAAATGGTCAGACATCACCTGCCTTAAATTAGTTGGCAAAGGCTCACACCTCTTTGTGCAATTGTACAAGATGATATTGATCATCTAAAATAAAATCAGGGTCTTCTTCATGCTCGCCCTTCCCCATGGCTGGAAAAATAATTAATTTACCGAAACGACATAATCTCTGTCTTTCTCTTTTCTACACAAGTTGAAGTAAGTGCTCTAGGCATCCCATGTAATTTGTAGAGTGGTTACTCCCTTCTCACTTCCATTTTCCTCCCCATTTGGTGTAGCTCCTTCCAGTAGCTATAAAACTGCAAAGGCCCTGGAGAAATGGAATCTTCCTTGTGAACTTGCAGGGAAGCCCCGCCTCCTGAATGTGTCGGGAGCCTACCCTGCCTGCAGCGACTTCAGCAGGGGTTCGCTTCCCCTCCCTCACCAGGTGAACTGTCCTCCTTTAAGGACAGGGTTTTACAACTATATATTCCCCCTTTTAAAGGATTTTTAAAAATTGTTCCTTGATTTTAGTTTTTCTAAATAATAAAAAATCTATTAACATTAAAAAAGTATTCATATATTATCAACTAGTGCATTTAAAGTTCCTTTTTTACCATCTTTATATAAATTCAATCATTTTCTTATTTACCAAGAATTATTAACGAATTGAAGATCACACGTTTTATCATGTTAAAGGATTTACTGTATGTTAAAATGTAGATTGAACTTAAACGTGTCTTAGTGGATGAAAATCCAAAAACTGATTAAATGAGCTAATGTTAGCACTTCTTGCATTTTGCACTTAATAAACTGGTTTATTTTTGTAATTTGATTTTATTTCTAAATGAAGAGAGAAATGTTAAGACTTTTTTTTTTGTAAGAGTTTGCAAAAAAGAGCACATTTTGAATGAAGACAGAATTTTTTTTCAATGAAGGGAAATCTAAAATGAATTTAATACTCTGTTTTCTTCTTTCTAAATTGTTTCTGAAGTTCAAGAAATAGTTGCATAAGAAAGAAGCTGTATAAAAAATTGATGAGTTGAATGTGAATTATAGATTTGCTGGAAAGGATTAGGAGATAAATTTGCAAAATTATATTTTTATCTCCCCCATTGATTTGTATTTTAATATCAATGTTCCTTTTGTCTGCAAGTAGTGGTCTACATTGGGTAGAAATTTTAGCAATTACGACTTAGAATAAAAACAATTCAAAACTCTTTTTGGGGAAGAAAAATTTTCCTCTACCCTTCTAGGTTCTTCTGACTGGTCAAATGATTAAATTGAAGTGAGACAGATTAATGGGAGAAAAAGCAGTTTAATTTCATATATTTGGGTAACCCAAAGTTAATGAGACCCTGAGAAATGACCAAAGCAGGCAGCTTTCATAACTTTGACACAAAGAGAGAACGAATTTGTGATGCACTGACAAGACCAAGAAACTTAGATTTGTGTACTTAAGTAGTGAAGAGTGTAAGCGGTTTATTGGCATAGCCTTTTTGGCCCTGAATTCCCTATCTTTGGCGATAAAGATGTCTCTCTACTTCCTGGTACAGGGAGGGTATCTTTCATAGGGGGGATTTATTTACTGCTTTTAGAGGGAACAAAGGAGAATCAGAATGACCTTCTTGCACTGCAAAATAATCACCATGCCACTCTGATGTACTTCATTATTGTTACCACGAGGAGGGGTAAAAGCCTCGGTTCTCTGTCTTACCTGAGAGAAAAGAATTCAAACGCGAGACTGAAAGCGTGGCATCATGGAAAACTTGATTCGTAGAGCGAGAGTCGGTAGAGTGCATCTTTGAGAACTGAAGGTGGGCCAGCCCATGAGAGGAGGTGGCGCTGCTCCTTTGTGTCTCCTGGCTCAGGGGTGCTCCTGTGGTTGGTGGATGGCTCATGTCCCTGGAGAGCTTAGGCATGCCCGTCTCCTTTGCACATGCTCTTACGCATGGTGACACAGAAACCTGCAGGAGGGGCCTAAACTGCAATGCTAATTACATTATAATGAATATTGGGTTATGTTAAGTCGGGTGCTTTTCTCTACCGTGCAGCCAGAGTCCAATTCTAATCAGCTTCTTGGCATTCATTTTGAGGAAGTAAAACTCTCTGAAGCCCCTTATCCTGGGCGAGGGTGTACTGTTATTCTGCATATTGTCCCCTCCCCTCTCCTCTTCCCCCTTATCTGGGACTCGTTTCTACCTAACTTCCTAGCATCATGACCTGCCCTCAGCTCCACGCTGTGTCTGGTTCTAAATCGCACAGAAGCCAGTGTACTGGGGACTTGGGTCAGAACCAAACATCTGGCTTTTTCCAGGCCTTATACACTCTCACTCCAGAGACACTAAGAATTTCTCAAACTGAACTATTTTAAAGGGAGAACATAATTGATAATTTAAATTGACTTTTTTTTTTTTTTTTCCAATGGAGAATCAAAGAAATGAATTCTCCTGGTACAGTCTTAGTCTTAGGGCTGGGGCTCATCCTTCCTACTCAGGGAGAGTGGACGTGAGGATTATGCTGTGTGTATGAATAAGTGTGTCGCCCAAATTTAGTCTTGCTTTTTAAAATCTGTGGTTTGGATAAAGAGAGCAGAGTTTTCTTCCTAGATACAGATCCATGGTACAGACATACTGATTTTCTGATTACGTGCTTAAGTAACTTCTTTTATTGTGGAAAATTTGAAAAAAATGACAGGACCACAAAAAAACAAACAAAAATCACAAATTTGTCTTTTCTCATTATTTTGGGAAAATCACTGTTTTAATTCAGATGTCTGTATCTGTATTTACTCATTGATTAATCATCTATTATTTAATAATAGTTTAATGAAAATCAGGTCTTTAATATAAATATTGTATTGGTAATGTGATTTATTTCCTCATGTGATTAAGTCTTACACTACACGACGCTTTTGTGTGCATGTTTTTAAGGTACACTATTTCATTATATTGATGTACCGTGATTTTTGTAAGTCTCTTAATGTTGAATTTTTAGGTAGTTTTGTTTTCCTTTTCTAAGTACATCTGTTTATATATAGTGTTTATAGTTAAAGACCTGCATATTTGTTTCATTATTTAATGTGGGAATTCTTTAAAAATCTTAGATTTTTGTTCATAAATGTTGCCATCATTCATCAGAAATATTTGAGTGCCTCCTGTGATGACAGGAACCGTTTTGGGCACTCGGGGATACAGCTGTGAACAAAATGGACAAAAGTCTAGGCATTCATAGGAGCGTTTATTCCAGGGGGAAAGACAGGTAATAAAATGGTAGGAAAGAAAGACATACAAAAACCAAGGAGAAGATTAAAGTAGAAGAGGTAGAAAGTGCGTGAAGGGGAGAGTAAGAAGGGCAGGTGTTGCAGTTTTACAGGGGTAGCTAGAGAAAGCTTTGCACTTTGCTTCGAGAAGAGGTTATTTGCGTAAAGATCTAAAGAAAGGGAAAAGACTGGTGAAGGAAGAGCATTTCTGCCATAGTGACCAGCGAGTTCAAAATGCCTCAGCGAGGCCTGTGCCTAAGCTCTGGAAGGCAATGAGAAGAGATCAGTAAGACAAGAGCCAGTGATCAAGGGGCAATAAGAGGACATGAAGAGAAGAAACAGCGCTAGATTACTTAGGGTCCTGTGGTTCGTGGTGAGGATGCGGCTGACACTGAATCAGATAGAAGAATGCCATGGCAGGGTTTCAGAAGAGGAATGATGTCTTCTGACTTAGCGTTCTGACTTTCTGACTCCTATGTTAAGATTCTAATTATTTGGGGTAAAAGCAGAAGCTAGGGGTCCAGTTGGGCGACTATTGCAATACTGCTGAAAGAAACAGTGCCTAGTGAACACAAGTAATAGCTGTGAAAAAGAAAGCAAGTGTTCAGATCCTGAAGATAGAGCTGCTGGGATTTATTAACATATGAAAAGTAGGGCGTGAGAGAAAGAAAATAATCAAAGATGACTTAAAGTCTTTTTTAGTATTGAGCAACTGGAAATATGTGGTGCCAATAACTCAGTGAGAAAGACAGCAAGCAGCAGGTTTGAGACAGAATGTCTGGACTGCAGAGTTGGACATGCCAAATTTGAAATATTAGAAATGTTGAGTTAGGGTCTAGGAGTTGGACTTAAGAGAAAAGTCAGAATTGCTTTTTGGAATTATTAGCATGTATCTATCATTTACTGCTGTGTAAGAAGCAATAAGAGAATCTGAGTGGAATACAACACTAAGATTTTTACTTCTCACACATCTGCAAGTTGACTTGGAGTTGGCTGGGCTTCTCTGGGCTCCTGCTTAAGCAAAAGATCAGGTTGGGCTCTGCTTCTCACTTTGGGTTGTGTTTTGGTTTCCATGTGTATTCATTCTGGGGCTCAGGCTTTTAAGGGACAAGAATAGCTACCTTCTTCTTGTGGTGATAACAGAGGCATAAGAGGGTAACCCCCACTGCTCAATCATGTGTCTAATATAATCCCATTGGTGAAACTAAATGACAAGGACAACTCTAAAGTCTGGAAGTGGGGAATTTCATTCTATTTCTTGTTGGGAAAGGGTAAAGTTACAAACCAAGGCTGTGGATATAGAGATAAGAGAAGTGTGAGGACAAGAACTCATTCTACCATGAACATATACATCATATTTAAAGCCATAGGTCTGGATGTAATGTACAAGATTGTATCAGTTTACTCTCTTAGAAGCCATAAATGGGAGTTTCTGTTTCCTCTGCTTTGGCCAACTTTATATTACTTTTGAAAAGTGATTTCCCAGTGTGAGTGATGAAAAATTACACTTCCTTGTTGTAACTATAACAATTGTCCTACTCAACCAAGCTGAAAACATAAACAGGCTTGGAGTCAGTGTGTGATTTTGATTTTCCAGAAGGATTTTCTTTTAATGGCTCATTATGCCTTGGTTTAATAACCAAGGAGAATTTGTTCCCTTTTGCATATTGAATCATCTTTACCCATCTATAATTATTAAAAATAGATGAGAATGAATGTAAGTGTGGCTTTTATGTCTAATCCAATACCTACTAGTTCACCCTTCTTTAATCACTATTAAGTTATCAGAAGAGATCATTTGTTGGTGAGAATCAAAGGAAACATATCTTTATGATCATATATATGCTCATAGACATATATAATTATACACATATACATGTGATCATATACATATGACTCTAAGAAAACCTCATGAATTTTTGATTCACATGCGGTGTTGATAATGTGATAAATTGTAAAGTAGCTACAGAAAGATTTACAGTGCTCCTCTGTAGATGGGGGAGACTTCTCATTTTAAGGTCATTGTGAAAAAGGTGACTGGCTGTGGCTAAAGGCTCCCATATGCCTGTTCTTCCACATCAAAAGCCATTATGCCCTCTTTACAAGGCACACAGTCTGTTCAAGCCTTTTGAAATTCATTATGTGTGGGCTGCATGTATTTTCAGTAAGTTGAAAACATCCATAAGATTTCTGAGGTATGGCAAAAATAGATACTTTAGTGACTGAGATAGTTATCTTAGAAAAGGAATTCTAATGCTAGGATCTCAAACACTTTTCACATGCAAATTGCAGGTGAGTTTAACAGTGATCTGAGAAACAAGCACATGACTGAGGAGGGAGATAAGGCTCCAAATAGGAAAGGAATGTTTCATTTTCAGCAACTGCACTGGAAAACTATGTTTTCCTCTTGCACATGATAGAAAAAGAACAGAGGACTGCATACTTTTAGTGGAAATATAGAAAATCCATTAAGAAAGAAAAACACTTTATTCTATTCCTTGAGAAACATAGTCCTCTATTCATTGACAGTAGGTTTCTCCTCTCACAGTAAGACTTTTTGCATTACCTTGAATTTTCTTTTTGAGTTCTTTTTTTTAACTGACATATAGTTGGTTTATAATGTGTCAATTTGTGGTGTACAGCATAATGTTTTAGTCAGATATATACATACATATATTCATTTTCATATTCTTTTTCATTATAGGTTACTATAAGATACTGAATAAAGTTCCCTGGGCTATACAGAAGAAACTTGTTTATCTATTTTATATATAAATTACCTTGAATTTGATTTGAAGAAATATGTGTGTTGAACTCTAATTACATAAACCATGGTGACTGGAATTTCGCATTTAATGAATAATAAATTTATGATTTTTTTTGCTTTATGTGACCTTTTTGGTATCAGGCAGACTTGATCAGTATATACTACTGCTTATGACTATTTTTTATCTTTTTATATTCAAAGGCATAGCTTCCCTTTTTCCTAGAAACACCAAATATGCTTAGAGCTGAAAGTAAGTTTTTAAAGATAATTAAGCAGGTGTTGGACTATTATTTGGCTTGGGGAGGTCAGCAGGGGGATGTCAAACACAGCTGGATTCACAAGGGGTCCAGATCTCTTCTGGGAGAAACTTTTCCCAACCGACTCAAAGTGAAAAGGCAACACGCTTATGAAACGAAAAAATTGAGTTTCAGGTAATTTAGGTGTGTTAATACAAAACAAAGTAATTCGAACAAAATGAAAACTCTTTTAGGGCATGAATGTTTTAACCTCAGTGTTTAGATGTTGCCTAATTGACTAAATGTCATCTCAACTGTGTTTTTATTATATAGACCGTCTACAATGGTTATACTGTCTTGAATGTATGAATAAAATACTATCTTAATTATTATTGTTAAATGCTATCTTATGTTAAAATAAAAATGTTAAGTACTATCTTAAACTATAGGACAAATGGTCATTAACTTTGCTACTTTGGCTTCACTTTGGTACTAGGTTAAGGAGATGGTGAGAATGAGTTTAATAAATGCATTTTTTTTCTAGCCCTCAGTTCTTATTTTTAGGGCTTTTATGTGAGGAAATATTATAACAATAATAAATGTGGGATTTTAAACTATATACTAATTCTCAAAGGTATTCCAAGGTCAAAAATCAGTATTCCTGTAAACATTTTAAATATTTACAAATGTCTTGTTTGAAAATCTAAGCAACAATTTCATCCAGAGCCTCTAAGTGCACAATTTATATTGGAGATAAACAAGATAGTTAGGTAAAAATTACACATGTAATGACCTTGGTATATATGTTTGTTTTTTTGTTTTTTTAATGGCCTTAATAGAATGGATATGTATATGAATTTGCACAAGTATATATATATCTATATATGTAGGAGAGAGAAATAATTATTTACTGATAAATTTATGCTAGCTATTGTATTGACCAGTAAGGACATGCCAACCAAGAATTTTAAAATTAAAAAAAGTCAGATCCTGCCTTGATGACACACATACTTTCAAAGAGCTCTCTTTACCGAGATGCTATAAAATTAAAGAATATTTATTTCTGATTTGTGTGAAGGTCTGTTTGTAGTTTAAATTCTTCCTTTTACATTAATCATAGACTAAAATGATTTTGGCTTATAAATCTTCAAATTTTAAAGCCATACCATTCACAGTAGGTATATTCTCTGTTGGGGCTTAGAAGAGAGAATAGCATTTTGATGTGGTGAGTTAAGGCAATTAATCGATTCATTTTTACCAAACTTCATTGACTCAGATATCCCCTTGGCTTGAATAAATCTCAGAATTAAGCTTTACTGTTAAAACTGCAACATACCAATGAATGGTATCTCAAACAGGATTCCATTATCTAACTGTTAAATGAACTTTGTTTTCTCCATTTGTTTCTGTGAGGGGATGGGGTAAAAAGTTCTCACAGCTGCCAGACAAAGAATGACTCTATTTAAAGAGTGGTTGGAAGCACAAATGTTGATTATCTGAATGAAAGAATTTAATTAAGTTTCCTAAAGAACAGGATACCACTGACATCACTGATTGGCAAAATGAAGCAGGGAAATACAGTATTTAACATTACAATATTTTTCACTTAATGATGCCAGTATTAGGTCTTGGCTGGTGTCCTGGAATAAGCACAATGGCTTGGCAACAAACTAATTATTTTACAATTGCAGATGTGGAGCTTTAGGGTGTGAAAGTCTCTTTGCCAAGATGGTTTTGGGAAAAAACCAAAGCAATCATTGTATTTCCTCCTGTATGTGCACAGTCTTGTTTATGACTATGGTTAAAATTCTCAATGTCACATGGTCACAAGCTCACAAACAAAATTCAATTAACTTCTGAAAGTGGTTCTTTAACACAACAGAGGCAAAAAAAAAAAAATATCCAACCTAATTGGCCCAGTCATAGTCCATAAAAATAGCTTAAAGTATATATATCTTCAGATAATTATTTGTATCTCTATAAAGTAGATCATGTCTGTTAGTCCTCGATCATTAGTATTTTACCATGACACTTAAGGTTATATTAGCTTTCACTGCAACTGAAAATGGTTATGATGACTAATATTAATGGGAGTCGTAGGTCACATCATTCTTTTTTTTGTGTAGAGGGCTAACTAGGTTTATTTTAACTTACTTATATTTTTATTTTTTTTAATGGAGGTACTGGGGAATGAACCCAGGACCTCGTGCATGCTAAGCATGCACTTTACCACTGAGCTATACCCATCCCCCGACATCATTCTTATTTAACCATAAAAACCCACACCAGTAAGAAATCTCAACGGTGAGGTCATCAATAAAAAGAACATCAATAGCAGTATTAGGTCTTGGGTATCAAATAATATCTAACAGTACTGTCATTAATATATACCCTTATAAATCAGCTAAGCATTTAGATATGGTTCTACAAGAGAAAATTGCAAATTGGCCATGGTATTGAGAGTCAAGTTCCCTTTTTTTGTAATGACCCCTGAAATCATTACCCAAAACCATACTTTCATCTTTGCGTATGTAGTTCACTGTAGAATTAAGTCATAGAATTAACCACATAAGGCATCAGGCAACGGATTCAGGATAGTGCTCATTCTAACACTGGCTCTACCACTTACCTGTGCTGCAATGTCAAAGTAAAGTGACTTCTCTGAGCCTAAATTTCTTAATATGATTAAAATGGCTAATATTAAGATGTACCTTAAAAAGTTGTTAAAAGATTTAAATGGAAAATGTAAATCATTGAATCCATTTCCAGAAAGTTTGCATTTTATAAATGTTAGCTATCTAGTTTTACATGTTTTTCTATATTGATAAATGTATGTATATGCATCTATATGCATATATAATTATGTATGCATAATTACATATGAATATATAGTCAAAATATATAAAATATGAATGTGTATCCATCCCAGTTTTTCAGATTTCCTGTTGATTGAAGAAAGTGTGCATCAGATTAGTAGAATGCACACCAAGAATATAGATCTTTGTTCATCCACACCCAATACCCACTCTCACAAGACTCCTCATCCAGCACATGTAGCCATTTACTTAGAAATTCAATGACAGCTTTGTTTGGGAAGGCTTTGAAACTGTCCTGTTTTGACTTTGGTTGGCTCTGCCTTTTTATGGAACCGAAAGTAATAGAAAAACATCTATTTCAGTGTTGATACTACTTGATGTAGAGTGTGCTACATTTGTTTGCATCAAGTTAAACAACATGGTCTTCCCTTATCAGTTAGCTAATGACATCAACTTGATATAACATTGGCAGAAGGAAAATAGGAATACAGGATAAACATTGAACTTTTATAGAGGTGTATGGACTACATATCCCCCAAGAATGCAATCTTGGCAGGAACGAATATATACTTTCTTTGTGAGCTTCTCTGAAGAATCATTGTTTTATCTTGTTTTCATCTGAGAGATTGAACCATATTTGGGGAGAGTTGTAATGATTCATATCATATTATTCAAAAATGATTTTGAATTTACTTACTGTCTTCCAAAATAAAATTGTGGACTTGGTTGCAGTTATCTTCAAGTCTAGTTTTAGGGGGTATAAAGTCAACATTCATTTCACTTATTGCTCAGATACCACACTTACTAAATTGTATTTCTTTGTACTACTCGTAATGTTTACCTCCTGTATCCTTTCTAAATAATTAAGAATTTGTCTCATCATATGCATCCAAAATTATATACCCTCACACTTGTACCAGAAAAAACTGTCCCTTGTTTTCTTGCTGGTATTCTTCATTGACTTAATGAATTTAGGCCTTCATGAATATTCCCATTTGGGGATCTAATAAATTAAAATATTGGGGATCTAATAAATTAGAATATTAATGAACTGAAATTTTTGGAAGCATTTTGAGAAAAGGCTGTACAAGAGATATCATTCTAAATCAGAATTTATAAAGTTGTATGGATGTTTTAAATTTAACTATCATATTATTATAGCATTAGGGAAGAAAATACACCTCTGTATTAGTACTGGGAATCCTTTGGTTTGCTTTTAAAATTGACCATTGTTCTGAATTCAACCTCAGGGATATTTCAACATCAGTTTCAAAATAAAAGTGATATAAAAGTATTGCCCTTTGGAGTGTAGCCAGTGTAAGTTATGATTTGGATGTTTTCTGCTCTTCATTTGCTTATGCTTCCTGGAAATTTTTGAGGCATTTCTAAAACATCTTCATATTTGGAGTTCTTTTTCAAAGAATGAGAAGGAATAAACTCAGCTTCTTTTTCTTTACGTTCTGAACCAAAAATATAATTCAACTAATGCCTAACTTAACTATACAAAGAATAAATGTTTTTATTTATTCTAAATAATGAGAGTAATTCATCATGAAGCTGAAATACATTCTGTAACTGATCAGAGCAATTTTAAGTTTCTGGCTTCTAACATCATTGCCTACTCAGACTGTTACATAATGAGGCCATTGGTGGTTCCAAAATATTTCATGTTATGCATGGCTTCCCTAAGGCTCTGTGAAACAGGGATGGACTGGGACGTGTTCTAAATCAGAATCTGCTGAGGCCAGTCTGAGGATTTCTTTGAATAATTCTTTCCTTGGTTTTTATTGTCTAGATTCACAGAATGACCTTTGATTTTTGATCCCTGCAAGTGGGATCTTATCAGAAGTTATCCTGGGTTTGGGGAAAGGCGATGGAGCAAGGGAGCAAGTTATTATGGCTGCCAGGACGTCTTGGGGAGATGCTATTACATCTGGTTGTGTTTAATGTTTTTGTTATTGATACGGAAGAGCTGTTTAAAAGTGCATTAAATTAATCTCATGGGAGGCACTGTAGACTACAAAGGCATATGAAAAACACAGTACAAACAGGATAACAGGAAGGAAAGTATATTTTCCTTGGACTATAATTCTCAGTCTGATTTTTTTTTTTTTTTTTTACTTGCAAAGAGAAACACAGACACTCCCTTCCCAACACTCCCCTACTCCCAGCCACTACAGCATAGACAACTATTAATTCCAGTGGAAAAATATGATACTGGCAATTTATACAAATTTAATTTACTCTGCACAATAACATTAAGAGGAGGTGATAATAGGGTCATACTAAGATGAGAAAGTTGAGGCAAGTAATTTGTCTAAATACATTCAATGGCAGAATCTAAACTTGCACTCAGGGCTGTCAGACATCAAACTCATGCACGCTCTACTTACATGGACTGCTTTGCTTTCCTAAAATGTAGAATTTAGGTCAAGTAAATCTAGTTAGGTTTCACTGGTGGAAGACACAAAGAAGTATTTCAAATACAATACAATACAGTACTTCTCTCTAATATCCTAATCACATCTCATCTGGACTATTATATTTTCTGAGTACTTGTGAAAGCTAGAAATACTCTGATGCTGGGATTTCCCAGGATAATGAGACAGTAATTGGCAGAAGATATACAGGTAGAATATGTAGATTAAAATCTAAAGAAATATTAACATAACTTAGAATTTTTAGCTATTGATTTACATAATTATTGGTTTGTGTCCAAAAATCTTAAAAAAAAAAAACTGAAGTGTATATTTGTCAAAGTTAGTAAGAAAATTATAGGATGAAAATAAGGAATATAGGAATAAATCTATCTTACTCTCTATTCATAGTATCATACTGTAAATTATCTAAACATTTTAAAAGGCAAAATAGTATGATGGTTAAGACTCAGCTCTAGAGTCAGACTGCCTGTATTTAAATAGCTTACCAACTTTCTGTAAGTTATACTGTTTGTCAAAGTTACATAGTCTCTTTTTCATCTGTAACATGGGTGTAATTATTATAGATAACCAATATGGTGTGGTATAAATGATATAAGTTAGTGCATATAAATCATTTAAACCAGTACCCAGCATAAGTCACTTGGGCTATAACATTGAGTAAACACTGATTATTATTAGCTATAAAGGTATATTCTATACATTAGCTATATAAATGTGTATGTATTATATGTATATATTATTATATGTGATAAACATATTATTAGCTATAAATGTAGGATCATTACTCTCTTCCAAATTAGATTTGATAAAATGCGAATGTGTTTTCTTTGGCTAAATTTCTATAGTATTAACTGGGCTCAGTTAGTGCTAAAGTAAACGTACACCTAGCAAAGCCATGATATTATGTTCAAAGGAATATCGCAAAATACATATCCCAAGGAGTGGGCTAACTTTAAAAGTAAACCCTTCTAGGGAGACAGATATTTATTGGCCAGAAGAGGTTGCCTTGGTTGTCAGTTATTTCTGAGCTCTTCTTTTGAAATTTGCCAGTGACACTTACAAATCTACCTACAATGAGTCAGTAATTGAAGATCTTCATACCTTGAACAACAATTTAATTTGAGAAAACAGGCATTTGGAGCCAAGCTTGATGAATAAGGTGGTTTAATTTAACCAGGACTCGGTTTAATTAAGGTGATGAGATAGATTTTGGGGAATGACTCATAAATAGTTCTGAGAACAATTCCAATATTTGGCGTGATGACAGCAATTCGTATGTGCTAAGAATTTTGCCAGGGATTATATATGATGATTCTCACATACACCAAGGTTGATTTTAAGGTCAAAACTCACTTTTTTTTTTTAAGGCGTTGATAACTTTGAATTAGTGGTGGAAAATGGGAGTCCACTAAATTATAGTCATGTTACTATCTTTGATAATTGGATTTGAAGCATACAAGGGGCAGGAGCTAAGCGATTCTCTTTCTGCAGATAAGGATGTCTGCTGGTGAGGAGGCTGGGAGGTCCTTCATTTATCCACATGTTTAGAGCTGCCTTGTGAAAGGGACAGTGTTGGAGGGAATGGTATGAAAAGAAAGGCAAGCATCATTCCAGAGAGTCTGGGAAGAATTTTGCATGATAAAAACCAGTTTCCCTGGTCCCCGGATAAACTAATTGTCAGGGAGCTTTGAGGCACACATTGTTGGAAGGTTTTTTAGATCTGGCCTCCCTTAGCTACGTGACACTCTCCTTAAGGACGCATTGTCTCCTGGCCACCTTCATGCTTGACTTAAACTCTTTGAGCCTCTAGACAATGAAAGGCTTGGATGCTGTTTTATGAAGTTTTCCCAAATGAATGTGCTTCAGTTTAATTATTAAATGATATAACTACACCAGAAACTAATACAACATTGTAAATCAACTATACTTCAATTAAAAAAAGGATATAACTACCGTTTAAAAATAGACTGCAGGCTAAAAATAGTCCAAACTGTTAAGAAACACACTTGGAAATACCAAGTGATATTTTACTGCCCTATTTTTGTTGTACTGCTTTGCCTTTAGTGATTATGTTTGTAATTACCCTTCTAGTGACCTTCTTCATTGTCACTTGGATAATAGACACTGTTTTCATGGGAACCGGGTAAAAGAAGTCAGACTGTGCTGGAAGACGAGTGCTTCTCCAAACCTATTAATTTGCAGACAGCTGAGGTGATGTCCTTTGGCCACCTGCTGAGGAGCATTTGAGAGGCTGGCCTCCTCAGTCACCCGGGGTGCCACTGTTGTCCCTGGGCACTCAGGCAGCAATTGTAAACGAGGTTCCTCCGTGGCCTCCTCCTTTACAGCCTGATCAAGTCTTTATTCCATGCTCCATAATTCTTTTTTCCTGGCCACTGGAATCGAAGTCTCCTTCAAAACTAGTGTCTCCACAGCCAGAATCAAGTTGACATTCTCTCCCAGGAAAATGTTTATTTCTACATGAAAAGTTGACCTTGGTTCCCTACAGATAATGTAGAGCCAGTCTGTCAATCATGTGCATATATATATTATGTGCCATTGCCTTGATAAGTAATAGGAAATCTTGGCTTCAAACAGCTTTTTTACATGTAATGCCTGATTGCATACATGTTTCTTCCACATAGAAAACTTCGTGGAAGCAAAGAAAACACTGAAGCCCTGCTCATTATTACTTGCTTTACTGGAGAGTTTTTCCTCCTTGCTTGTCAGTAGGGTACTTCCTGTACAGTGCACTTAGGAGTTTAGCACTCACTTGTGTTTTGGAAAGATGTTTGTACTACTAGGAGTTTTATGTGAAAAGAAAATGTTACTTAAATTGAGTAATAACATTGGAGCAGCTTTATTTCTTAACAAAAACTGTCCATTGGGCCAGTACCTGGAGGGGTGCTTATTACTGTGGCAGTGATGCCGAGTGTGTTATTTGAGATGCAGTCGTAGTGGGAGCAGCAGCTGTTATAATTTATGACTGTTTGTTTTCCCTCCTGGATTGAGTCCATCATGTCAGGCAGAATGAATTTTGACTGAAGTGCCTTGGCTTACGAGGAGGGCTTTTGGAACTATAAGGACAGAAAGAGCTTGGGCGCCCACCCCGTGGATTTTGAATGCTATTTCTGACACTTACGTATTGAGCAATCTTGGACAAATTACTAATACCTTAAAACTCAGTTTCCTCGAAAGACAAACAACCCAGTTTAAAAATGGGCAAAGGACTTACACAGGCATTTCTCCAGAGGAGACAGACAAGTGACCATGAAGCGCAGGAAGATGTTCAACACCACTAGTCATAGATGGCTTTGGGTGGTATGGACATTTTAACAATATTAATTCTTCCAACCTATGAGCAAGACATACCCTTCTATTTGTGTCTTTGATGTCTTTCATTGATGTCTTGTAGTTTTAAATGTAGAGATTGTTTTCACCTTCTTGGTTAGCTTTATACCTGAGAATTTTGTTGTTTCTGATGCTATTGCAAATGGGATCATTCTGTGTTATTTCTTTTTCAGGTAATTCATGTTTAGTGTATGGTAATACTATTGATGTTTATATGATAATTTTTTTCTCCTGCAACTTTACTGAATTCATTGATACACTCTAATATTTTTGTGTGTGTGTGTGGAATTTTTAGGATTTTCTAGATGGAAAATCATGTCATTTGCAAGTAGAGACAATTCTGCTTCTTTCTCTCCAGCTATGATACCTTTTCTCTCTTTTCTTTTTTACCTGATTGCTCTGGCAAGGACTGATGTCAGAGGAAGAGCTTTCAAGCTTTGACCACTGAGTGTGATGTTAGGTGTGAACTTGTCACACACGGCCATTATTATGCTTAGGTCTGTTCAGTCTATACATAGTCTAAGAGGTTGTATCATGACTGGATGTTCAATTTTGTCAATTTTCTGCATCTGTTAAAATGATCATGCAATTTTTGTTTTTCATTCTTTTATTGTGATGTATTACATTGATTTTGCATATGTTGAACAACCCTTGCATCCCAGGGATAAATCGCATTTGATCATGGTGACTCATCCTTCTATGGTGCTGCTGAAGTCAGTGTGCTAGTATTTTATTGAGAAATTTCGCATGTGTGTTCTCCAGGGATATTGGCCTGTAGTTTTCTTTCCTACTAGTGACCTTTTCTAGTTTTGGTATCAGGGTAATGTGGGCCTTGTAAAATGAGTTTAGGATGGTCCCCTCGTCTTTGATTATTTGGAAGAGTTTGAGAAGGACTGGTATTATTTCTTTTTTAAATGTTTTGTGAACACACCACTGAAGCCATTTGGTCCTGAGCTTTTTTCGGTGGGAGATTTTTATCTATCGATTCAATCTTCTTACTAGTATTTGGTTAAGATTTTCCATTTCTTCCTAATGCATTCTTGGTAGGTTGTATGTTTCTAAGGATTTTTCCATTTCTTCTAGGTTGTCCAGTTTGTTGGTGTAGCCATCCGGACTCTTGGTTTCATTATCCTGATTTTCATTTCGGTAACTGCTCTGTCCGTCTTGGTGTGGAGTTGACCAAATCCCTGGCTGCAGTTCAGCCCCTGTTGGTCTAAGGTTTGAGGATGAATGTATACTCTAAACTGATACAGTTAAAATAACTCTCAAGAATTCATGAAATGCTGGCAAACAATTCCTTCTTCCCTCATGGAGACAAAAGGACAACTGCTAACCATGTTGAGACTAGTGGAGAGGGTAAATAAGAATGTAGCAGCATCACAAGCAGACAGATAAATGGAAAGAAATCTATTTGTGGTGAGTTACCAGATCGAGCAGTCTGTACCTAAAGCCAGTCCTACCCATACTGGTTTTCAATTAACTAAATATATATATATTTTATATTTATATTTATATTATTTATAATTATATTTACTTAATTGTTCTTTATTTTCTTTTTTTCCTTTGTTTAAATGAATTGGGTGTTATAATGGTTCTTTATAGACTATGCATTTAATAAACATTAATTAATATTCTTATATCCCAAAACTTGAGGCAGAATTGCCTCTCTCTAGTTTCATCCAAACTAACTCAGGGCTAATTCTCTGTGCTCATATCTAAGTCTCTTGAAAAAAAAAAAGATTGTGTGATGATGGGATGGGGGTGATGCCTGAGGAAGTGGGAATGCAAGCAATAATAAACATCTTCATCCTCTAAAACAACACATGTATTAATGAATCTTTAGAGCAAAGAAAAAGTGCAGCTCAACCTTGAAGAACAAGTAGGTAGTTAATGTCTTACTTATAGATGATCACTCCTGCATCTTAATTATGTTATACTCTTCTTAGCCTCCCTATTGGCATATAAAAATGACTTCACACATATGACATTACTAAGATTCTACAGTTAAGCCCTATAGTTAGTGACCATGACCACTCCACAAATCTGGTATTAGCCCCCAAGTGACATAATCTTAAAGGAATGTATTCTCTACCAAAAAGTATATTATTTTAAACCATTTAGAACATAGGTGAAAGGCAGGAAGGACATATCATCTTCTCAAGAGACAAACTGGATGTTAAATCATGCACTCAAGCTCTTTATCAAAACCAGTTTGTAAGTTAGAAAAACACTTTGACTGAGCAAGCTTATCTGTTCTTTTGTATATTCAGAGCAACAAGTGGGTAAATATTTGCTACTTTGACATCATGCCACCTAATGTTCAAGAATTAAAAAAAAAAGAAAGATCAGTTACTAAATTCAGAAGATCTGTAATATAATCATGTGATCTGCCAGTGAGAGCACATGCCCTTCTGAGAGACAGAAGGACTCTAGTATTCTGGTAAAGAGAGTTTTCCTAAGATGGATTTAAAGTTGAGATGATAGATTCCTGTTGACACAACTGTTAAGTAAGAAATTAACTAGAAAGTGAAAGTAATCAGTGTGCCTTTGAAAACAAAGATCATTCATAGAAGGTGTTTATATATATATATATATATATATATATATATATATATATATATGTTTTTGCAGTGTATTTAGTTTACAATGTTGTGTCTGTTTCTAGTGTACAGCACAATAGTTCAGTCATGCATATGCATACATACATTTATTTTCATTTTCTTTTTCATTATAGGTTACTAAAAGATATGAATATAGTCCCAATGCTATGCTTGTAAACTTGTTGTTCATCTATTTTATATATATTGGTTAGTATCTGCAAATCTAAAACTCCCAATATATCCCTTCCTACCTCCTTACCCTCTGGTAACCAAAGTTTGTTTTCTATGTCTGTGAGTCTGTTTTTGTTTTGTAAATAAATTCATTTGTCCTTTTTTTTTTAGATTTCACATATAAGTGATATTATATGATATTACTCTTTCTCTTTCTGGCTTACTTCACTTAGAATGATGATCTCCAGGTCTATCCATATTGCTGCAAATGGCATTATTTTATTCTTTTCTATGGCTGAGTAGTATTCCATTGAATAAATATACCACAGCTTCTTTATCCAGGCATCTGTTGATGGACATTTAGGTTATTTCCATGTCTTGGCTATTGTAAACAGTGCCACTATGAACATTGGGGTGCATGCATCTTTTTGGATTAAGGTTCCCTCTGGATATATGCTCAGGAGTGGGGTTACTAGGTCATATGGTAAGGCGATTTTTAAACTTTTGAGGAATCTCCATACTGTTTTCCCTAATGGCTGCACCAAGCTACATTCTCACCAACAGTGTAGGAGGGTTCCCTTTTCTCCACACCTTCTCCAGCATTTATTGTTTGAGGACTTTTTAATGATGGCCATTCTGACTGGTGTGAGGTGATACCACATTGTAGTTTTAATTTGCATTTCTCTATATCTAGTGATATTGAGCATTTTTTTCATGTGCCTGTTGGCCATTTGTATGTCTTCATTGGAGAATTGCTTGTTTAGGTCTTCTGCCCATTTTTGGATTGGGTTGTTTGCTTTTTTCTTATTAAGTTGTACGAGCTGTTTATATATTCTGGAAATTAAGCCCTTATCAGTCTCATCTTTTGCAAATATTTTCTCCCATTCCGTAGATCATCTTTTTGTTTTGCTTATGGTTTCCTTTGCTGTGCAAAAGCTTCTAAGTTTAATTAGGTCCCATTTGTTTATTTTTGCTTTAATTTCTATTACCTGGGTAGACTGCCCTAGGAGAACATTGCTAAGATTTATGTCAGATGATGTTTTGCCTACATTTTCTACTAAGAGATTTATACTGTCTTATGTTTAAGTCTTTAAGCCATTTTGAGTTTAATTTTGTGTATGATGAGGGAGTATTCTAATTTCATTGATTTACATGCAGCTGTCCAGTTTTCCCAACACCGTCTGCTGAAGAGACTGTTTTCACTCCATTTTATGTTCTTGCCTCCTTTGTCAAGGATTAATTGACCAAAAGTGTGTGGGCTTATTTCTAGGCTCTCTGTTCTGTTCCATTGATCGATATGTCTGTTTTTGTACCAATATTATGCTGTTTTGATGACTGTAGCTCTGTAGTATTGTCTGAAGTCTGGGAGGGTTATTCCTCCAGCTTGTTTCTTTTTCTTCAGTATTGCTTTGGCAATTCTGGGTCTTTTGTGATTCCATATAAATTTTAGGATTATTTGTTCTAATTCTGTGAAAAATGTCCTGGGTAATTGGATAGGGATCACATTATATCTGTAGGTTTGCTTTGGGTAGTATGGCCATTTTAACAGTATTAATTCTTCCAATCCAAGAATGTGGGTTATCTTTCCATTTTTTAAAGTCATCTTTAATTTCCGTGGTCAGTGTTTAATAGTTCTCTGTGTGTAAGTCTTTCACTTCCTTGGTCAGATTTATTCCTAAGTATTTAATTTTTTTGGATGTGGTTTTAAAAGGGATTGTTTCTTTGCTTTCCTTTTCTGATATTTTATTGTTAGTGTAAAGAAATACAACTGATTTCTGTGTGTTAATCTTGTCCGATATTTATATATATATTTGAAACTAGAGACACATACCAACGAGGTTATAGAGTACTTGCTTTTAAAGATGGATTTAAGCATTTTATACTCCTAATTCTAACTACTAATTACTAAGTAATTTTATTACTACATCTATTCTGCTCTTTAACATAACCAACATTTATTGATAATCCAGTATGTGCCAGACACAGTGCAAGATGCTGGCAATACAAAGATCAATAAAATGTTCTCATAGTCCTCATTTAATAATTAAAAAGCAATTAAAAAGCAGAGAAGCAGCATAAGAATAACTGCAGAGTCACCAATGTTTGCCATTATGTGATTTTTGCAAATGGTTGAATTGTACACTTTATTTCAGCTAATATTAAAAAAAAAACAAACCCTGCATTTCAGGGAAACTCACCAAAGTTATATGTTGTGTAAGGGAAACAGCAATAGAGAATCCACAATGATTTGTAATGAAATAATGATTTTAGATCTATTTCAGACTGGATCATTCAGATGCTGATAATATGATATTAAAATCCATTTTAAACAATGGCGTCAAAATACATGCAGTAAAAAAGATTTGAAGTAATGCACAACTTCTTCAGACTACATAAGAAGAAACATAACAAGAAAGGGAATGCACCCTTTTGGAGAAATTCAAGTCAGGGAAGGGGGAGAGAGGGTGACCAGGGTTTGATGAAGCTGGGTGAGGCATGGGGGTTGGGGGAGTCACAATTTCAATTAGCCAAGAATTGGTCTTCGAACTAAGACAGTAAAGAACTGAGAGGGTGAATTATGCAGAAATCTAGAGGAAGAATGTGCCAATCAGGGCAAAGAATAAATGAAAGTCCCTTTACCTTTTTAGAGGATTTGCAAGTAGGCTCAGGAAAAAGCTAAGAAGTTAGGGAACTAGTGCTGGACTGGGCAGGAGTTTGTGATTGTAGTAAGGACTTCTGTTTTACTCAGAGACAGGAAACCACTGGAAAACTTGAGGAGAAAAGTGATGTGATAATCACAGAAATGATAATACATGTAAAACTATAGAGATACCGGTTTTCTTTCCTAGACATTAACTCGGTGAGTGAAATCTAAGAGGGAGAACTGAGTGTTAACTGCTCCTCTTTGTAACTGACTTTGATTTCCGTCTTTGGTGTTTTTAGAACCTTTCAGGAAATGCTTTTTTTCCTGCTACTAAATCACAGAGCTGGGCTCTGCTACACCAAGACTATGTTTAAACTTGATTAGAAGACAGCTACTAGATATGATGGCTGTAATAACATCCTATCACCATTAAACATAAAAGCTGATGATAATTACCCCCCATCTTGGCATTTACTGTATCATTTTCTGCAAAACATGTTTTTATTGCTTGGTGCTTTAGGAAACCGAATGTATTGAGTTTGGGACATAATCATCAAGATGTTATTTTTGGATAGTTTAAAATATTTTATGCTCTGTGATTGGTAAAGAAACCATGCCTTAATTTCCCATGTATCAATAAATTTAACCTAGAAAATACTTTGTACAAACCCTGCTAAACTTTACCGTGTTACTTTCTGTCTTATTTTTTCTATCATAAGTGAAAAATCTAAGCAATGAGTAGTGATCTAAATATAAAATAAGGCATTGGGCCTAATGATCTTCCATTAAATTTTCCAAATGTGGACTTTTAATTGTTATGTCACATTGTACAGTGAACAAGAGTGATAGACTTTCCGGTGTGTATGTGAATGCATGTAAAAGATGGTTAATGGAATTCAGGATGGAAGTAGGTTACACCTACAGGCTCTGAGACAAAGCATCTCCAAATTCAGAAGGATTGCACAGAATTTTTTTGCCACAGCTTCAGGTTAACTTTTCTTTGCCAAAACACCTAGAAGGGAAAAGGCAACCGGAAGTTGAGGAATTATCAAATAATAAGCACTTAGGTTCTTAGCGTTTGGATGCATCAAGGGCATGCAATTAGAAATCTGAAGTATATGGGGTCCAGTATACAAATAGAAGATGTGCCTCCTTTCCACACCCTTCACCCATGGCAGACCGCACTCAAGTACCAACATTATTGCCCTCATAATTGGAGATGGCCTCAACGTCTTTCTTAAAAAGAAAAAAGAAGAGGAAAAAGGAAACACTTCCAGTAGTCACCACTGACTTTATTGGGCTGTTAGAATTAAAATCTCTTGGTGCTTGACCTAGAGCTGTGTTTCTCAGCATCTGCATTGCTGACATCATGAACCAGGTAACTTTGTTGTGGGGGCTGCCCTGTGTGTTGTACAGTGTTTAACCGCATCCTCGGCCTCTGTGCATTAGATGCCAGTCACAATCAGTTCTCCCACCTCCGCCCCCAAGTTGTGACAGTTAAAATGTCTCCAGACAACACTGTCCCAAGTTGACAACCATTGTCCTAGAGAGAGATACATGATACTAAAGAGAAAGCGAAGTTCCTAAGCTCAGCATTCCAAAAAGTTGTTTCAGTTGCCCTAATCTCATATCCAGGCATCATCTGTCTCATAGCTTCTGCTTAGCAGTCCCCTGATGAGGTGTTTAAAAGAAGACATTTGAATACTAAAAATAGTCACCACTTTAACATAGGTCTCAGGCAGATGACATCTTATTTAATGCTTGGATCTTTGGATGGGGTGAGAGTGGGTAATGCTACATAAGTCCACACAGGTTCATTTCCGGATTCTTATATGTGTATAGATTATGTTGTATCTTACATATTTAAAGATAGGTAAATATAAAGATACATTTATATGATATATATGTCTGTAATATCATATAAATGAATCCAAACAAATATATGCCCTCTTTATGAACTGACTTGAATCTTGACTTAACTCTCAAATGTAAAGTCTGATTTATGAAAGAAAATTCAATGGGTGGTAATAGTATTTGAAAATCTTACAGTATTCTGAAGGTCAACAGAGAAAAGGGACAGTGAAATCTCTACAAATAATGTTCAGTTTTCTTTTGCCATTTTTGCCCTGTTTAGGAGATTCTATTGCTTTTAGAAAGCTAATATCTAGTAAAGACACTGTAAGAACAGGGGTTAAATGGAATGCATATACATTCTGTCTTTAATAGCCACATGGTTCTCCCACACATAAAGCTTCTTATGCAATCAATGGGAATTCTGTGCCAAGGAGAGAGTTATAATAACTGGAATGAAAATAAACAACAAATTGAAATTTACTCTTGTGGTTTTATTTTGGTAACCATGGTGATGAAAGACCCAAATAGCACTTAAAAATAGTACTCAAAGGAGATTTGGGGAGAAATTTTATTTGTTGAAATGCTTGATAAATGTAATATTGTTATATTTGGAACACCAGTATTTTGTTGCTAAACATTTTGGGCTTTAACTCACTGGCAATTTATTTTTTCATCTTTCTCTTTCTAAAACTACAGGCAGTAGCCTTGAAAGAAGGCAAAATATATTTATGAAATTCAGTTAATTAAAGGAAAAAGCAGAAATTAAAAATAAGTATTATAGAAAGGGAGCAAAATATATATTAGCATTACTGTATGGAATTAAAACAAATTGTTTTCTGAACTTCTTGGTAAACAGGGTTTAAACATAAAATTATTCTTTAATCTAAAATTATGCTGGTTATTAAGATGAATAATATTATTCTTAATGACACTTGTAACTTTAAGAATTTCTATGCTTTTCAGAAATTTTTTTCACCAAGGAAATTTTGCCAAAGGCTTCCATTCGCCAAAGAAGGTTGCCTCCCACTACCTCACCTGGGCCTGAAACCCAGGGGTTTATGGGTTGGATAATCATTCTATTTAATATGTAGCTTTCTACATCTTGCTATTAGAATCATTGCAGTGTATATAAAGTCCCCTAAACTGCTTCAAAACTGCTTTTCTCAGTGACTATTTCAATTTAATTTCAGGGAAACTGTGTGAGACAGCATGTTTTCCTCCCTTTCATAAATAGAAACATATTGAGGCATGAAAAGTGATGTAGTGGTAGAGGAAACTAGAACTCAGGGGTTCTAACTCTGAGCTGCTTTTCTTAATTGCTGTTGAGCTAGCCGGCTAGATGATAGCTGGGTAGATATACGTGGACATATATGTAATGTATATCCACGTGTACATACGTGTTTTTAAGCAAACATACGGCTGTCTTTTTTAATGTTTTAAATTTTAACTTTGCTTTAATGGGTTGATATCACATTGAAGCTTTTAGAAAACATATCATTCAGAACCGATGGTTCCTTTTGTAGAGGAGCTTACAGAATATGAAATATGAACTGTGTGTAACATTTAGGGCTCGAACACGAGCAGGAGTGCTCTTCTAACATGCATAGTTATGTTGACCACATGTTTGGTGCAGTCCAGGTTTATGCTTTTATTCCTGGGGTAATTATTAGTAGCATTCCTTCCACTTTTTAAAGTGTCTTGGTTTGAACCATAATGTGTATTTTTTTTTTTTTTTTTACCAATTTCCTCAAGACCTCTGGAGATAGAGGAACATTGAAAATAAATATAAAATATGAGCTTAATCAATCCCAGGGTGGAGTAGATTGACTAAACTGTTCTTTAGGGACCAGAGGTCAAATAGAACACAGACTGGAATGGAAATTCTGAATAGAAAAGTAATGATTATTCCAATGTATTGTGCTATTTTTAAATGGGAAATCTAAGCTGAAAACATCAGCAGTCTTGGCGAACGTTACGGCAGAAATGCCATAATCACCTCTGTAGCTTTTCTACCTTCCAGCACATTAATTGTGTCAACTTCTGACTCATCCTGGGTGGAAACAAGCAAGAAAAATGATGACCTCCGAGGCTATTGATACCAGAGACTTAGAGTGATAGCCTTATTTATTTAAGGCTATGCTTATATTAGGAAGAAAAAACACAGAGTTTAGTTTTATTAATGTATGCTGAATCTCATTTTTTATATCCTAAAGTATCTTCTGAAAACTTCTGAGTATTTCAGATTTTTCAAGTCACTTTGCACCGAAAAGAACTCAGTTTGTATTCCTTTTCAACTACTTTCAAGTTGTGTGGTCTTGAACAAGTTACCTAGTTACTAAAACTGGAGCCTTTCTTTCTAGGTTTTAAAATTAAATGTTCTATTTTGAGATAATTATAGATTCACATGCATGGATTTGTGGTTTGCAATTATTTTCTCCTAGTCTGTAGTTTGTCTTTTTATCCTCTGTCTTTAACAGACCAAAGGTTTTTTATTTTGATGAAGTCAATTTATCAGTTTTTCCTTTTATTGAACTGATTTTGGTATCAAATCTAATAAACTCTTTGTTTATCCTTAGTTCCCGAAGATTGTCTCCTGTGTCCTTGAAGTCATTTTACGTGTAATATTAAGTCCACGATTTCTGTATAATATGTGATGTTTAGGCCAATGTTTGTCATACTGGCTTTATTATAATTATTAACATCTCATGTTTCTTTATTTTTAGTATCCAGGCTGTTACTCCATTCTATTGATTCTACTCCCTTGTATCTATCAAAGGCGTTCTCTTCTCCATTCTTACTCTCTAATTCAAACACTTACTGGTTTTTGCCACTTAACTGGTCTTTCCTACTTTCTAGCCTAAATTCCAAGCCACCCCAAAACTGATCCTTAAAAAAGAAAAATCCTCCCATCTAATCATGCATCTGCTTTGCATAAGAATTCTTTACTACTTGCGTTTATGTCCTTTCCATGTTTCTGTACAAGAGAGAAGAAAGATGGCATCAGGAGAAAAATTACTGGGGAAGAACAGGAATAAAAGCAATAGTAACAAAACCCAGTACAGTGAGCACTGATTTTAGTTTCCCATCGGAAATGACATAAAAATAATACCAGAATAGTACAGACTTCCTGGTTACACTACCTCTATTTTAGTCAGATGTTAACGTTACATAGCTTCATTATGGTTATTAAAATGAGGAAAATATCATGCTGACTGTATTATTTGTGCAGGGCTGTAGCTGTTACAGGCAGGTCTATGTCCTAATAGTTCAACCCTTAGATATTTACTCAATAGTCATTAAAATCTAAGTACAGAGATCCTTAATAATAAAAATTCATAGAGATTTATTCTTAATAGCCCCAAACTGCAAATAACCTGAAAGTATATTAATAAGTAACTTGAAACATTATGGTATATTTATCAATGGAATACTATTCAAAAATAAAAAGGAACAAACTACTTGCTGTGTGCAACAACATGGATGAAACATGATGTGTGAAAGTAGACACAAAGTTGTATATGCTGTTTGATTTCATCATATTAACTCAAGACAAATCTAATTCACTGTGAAGAAAAGTACATCAGTGGTGGCCTCGGGCTACTGCGGTGTGGATGTGGTAGAGTGATTAACTGCCAGAAAAGCACAGGGGAATTTTTGGGAATAGAGAAAATGATTTATGTCTTGATTATGGTTGTATCTTGATTTATGGATGGTAAATACCTTTGTCAAATATACCCTTAAAATCGATGCATTAATTTTTTTTTAATGATGTATATAGTAGATTTACAATGTTGTGTTAGTTTCTGGTGTACAGCACAGTGATTCAGCTATACATATGTATACATAGCTATACATATTACGAGATATTGAACTATATTCAATATCTTGTAATAACCTGTAATGAAAAAAAATATACATTACAGGTTATTACAAGATATTGAATATAGTTCCTTGTGCTATACCTTAGGACTTTGTCATTTATCTACTTTGTATATAGCAATTTGTATCTGCAAATCCCAAATTCCTAATTTATCCCTCCCTCTGCTTTCCCCTTTGGTAACCATAAATTTGTTTTCTATGTCTGTGAGTCTGTTTCTGTTTTGTAAATAAGTTTATTTGTACCATTTTTTTTGGATTCCACATATAAGTGATATCATATAATATTTGTCTTTGTCTTATTTTGATTAATATGATGATCTCTAGGTCCATCCATGTTGCTCTAAATGGCATTATTTCATTCTTTTTTATTGCTGAATAGTATTCCATTGTATTTATATATCACAACTTCTTTATCCGCTCATCTGTTGATGGACATTTAGGTGGCTTCCATGCCTTGGCTATTGTAAATAATGCTGCTGTGAACATTGGGGTACATATATCTTTTTGAATTGGAGCTTTCTCCAGATATATTCTGAGAAATGGGATTGCTAGATTATAATGCAGCTCTATTTTTAGTTCTTTTAAAGGAACCTCCATACTGTTTTCCATTGTGGTTGCAGCAAATTACATTCCCATCAACAGTGTAGGAGGGTTCCCTTTTCTCCATACCCTCTCCAGCATTTATCATTTGTGGACTTTTTAATGATGGCCATTCTGATTGGTGTGAGCTGATACCATGTTGTAGTTTTGATTTGCATTTCTCTGATAATTAGTGACGTTGAGCATCTTTTCATGTGTTTCTTGACCATCTGTATATTTCTTTGGAGAAATGTCTATTTAGGTCTTCTGCCTATTTTTTGATTGAGTTTTGTTGCTGTTATTGAGTTATTTGGACTCAAGTTAGTATATTTGGAAATGAAGCTCTTGTCAGTCATATCTTTTGCAAATATTTTCTCCCAGTCCATGGGTTGTCTATTCAGTTTGTTTATGGTTTCCCTTGCTGTGCAAAAGCTTTTACATTTAATTAGGTCTCATTTGTTTATTTTTGCTTTTATTTCTTTTGCCTTTAGAAAGTGACCTAGGAAAACATTGCTATGATTTATGTCAGAGAGTGTTCTGCCTATGTTCTCTTTTGGGAGTTTTATGGTGTCCTATCTTATATTTGAGTCTTTAAGCCATTTTGAGTTTATTTTTGTGTATGGTATGAGGCTTACATGCAGCTGTTGGTTTCCCACCCAGCATCATTTGCTGAATAAACCATCTTTTTTCCATTATATATTCTTCCCTCCTATGTTGAAGATTAGTTGACTGTAGGTTTATTTCTGAGCTCTCTATTCTGTTCCATTGATCCATATGTCTGTTTTTGTGCCAATATGACACTGTTTTGATTACTAGCTTTGTAGCATTGTCTGAAGCCTGGGAGGGTTAAAATAGAGATTTTAAAAAAGTAGAGAAAATCAGTAAAACCAAGAGCTGTTTTTTTTTTAAAAAAGAGTTTCCAAAACCAACAAACCTCTGGCCAGGCTCACCAAGAAGAAAAGAGAGACAACACAAACTAAATAAGACATAAAAGAGGAGAAATAACAACCAATACCCCAGAAATACAGAAACCCTAGGAGAATTCTATGAACGATTATGTCAACATATTGGACAGACAACCTAGAAGAAATAGACAAATTTCTAGAAATATATGGTCCACCAAAACTGAGTCAAGAAGAAATAGATAATTTGAACAGACTGATCACTAGAAGTGAAACAGAATCTGTAAAAAAAAAAAAACCCAAAACTCCCTGCAGACGAAAGTCCAGAAGTGGATGGCTTCACTGGGGAATTCTACCAAACATAAAAAGAAGAATTCATATAGATCCTTGACAAACTCTTTCAAAAGACTGAAGAAGAGGGAACAGTCCCAGAGTCATTGTATGAAGCCACCATCACTGTGATACCAAAACCAGACAGATACTACCAAAAAAGAAAGTTACAGGCCAATATCTTTGATGAATATAGATGCAAAAATTCTCAACAAACTATTAGCAAACTGAATCCAATAACACATTAAAAGGTCGTACAACATGATCAGGTTGGATTCATCCCAGGGTCTGAAGGATGGTTCAACATACGCAAATCAATCATTTTGATACACCACATCAACAAAAGAAAGGATAAAAATCACATGATCATCTCAATAGATGCAAAAAAGGCATTTGACTAAATTCAACATCCATTCATGGTAAGAACTCTCACCAAGGTGGGTATAGAGGGAACATAACATAATAAAAGCTCTTTATGACAAACCCACAGCCAGTGTAATACTCAACAGTGAAAAGTTGAATGCCTTTTCGCTAAAATCTGGAGCAAGACAAGTATGTCCACTCTTACCACTTGTATTAACATAGTATTGAAAGTCCTAGCCACAGCAATCAGGGAAGAAAAAGGAATAAAAGGGATCCAGATTGGAAGGGAAGAGATAAAATTGTCACTATATGTAGATAATATGATACTGTATATAGAAAACCCTTAAGACCTCACAAAAAAATTACTAAAACTGCTAAGTTCAGCAAGGTAGCAGGACATAAGATTAGCATGAGAAATCTGTTGTGTATCATTACATTAACAACGAAATATCAGAAAAAGGAAGTTTAAAATCCCTTTTAAAATTGCATTAAAAAATACTTAGGAATAAACCTGACTAAAGAAGTGAAAGAATTATGATGAGAACTATAAAATATTGATAAGTGAAGTTGAAGGTGATTTAAAGATATGGAAAGATATCCCATGCTCTTGGATTGGAAGAGTTAATCGTGTTAAAATGGCTATACTATCCAAAGCAATCTACAGATTTAATGCTGTCTCTATCAGTTACCCAGGACTTTTTTTGCAGAACTAGAACAAATAATCCTGAATTTTATATGAAATCACAAAAGGCCCAGAATTGCCAAGGCAATACTGAGGAAAAAGAACAAAGCTAGAGGAATAACCCTCCCAGACTTAAAATAGGTGCATTTATTGTATATTAATTACCCGTAAACAGAGTTGAATTAAAAAATATACAATGATAATAAAAGCTACATGCGATAAAGCTTGTTACTGTCCTGACTAATGTAAGTGTTGTTGAATGAGATGATGCTAAACAGATATTCAGAGCTACTGTTTTTTTTAGAAGAAAAAATACAAAAATAGTATATTGGCACTAGAGAAATACTTGTTGTTTTCAAGAATTTAGCATAAATATATAATTTGTTATGAAGAAGTTTTAAAAGATCTTTCCAATGAATACAATTTTAGAAGTGTTCTTTAATTTTCAAATTGGAACAAAAACCAGGTAAAGTTTTATGGACTCAGATCAACTCATTTAGATAAAAACAACTTTCTTGTTTTCTTGGTTTCCTAGCAGTTGAACATTTCAGCTTATAGAAATGACATATTTACACAATATAGTAATCTAATGGAAGCAGTGTGAGGTGTCACTGATCTGTATGTTCCTTTTTCACCCTATCATACTCTTTCTTTACTTACTATTTTTCTTAAAGTTTAAAATTTTTATTACAAAATTTTTCAAATACATAAAATACAGAAGAGGATATGACACTTAGTTTCATTTTATCTAGATTTGAATAATGTTATTTTGCCATATTTGCATTTTTTTTAAAGAAAATAATGTTATAGAAAAAGCCAAGGCACTAGTACCTCTCCCATTCCCCTACTTTATCCCAGTTAGCAACAGGTAACTGAGTTGGTAGCTGTATTTTTTTCTGCACGTTTTCTTATTTTATTGACTGCGTGTGCCATGACAATATATTTTATTGTGTTTATTATTTACATAAGGGTTATTTGCATCTCTATTAACCTGTTTTTTTCTTTTCAACTTTCAGAAAGTATTCAGGTTGATATAAACATAGTCATTCTATGTCACTGTCCTTTACACAATGGGCTATTGCAGCGTACAAATTGTACAAATATACTGCCATTTATCCATCTAGTCTCCCTATTGATGTATATTATTTCACTTTTTGTTGTTTTGTTGGTGTTGCTTTTGCTATTACACACAATGGCTCCATAAACATCCTTGTACTTGTCTCTTGGTAGGATTTACAGCAAGAAGTAGAATTCTTTGCAGTACTAATGAAATACTACTATTTCAAGCTGCAATTTTTTTTTCAGCTTTATTAAGGAATATTTGAAAACTGCAATTGTGTATACTTAGTGTACAATGTGATGATTTGTTATACATACACATTGTGAAGTGATTACCAAATTGAGATGATTAATACGTCCATCCCCTCACATTTTTAAGTCTCTCTGTGTTTGTGTGTGGTGAGAGTGCTTAAATTCTACTCTCAACAAAGTTGGAGCATACAATACTGTATTGCTCACTGCAGCAACCGTGCTGTACAGTAGATCCTGAGAATTTACTCATCTCATAGCTGAAACTTTGTACCCTTTGACCTACGTTTCCCAATTAAGAACACACTGTTCTTAAAGTCTAAGGGCAAAAAGTCAGAGTTCCCACTGCATCTCATCCTTTCCAACCCTTACTTTTCCAAAACAAAAGTAGCCTGTTTTTAATATTTTACTTATTATAAAATCATGCTCTATCTTTTTTTATAAATTTATAGGGAATCTTTATAGTATAGATATTAATATTATGCAGGTCATATACATCACAGTAATGGGACATGGACATCTGTCAATGGCTGTGTTTAATTCTGTTTATGTTGGATTTTGTCATGATGAACTTTTAAATACTAATGTAGCCACTTTAAAAGCTTTTAAACTTATTTGATTTTGTGATCTCATTTTTCACATGTTAGTTTTAAATCCATCTGGAATTTATTTTTGTAAATGGTATGAAATAAGGATCTATCTTTTTATACTATGTACATTTGTTTCAGAACCATTGAGCGTTCAGTTGACACCTGTCATCCATCAAGTTTATGCATATCCATAACTTGATTTCCTTGCTCTCTGTTTCCTTTCAGTGACCTCTCTCTTTCAGTACTGTGCTGTATTTTATTCAGACTTTCTATGAATTTGCGGTGATTGGAGGGGCAGTTACTAACTGCCAAGTTTCTGGAGCTAAAAATCGGGTCATCTTCATTTCATAAACAAACACCCTTATTATGCATAACTACAAAGCAAGGGAGATTTTAAAGGAGCTAGATATCAGCTGTCTCAAGGAAAAATGAGTTTCTTGTTTTTTGGAAAATATTTACTTCTGGAATGTAATTTGATGATGTATTTTGATTCCAAGAAAAAAATGCCACTGATAATTAAAATTGTTTGCCTTGTCTTGAGGTAATATCCTTTCCCCACTTCTCTGCTTCGCATCAGTATTTGATTCTTTACCGCACAGCCATCTACAGACATTTACGTTTATAAGAAACCACATGTCTCTCACAGAAGCCATACCAATACAGCTTGTGGGTTATGTGTGTGTATACATGTATTCAGAATTCTTTCTCCCTTGCTTCCATAAAGGACTATTTGGCATGTGAGTAGCAACACTTAAGATCTTTTTCATCCCTAATTTTTTCTTCATTGATGACAGACAGCCTCTCACTTCTGTTCAAGAACTTAAGATTTTGGCCTGGTGAACCAACCAACCAAACAAACAAACAAACAAAAAAGAATGCAGGTCTTTTCTAAGTTCCCCTAGAACGCTAAACATTCTTGAAGTCAGGCCACCAGATAACACGAAGATATGGGTTTAGAAGAAACATTTATTTGAATTTAATAAAATAATTTACATGTGAAAAATCTTCATCTTAAATCTTTTATTTTTTGTTCCTCATGGTGGCTCAAATCTCAAATAGCTGGGGTATTAGATGCATTAGGATTTGTAACAAAACCTCAAGCCAATGTTTCTATTTGTTTCCCTTTTATTGTTTATTTGTTTGTTTTTACTGTTTCTGAGGAGAAAAAGTTAAAATTCACAACGCTGGTATTTGGGACTGATACTATCACTAAGTTACCTATGATCTGTGTCTTTCTGTTGTTGCAGTTGCTATGCAGAGGTAACAGAAGCCATAAACACTTATCTTCATTAAAAACAGTTAACCCAGCTACCTTCATGAAATGGAATTACTTTTTCACTCTGACTCTCTGACCATGTCTTACTTCCTTCTACTGTAAGATATTTACATGATATTGTTGACTGAAATAAAATCACTAGATGTAAGAGTTGTGATTTTTATTTGAGGCAAAATGAGGACTATGTTAGCCTCTCAGATAGCTCTGAGCAACTTCTCCAAAGACATAGGGGGCAACATCAGTATTAAATATGATTTTAGTGCAGAGGGGCACGTGCAGGCAAATGCACATTTAGGCAGAGGCTGCTGCTAGTCACGAGGAGCAGAAGTCACCACTCACCATTTAGTGCTTTTCTAGATAGGAAGAGACACAAGAATTTGGGCTCATAAAATTTTCTCCTGCAAATATCTAACTCTCTGAAGGCCTGTTCAACCAGTTCTCCCAGAACACAGAGCCCTCATTCCTGATCCCCACCCTGAGCTCCTTTCAAGGTGTGTTGGAGGTCAATGACTGCAGCATCTCAAGATTTAATCCTTGTAGAGGCAGCTGGCAAGTGCCAGTTTTTAGGTGGCAGTATGAAAACTGGGACTGATATGACAAAAGTAGAGCGGTATTTTTGTCAGGTTACTCTGAGGTAGCTCTTTTATATGATTCTTCATTTCAGGACAAAAAGCCAGTATGAGAAAAGAGTGATGCTGTTCTGGCGTGTGGCAAAACTAAGTCTATGACCGTATGTTGAGATCATTACCCAAGACATAATACCTTACACCTGTGTTTAACTGTTTTTTCTCCTTCTGCTGTTAGTACTTTGGAAAGTTGCTCTGCCTGCCAATGTCTATTACCTCTAACTGTTTTGGAAAAACAAACAAGAAAAACCCTCAGACTATAAATAAAAGTACATATCACAAAAGGTGCAATGGAACTGGCATTCTCTAGTGTTGTGAACAAATGCTTGGCTTACGTGCAGAAATAATACTGCAGGTAGTCTCCAACTTACTGTGCTTAACTGCCACTAGCTGTTATTTCTCTTTGCCGTTGCTTCAGGTTACCCTCTATTCATCTTGATTTATGCCTGTTGCTTGCTAAGGGTGTCTCTCCCCCTTTCATGACGTAGTCACGATCCCAGGTGCTGTTTTCTGCTGCACCTCTACCCCAAGTCCGCTGTGGAGGAACTGAACTGCCACTGCACAGTGAAAAATGATTAATGAACACCTGTGAATGTTAAGCCTTATCTGATTTTCTCTACCTATGATAGGAGCAATTAAATCACCATGCAGCCTTGTTCTGATCCCTAGAACAAAACCTAATTTTTCCATCAGGAGACAATTAGGAAATGTAAATCCTGTCCCCCGGGACTCACTAACCTACTTCCAGCACAATCGTCTGATCAAAGGCTCTGGCTTGTTCCTCTGTGGCTGAAGGTCTGTCTTGGTAATCTTCCAAGCACCATGTTTCCTCTCAGGCAGGTTTCCGCCTTGCTTATTTAGCTCCCCTTCTAGCCTTTGCTGTCAGGTGGAATTCTGGTTGGTATTTGGAGGTCATAATTCCACCGAAGAGCGCCCTGACCTCTGAGAACCTATTTTTTTAAGTATAGATGATTTACAAAGTTATGTTAGTTTCAGGTGTATAGCAAAGTGATTCAGTTTTATATCAATCAATCTATATATATATAAATAAATATTATTTTTCAGGTTCTTTTCCATTATAGGTTATTGCAAGATACTGAATATAGTTCCCTGTGCTGTACAGCAGGCCCTTGGTTATCTGTTTTATATATGTTCATCCCAAACTCCTAATTTATCCCTCCCCACCTATTTTCCCTTTAGTAGCCAGGTGTTTGTTTTCTACATCCATAAGTCTATATCAGTTTTGTAAATAAGTTCATTTGTATCATTTTTTTTTTAGATTACACATATAAGTGATATATAATATTTGTCTTTCTCTGTCTCACTTACTTCACCTCATATGACAATCTCCGGGTCCATCTGCGTAGCTGCAAATGGCATTATTTCATTCCTTTTTATGGCTGAGTAATATTCCATTGTACGCCACATCTTCTTTATCCATTCATCTGTCAGTGGGTTGTTTCTATGTCTTGACTATTGTAAACAGTGCTGCTATGAACACTGGGGTGCATGTGTCTTTTTGAGTTACACTTTTCTCCAGTTATATGCCCAGGAGTGGGATTGCTGGATCTTATAGTAACTGTATTTTTATTTTTTAAGGAACCTGCATACTGTTCTCCATAGTGGCTGCACCAATTTATTTTCCTACTGGTAGTGTAGGAGGCGAGAACCTATTTCCTGCTGCTGAACACCCTACTGTCATGGTCTACCAACCTCTACATGCAAGTACTTGCATGAAATTCTATTTTCTGTTTGTCACCGATTGGTAGATCTAGTTGCAGGTCGGGGCCATATTTCTTTCTTCTTGCTTTTTCCAGAGTGTCTGCTAAAGGGAAATGTACCAGAGCTGGCTAGTTCCCAAGGCCTGGCTAAGTGCACCACCCACACCCCGATCATGTCCGTGTCTGGGATCTCCATGAAGTCGGCTCGGAATGGGGTCTCTGTACTGGAAAGGGCTGTGTGTGCTTTTCAGTTCTGTCCACAAAGAGGAAATATCTTTTCCTGTGTTGTCCACTCCAATGAGGTGCAGTTTTCTTCTTTTTCCCATTGTGCAGTAAAGGCTGGCAGCGGCCCTGAGCTACTCTGCTTTGCCACGTGTTCTGCTGACTATTGCTTCAGTAGCTTTCTCAGATTTGTTACCATCTCAGCAATAATTTTCCCTGAAATGTAAGTTAAACTTACTTATTTTTTTTTTCCTTTTATCATCTAAGTTGATTTTTCTCAATGGTGGAAAAAGAAGCATCACTCTTTCCATGTATCACTCTCCCTCTAGCTTATTAGCTATAAAAACACACAAAACCTGGACTGGAAGTGTGTGATTGTTCTCTTCGGCTGTGGGGCCTGGTTGGGGAAGGAAAAGAAAACCTTTGGTTAAAAGTAACATACAGTGGTGAGGGAAAGGAACTATTAAGCCAGTTCTTGAAAACGTGAAGAACAAAACAAAGAAACAAAAAAATGGGCAGCTCAGGAAGCCGATGAGAACTACAAATGATAGACATTGACATTGCGTCACCCCACCTCCCAAGTTCCCTCCCCCAGCTCTGTAGAAATCCTAGTCCCACGAGCCCTGACTCCTACAGAGTCTTACCTCCTCGATGCTTCCTTGCTGAGAGACATCTCTGATCACCCTGCTCCTCAACAAGATCCAAATCTTCTCACTCACAAATACAGCATCTCGTGTAATTCTAATATTCTTGAAAATAAGGACACTTCCTGGTGTAAGATAATTTGAAAGCTTCACATTTATATGAAAAAGAAGTTCATATTTGGCATGCAATTGTAATGTTTTGTAATTAAATAAGTCACTTGTAAAATTTTTGTCTGTCCAACAAAATTCAAGAGGCAGCAGGGATACAGTTTTATTTCCCCCTGTATCTTCAAGGGTGAATATATGTGGAAAGAAGGACACAAGTCAAAAAGCAGAGAATTAGCAAGTAAAAAAAAAATATGTTCTTATCCCATTATAAAGGTGAGAAAAGTGAACTCTTTGAAGAGTTTGCTCTAGCAGGCTTGTTTTTAACCTGTGGTATATGGGGCCCGTGATGCTGTCTTCATATGCTTACATAATGCTTGGAAACATTTGAGGCTAAATTGATATTTGCAGGCTAACCTGGGAACTAAAAATTGCACGTAGTATTGTGCATAATTATATAATTTCTCTGGTGATACCTATAGTGATTTTCATACGCACGCACGACAGTCCTTGGAATGCAGCCTGTTTCGTCATAGGGAGTGCAGACGATGTCTACTTCGAAAATCAGAACCTGGAGACTTAAGATAGGGAATTTGATGATGAGAATGTCAGAAGGTCTGGAGAAGTAACTGGGAGGTGTGTTTGGGGGACTTAAACAGCAGAAGGGGGCCCTGAGAAGGAAAAGGAAGAAGAGGGTGTCACCCAGAGATGGGGAAGCCAAGATGACTTCCAGGCTGGAACTCATGGACTCACACTTACTGCTTGCCTTCTAGAGCTGCTGCTCTTGCCTTTATTGTTGCTGGCGGAACCTTGTTGATTGTACCAAAACATACGCAGCGTCCTGATGCTGCTGAACCTGCACTAATTCCAAAGCCAACACTCACCCACAGTCGCACTGGGACCCATTTTTGCCCAGATTAGCCCACACTCTTCCACGCTGTTGCTCCCGCTGCCAGGACTGGGAAGAGCAGAGCAGAGAACATCTCCTCCATTCTTACTGCCTTGCTGTTTCCTGCCAGGGTCCCTGATTGTAGAGTATCCCTGAGAGTCAGCAGGGAAGTGTATCTGGAAAATGGAGTGTGCACTTCTAGCCTCCTGAAGTTCAGAGGCAATACTGAAAAATAGGAACGTAGGTGAGAATCTAGGGACAACTAGCATGCAGTCTACAGCTGTGTTCATCGGATAGTTTCCTACAGTTAGATTAATTTTGTTAGGATGCTTTTTATTCTAATTTTCCCATGATTATACCTGAATCCTGGATATGGTTTGGAAGAGGGATTATTTTATAGAAGTGCTGTTGAGCATTTAAAATATTATATCCATTTACATAGTGCATAAAGTATTAGACTTACTAGGTCTAATTAATAAAATAGCCTAATACTAAATGAAATAAATAATTGAAGATACCTGATCTAGAGTCTGAGAGCTGGAAGGGACTTCCGTAATATTTGTGTATAATAATGTAGTCTTTCAGGGGATTTTCAAGTCGCTCTGGTGTGTTTTACAAACCAGAAGTAACCTAGAGTGACCATTTGAAAATGAGCGGAAAGCATGCATCAAGTTTGGTGAAGTCTACTGTAATTTGTGAGGAATCAACAATGAAAAAGCAAGAGAAAGAGAGGCTAAAACAAAAGAAAAGCAGAGAATTTTCAAATGATGTTTATTCTCTAATCAAGACAATGGAGAAAAGAAGTTTACATCACACCTAAGACAGAACTTTGCCAGAGTCTCTGGTCATTGTTTTGCATATAAATTCTGCTGAAGCTGTCATGGGGTGACACTAATAAAACCCTGTCCAATAATCAGGTAATCCCCTGAAACAGTGGCAGAGGATGTGGCCACGCAGTTTTATCTAATTTCTATTAGCAAGGCTGTGCCTCACTGGGATTGATCCAAATAATTTGTTTGCAGGCTATTCCCGATCTTTGCTAAATTATTCTTTCTTCTGAGGAAAAGAAGGGATATTTGATATACTTTTTAATTTCATTACTATTGTGTTTGTATAAATAGAGGTATTGCTTCAGATTCCTCTGAAATGATATCCAAGATTTTAAGGCATCCCTTATTATTCATGAAGCCATTAATCTGCTGGATTCTGCTACTTTTTGTTCAGCATGCATGAATATATCATGGAAATAATTTATCAAAATTTGCACTGGCCTTAAGAGTCATAAAAATCTATCTCTTGTTATACCTCTTCAGGTCTTGATGAAACTAAAGTGAGACTCATTGAGAATCAAGAGAGACTCGTATCATTAGCCTCCTAGACACTAACTTGGTTTCCATCTTCACTTCCAGGCAATTTTCTGGTCTGGTTTTGGAGAGATTTAGCCTTCTATCTGTAGATGAAAGCTGTCAGTCACTGAACAGGATGAAGTGAAGGGCACAGAAACATGGACAGTTTCATCAGATGCATAAGGGGCAGGAATTTGAATGGAGGCAAACTGGTCTCCATCCTGCACCTCAAACCTTCATGTTTTTCTTTCCCTCCCCTCCATCCCCTTGCTTCTTGTAGTGTGTGAGACTGTTGGTTAATAACACAGAACTCTGACTGCCTGAATTGGGATCTTCCATAGATTAGGGTGTGTAACCTTGGAATGTCAAGTCCCTCTGCGCTATGAGTACTTTATCTGTAAAAAGCAGGCATGATTCAGAGACGACTTCAGAGGCTTTTTGAGGGTTCAGTGAACTGATACTTGTAAAGGGTCTAGCAGAGTGACACATGTAAATATTAACTCATTTCCTTTCTGTGTGCTTTTGCGTCCCCTTTTTCAGCTGCTATTACTTGTTTCACTATCACTTTGTGCTTCCAGCTTCACCCATTGCTGTAAGGTTTTCTTCCCTTTCTTTCTCTGTCATAACTCCTCCCCTTTTCCGCTGGTCCTCCTGGGGGTATTCTCAATCATATTTATTTTTAATTAAGTTAACAGTTTCCTCTCTTCCATATCCCTTTCCTCTTGCTTTTCTCCATGGCTCTTTCTCCGGCCAGCCTCCCTCCCTCCCTCTTTTATTCTTATCCCTGCTTTCTTTTCCTTCTTTCTCTCTGTACTCTCCCCTCCCCACTCAGTCACTAGCCATAGTCTCCATGGCAGGACTTGCCTTTGAAAGAAGTGAAAGCTCTATTTGTCCATCTTCTTTATTGTCATGTTAATTCGCCTTTGTGAAACAGACTGTGTTTTCTTGCCTGATGACAAAGAAAACCCAAAGGATCAATTTAGATATTACAAACGTGCTTCTGATAATTTAATGAAACAATCCTCCAAAAAGACATTTCTAGTGAGCCTCATCAGTGACATCACAAGGCATGGATCTCTGATGTCTGTACCCCAGAGAATCATCCTCTACTTAACTGGAAAATTGGCTCCACTGAGCCAACATTTCACTTCTCTCAGAGAATGACTTTCATGTTTATTTATCGAGAAGGTTGAGGCTACAAGCCTAAAACAACTCCTGTTTAATTCCTTTGGTTTCTGCTTGGTTCTCTCTTGTTCATGTTCCTCTTCTTTCCTCCTATTTCAGAGAAAGTTTTCTTCCTCTTTATTTCCAGCATTTGTCTTGCCGTAATTTTACATGGTCCTCATCTGTTACTTTCCTTTCGTTTATTTCTCTTCTGTTCATGATCCTCAAAAAATCTCCCCTTGAGAGGCTCCCTCCCTCAGTTTTGAAATACACCGACCTGAAAAAAGTCACTTAGTCTACCTTCTTTATTTATCACCGAGTTATCTTCTGATGGATAACGTTCAAACGCAAATGACCTTAAGTAGTACTTCCACTTTCTGACAGGTTCTTCTTTCTCAAACTTTGCAAACTTTCTTCCTCGTATACACTGAAACACCAGTCTTGGGAGTCAACAACCTCCTAATTACCAATTCCAGAGGTGTTTTTTCATGGACTTTTTACAATTTGATCATTTTGACTAGATCTAAATTCTTCCAAGAATAACATGTATTTAAGAAATAAAAGGGCACACAAAATGGAAGTTAAAGTCATCCATTATATCATTGTTTTTAGTTTGTAAGGTGAAAATCTTCTCATCTTCCAAACTAACCATCCAGGAAGTCTTTTATTAACATTTTGTTGTTAATTCTAGTAACTCCTGTGTTTTTCTAGTAACGGTGTCCATTCTAGATTTTAAAAAATGTTTAAAACTTTAATTTGTATCTTTGTATTTATCATACATACACATTTAATATATATGACCATATTTTAAATTATGTAAAATATTTTTCTTTTAAACTCTCTTTTCTGATTATATTTTCAAGTTTACTTTTTATTTACTTAAACATGTAAACCACATTTATTTTAGAGTCCTGGACGATTTCACTATCTGTAATTCATAAGGGTCTGTTTCCCTTGTTCTTTCTTTTAGTTGATTTGTATTCATGGTACCTCATTTCCTTGGGTGCTTTGTGAATTTGCCAAACTATGAGTTGCTCATTTTTCTTGAAAATTTATATATACAAATATTTGAGGCTAGATTTTTAGTATGAGTTCTTCAGAAAATATTTTTTGTTTCTTTCACAACCTCTGGAGAACTTCAACTAAAGACCACTTTATTTTGATTTTTTTTGTATCTCATTTAAAAAAATGTTTATGGACATCCCAGTCATTTATAGAGAAGACCATAAGTAAAAAATGGACTATGGATTATCAAGATGAACACACAATCACCCAGATAAAATAATAGGTTGTTACCAGAAGCCTCCTGGTACCCACTCCTCTCTGCCCAAAGGTAACCATTATTCTAACATCCAATTTCTTTTTAATTTTTTAACTTTTCAGTTTAAAACATTCTTACTTATAGAAAAGTTGAAATGATAGTAAGGGAAAATCCATATATCCTTTCCCTAGATTCACTGATTGTCAACGTTTTGTAGGTCTTGAGCTTAATGCCCTATTATTCATGCCCTCTGTCCTCATTCTCTAGGGTCCAGCAGTCACCTGCAGGATGAAAGCAGTCTTTAGCCCTAGGTTACAGCCCAAGGCTCTTGGCAGTGCTGCAGTTTGGAGTTTCATGTCCTTCTTACTTTTGTGTCAGCTCAGCGATGCATTTACAGTGATATTTAAAAGTATATATTTTATACTGCGTATTAGTTGTTTCATCAGAAGGTTGTGTAAGGTGTCCACCCTCCTACATTGTTGAAGAAGAAGTCTGTTGAGTGATTCATTTTGGAGGTAACTGAATAGGTACTAATTTTTGAGAATCGAGAGAAAATGTATGAATAGAAATCATAATGAATGTGAATATCTCTGAAATTAAAAAAGATGAAACTCTTTGAGTTCTTCTTTATTATATATTTAATCTAATCTATTATATATTTAATCTATACTTTTGTGTTTTTATATAAACTAATCAGGGGATATTGACATTCTGCTCACTGATACTCAAATCACCATACTTGGTAGCTATATTGTTTTCAGTATATGTATTTGAATTAAGTTTTTCTCACTTATAATTAAAACACTATGATAAATACTATATATATACTACATACATATATTACATATAGGTACCTATACACATATATATACATAGTTATATACAGGTATGTGTATATATGTGTGTGTGTATCTGTGTATACATCTATAGATGCACATCTACATATAACTAGTTTTAAAAAGTTATAGTTTTAGAAAGATGCTTGAACACAAAAGTTTCATAATTAATGTGTATTTTTCTTATGTTGTAAAGAGGAAACTCATGCCACTCATTCCAGTCTTTAGGCTTTGCATTTATTTACAAAACGTAAGCCTGTATTTTTTCGTCATTTAGTATATCAGGAAGCAGGTCAATGTGTTCTGAAAGTGAAAAACCAAACAAAGTAAAAGAACTTCAAATAACTGGCTCTGTACTTAGGGAGTTCAGGCAATTACAGGGTAAATGTGACCCTTACGTGTGGGTCCTAGATTTACATCTTACAAGGTCTTCTGCAGACATGACAGGTAAGCACATAACAAACATTCAGATTTTGTTACTTTGATTGCTGAGTGAAAGATAATGAACACAGCCTGTGTCTTAAGGCAAAGTTTTCTTCCTAGGTTTGATCTTACCATTATTTATATCCTTTGGTCTTCCTTTTTTTTTTTCATTCACTGAGGTATAATTGACAAATGAAAATTGTATATATTTAAGGTATACAGCTTGATGCTTTGATATATGTATACACTGTCAAAAGACCACAGTCAAGCCAATTTACTATCTCCGTCCCCAAACGTAGTTACCATTTTCTTCCTTCCTTTGTCGGAACCCTTAAGATCTACCCTCTTAGAAAATTTCAAGTATGCAACACAGTACTGTTAACTACAGTCGCTATGCTGTACATTAGATCTCCACAATGTATTCATTTCTGCATAACTGAAATGGTAGTTTTGACCTTTGACCAACATCTCCCCATCCCTGCCTCAAATCACAAAGAAGGTATCACTTCACACTTGCTAGGAGAGCTGTTATCAAAAAGATGAAAGATAACAGGTTTTGGTGAGGAGGGGGAGAAGAGGAACCTTATATCCTGTTGGTGGGAATAAATATTAGTACAGCCGCTATGGAAAGCAATATGGAGGCTTCTCAAAAATTTAAAAATGGAACTACCATATGATCCAGCCATCTTACTTCTGGATATAGATCCAAAGGAAGTGAAATCAGAAGAGAGACCTGTGCTCTTACATTGACTGCGGCATTATTCTCCATAGCCAAGATCTGGAAACTACCTAATTATCTTTTGACAAATATAAACGTACTACATTTTCTTTATTATACATACAAGTGCATGTGTGTATGTGTGGTTGTGTGTGTGTGTGTATATAATATGAGAAACCCAGAAAGAAGAGAGGGAGGAGAGTATCAGAGGAGAAAGGGCATAGGAATCAGAACGAATGAGGAAAAGCAAATTACCTATTGTGTAAAATGGATTATTTACTCATTACTTCTTGCCTTCCTGAATGTGGGGGAATCATACTCACTCTGGTTTACGCTGTCAACTGAAATGAAAAGCAATCTCGTTATTTCTCTGAGCTTTACTTACAGAGCAGGAAGAAAATATCAAATACTGGTATTTCCCATCTTCCCTAAGCAAACGTATGCTTCCCGTGGAGTCCTTTGATTCTTTAGTGAGCAGACTGCGATGAAAACAAGCACAAAGGCAGCTCTGACTTTGCATTGCTGCTGCTCTGGCCCCTTAATGGTGAGTTCAGCTGAAGGGGCTCAAGGTCAGATTATCTGGGCAGTGGAAAACCCCGTTCACATTCTGCCAGAGAATATTTAGCATCCTTAAAAGATCTATGATGGGTTTAAGGTTGGAAAAGCCTTGTTTTATGGTCCTAATCATCAGCTTACATCATAATAATCATCATAATACAATATAATAATAATAATAATAATAATAATAATAATAATAATAATAATAATAATACATAATACATAATACATAATACAACCTTGGGGGATGTACTTTGACAATCTTTCAGCACTTTATAAAAACCTCCTACATATATTTGTTGTATTTTGAGTTCTTACCTTTTTATTACCATATTACCAGGATTCAGGATGGAACTTTCTAAAACTTTCATTACTTTTGCCGAGAAAAAAAGGTGTTTAATTTAAAACCTTTCTTATCTTCAGTCATAGCATACAGAGTTTCTTCTTTTTTTTTTTTTTCTCTTTTCTTTTGGTAGAGGAAAGGGTACTTTTTCTGTATTCCTGTATTGAGTACACTTAGATAAAGAAAAAATTCTGTCAGCAAAAATGCCACCAACAAATGAAATAAGGAACGATAAGATAGCCAACAGCACATCATTTTTTAAAAAAAATTTGGATTATGGGATTTCCCTGGCAGAAATCTCTTTCTCTTACTCCAGACACACACACATAGTTGGGTGATACTTAAACTTTTCAGTTTCTTCTACTGATCATTAACAGCAAAACTTAGCAAAAATAAATAAATAAATAAATAAATAAACATACCCGTGACCATTCGTACTATAAAGAATCAATTGCTCTACCTTCCAGTTTTCAACACGTTGTCATTTTCTAGTGTAAAATGAGCGAGTGCAATGGAAGTAACTCAGTGAATCGACACGTATTTCTCAACTCCAAGAAGTATATTAAAACTTGCTCTTTTATTTTTTAAATCACTTTTTGAATATGCCAACTTTATGAATGTCCTATCAGGGGATATTTATTTGACTTGCTTAGGTGCATAGTGTCTTATACTCGTGAAAATCTGTTGGCTGCCTAGAAGAAAAAAAACCCACAGGAATCTCCGGGATTAATGGTTTGTTACAAGGATGCAGGAGCAACAGTTGTGAGATAAGCTAGACCTTGTGAGATCCAAGGAGTAACACCTCATGAGAGAGAAGGAACCAAAGTACCAAACTGGAAATGGAGTTAGTTGTGATTCTGAGGCATCTTAGAGATATTAGCATCAAGAGGTTTGTGGACATTTGACTCTGGCTAATCTCACCTCTGTTCTAGTCACTGTGGGTTTTGTGGGCTAAAAAGTGGTTATCTTATCCTCTGCCCTGAATGGCTTTTTTTATAACTCATAGCTTATGTCTGTTAATTGCTTCAGGACCCATCATAGCTCCAGTCTTGAGGCCTTGCTCTGAGAATCGTTGTAAGTTCAGTTTCTACTGATAGTTTACATTTTCCACTTCAAAGTCAGGCACAGACACACAATTTTATTGATCTGGTTGATCTGGTCTCTTATCATTGGGCTTTACATAAAATGGACCAAACTACCTCAAATTCTTTTCCCAATCATCTCTGGTCATGGAGGATAAGGGCAGGTTTGTAAGTTACTCATGAGTTGCTTTAAGCTACCTTGTTCACAAAGACTTGATATGAAGCAATTTCCATCAGGAGGAGCTCCGGATATGTAGATAGGATGATTCTAGCATCTCCTCAACCCAGTCCATTTGGGCTTTGTTCCCATACACTTCCTAGAAATGACTCTTGTCAAGGTTATCAATGAACTCCATTTTGCCAAAGTAAATGATCACTTTCCTTCCCTCGTCATATTTGCAACTACTTAGTTGATCATTTAATTCTTATTAAAATGTCTCCCCGTACTTTTCAAAAGTCCACAGTCTTCTGATTTTCCTCCTGCCAACTCACTACTTCAGCTCAGTCTGCTTTACTCGGTCCTCCTCCTCTGTCCGTGTAACATCTAATTTTAAGACCTCAGGTTTAGTCTTAAACACTACACTCTTCTCAACTACACTCTGTCTAAAAAGTCTTTTATAATTCTCTGGCTTTAAACATGGGTATTGTATTGACTCACAACTGTATCCCTCTAGTTTTAAATCTCTCCTCGGTATCAAACTGCTACTTGACGTCTTGACGTGAATTTCAATAAGCCGTCTCAAACTAAACAGATCAAAGCTGCAATCTTGATACTACTCCCCAAACCTGTTCCTACTGGACTCTGTTCTACCCAGATCCCCAAGCCCAAAACAAGCAAAGAAATAAAAGATACTAAAAAAAGACACCAAAAAAAAGTCTTGAGTCTTCTCACGTTCTATCTGCAGTCACTCCATCAAGTGCTGTCAGCTCTACCTCCAGAACACAGCCCCAAATCCATCATTGTCGCCTTACGTTATGTAATGGATTTTAATTAATTGCTTTTCCCTCACAATCCATGCTTTGCAGGAAGAGTAATAATTTTAAAATGAGAATCAAGCTGTTAAACTCTCTTGCATAAAATCCTCCAGTGTCTTCCACCTACACTTAGAAAAAACAAGAAACAAAATCAGACTCCTAAACACTTGTACAAGGCCCTGTGTATCATTTATCTTCTGCATATGTTTCTTACTTCATGTTTGTTTACCACGTTTTTCCTTCCTTTTCTTCCCTTTTCTGCTTTTCATTGGTAGCAAGCTTATTCCTGATTCAAAAGCCTTTGCACTTTCTGAATGGTTTTATTTTCCCTCGTATCTTCAAATAATTGGCTCCTTTTTCCCATCAGGTCCGTCTTAAGAGTCACCTCCTGAGAAAAATTCTCAGAAAATCCAAATAAAATTTAGCCACAGCTTGAACTGTCACTCTTTTGTCCATTGTACTGGCATCATATCTATGTGGAAATGTCTCTGTAGTAAGGAACAATGCTCAATTTAAAAAAGAATTATTAATCCCTATAATTCTCGGTGTCAGCTTTAGGGCAGGGCCAAACAGAATGTACATACAAAAACTTAACTATATGATTTCCTGTATGAAGAGGTACTTTGAGTCTGGTTAATGTTTCTGGAGGCCTCTAAGTGAGAAATGTGGAATTAATTTAAAGATGTCACTGCTACTACTCTTAGAAGAAGAAGACTGGTCTTTTGGGGGCAGGGTAGGGGGTGGGGAGACTCCAGTGGATTGTTGGTTAAAGATAAAGCTTAAATCACAAAATGAGATCACTGTGTTCCAAGCAATAAAGAATCACATTACTCTGCACAGCAACGTGGTCTGTCTTCAAAGTGGACTTGAGTAGCGTCTCTGGATTGTGTTGCGTCTGGTTTGGGGCCTGGCTCTGGGTGGAGGTGACGTGGTGGGACATAAGCCAGTTCTGGAGCATCACGGCTGGTCGGCCCTGAGAAGAGGGGTAGCCTGGGCAGAAGGCTATTTTGAGTGATGTGCTGAGCTCACGCTGGGAGCAGTGCTGCTAAGTACCGCCTTTGAAGTGGTCCTCTGCTCTATTGCATTCATGTCCCCAAGCCTTCTGTAAATCTTTGGTAAAGCACTGACTGGATTTAGTGGGTCTTTTGAGAATTAATGTAGGAGAAGGAATGTGAAAGCAGCAAGCAGCCTGATGAATCCAGTTGTGGGATGATAAGTGATTCTATTTTGCCATCTTCATTGTCCACTCGTAGAGCCCACGGGGAAAACCATAGCTCCAGAGAAGTGACCGTTTTGAACAAGGTTTCTTGAGGGTGAAAAACAGCTTCCTGGTGGACTAATGCAATTCATTTTTCAAGAATTTCCAAAAGTTATTGGAGGAAACTTAGTGGAAGATTGTGTTTCCTGTTACCAAAAGAAACATGACAAATACAACTTCATTTTGGAGTTTTAGGTTGGTGGAGTCCAGAGACATCCAAAGTACACCTTGAGTTTATCAGTAGTACAGTATTTGCCCAGATAATTTAAATAATAATATAGTAATGTTTCAAAATATGTTTCAGTTTTCTTTATTTTCAGCTATACTTTGATACATTATATTTTGATACTAATGCTAGTTAGCCATCAGAGAATTTCTCTTTCTCTATGTTACCAATCGTTAAGATTAATTAGTTTTGCACCTGAGATTGAAGTTTGATTGCTGCAATGAAAACAACCTTCATGCTGTGTTTTTTGAATTTTTCTCTTTTCTTTTCCTTGACAAAGAAATCGTTCTGTTTTCTGGGTGTTTTATTACTTTGAATATTTCCAAAATCTAGTCTTACATTTCTCTTGGATACTTTTTTTTTTTTTTTCTCAGACACCTTTAGCTAATTCTTTCTCATGAAGAGATGTTGTTTCAGAGAGTCTGTGGATTGCTTAAAATATGCAAGACAGACATTTGAATCACATGATTACATTTTAGTATTGTGTCCTTTGTAAGAAAGATCTAATACTTTATAATTACTTTCTTATGTTTTATTTGACATAGTTCTTCTAATTTAAAGGGAGAGTTGAATATTTTTCATACTGGAGTACCTGAAATGTGGCATTCATATAATTTCATTTTTACACGGACATTAGCATGGCTGAATCATCAAAGGGCTGTTCTGAATTAAGCAAAATTCAAAACATTAGATAATTGGCACTTTATTATTAGAGAATGTTAAAATGGATCCTTTAGGCTTACTATTCTTCTAATATTCTGTTTGTCTGGTTAGGATAGATAGCAATGTCCCATTTATGTGATGAGCACTGTTCTTTAGTCAGTTGTTCTCAGGTTTATTCCTGCCGGCGTCTTAGGAGCTGACCTCTGAAAAGTGTGGTTTCCAGGCATGATGGCTCACTGGCTTCTGACTGGGTTTAGTGGAAGATTGCAGGGTTTGAGGAAGACAAGGACCAGGTTTCCTTTGTCTTTCCCTTCTTCCAGGGTCTCAGCTCCACCAGGACAGTCTCTCTCTCTCACTGGTCCCAGCATCCATCTGGGAGGACTGCTGATCGCCCCAGCTCCTGGGTTCCAGTTACACTGATTCCCACCCCTGTCCCCGAGGGTGTTAGTAGCTCCTCACCCACCCGCTCCATATACCCTGAATGATACAAATGCTTTGTGTAAAGAATAGTAACCAAGTTTTTTATATATATATACTTTTTTTTTGAGTGATTCTAATCAGCACTTAGCAATTTAACTGGGTAATTGTAGTTGGAGTAAGTGATAAACCCAGAATGTAGAAGATAAAACCGAATACTGAAGCTTAAAGGGCAAATTCATTCATAGTGTTTTCCTTCTTATATGATAGTAAATAGATACCTCTTTAGTTCAGTATTTCCCAAACTTTAAATAAATACTACTATTGTTTCCTTGAATATGGAGAATTACCCTGAAATTAATCTTTTATGTAATATTAGTTTATTAAAAAATGTGGCCACTAATAATATTGAAAAATTCCATGCCAGGTTTTGAGATTTTGATGACACAATTGCTTACATTAGTTTTTCTTTCTTTCTTTTTTTTTTTTTTTTGAGATATAATTGACATATAGCATTACATAAGTTTAAGGTATGATTCAATACATTTCCATATTGCAATATGATTGCCACCAGTAGCTTTAACTGACACATCTATTTCATCATGTACTTATTTCTTTTTTTGTGATGAGAACATTTAGGATCTAGTCTCTAAGCAGTTTTGAAGCATATAAAATATTATTTTGGAGAAACAGCTTTGAACCAAAAGTTTCCACAACGGTTCTTGCTTTTTTAATGCATGCAGGTTTCTATGAGTTTCCTCATCAAACAGGAAATCTGAAGTTAAAAAGGGCCTTCCATATATCATTTCAAATGGGCTAAGTTTTAAAATTCCCTTAAGGGCCGTTCTTATTCTTAGAAGGGCTATAGGGAGGAGGGGGACCCAGGTTTCTGAAGTCTCCTGACATAGCTTAGCAAGTGTTCTCTTTAGAACATGATTTGCTTTTTCCACCTGGCCTGAGAACTGGGGCCTCCAGGAAGAGTGGAGGCGATGGTTAATACCCAGAGCAGAGGAAACCTGTTGAGTCACCTTGGCAGGGAAGGAGGATCCATTATCACTCTGTAAGCTTTTTGGTAGCCCAAATCTTGGGATTATTTCTTTGAGCAGAAATTTTGACACTTCTCTTGCTGTTTTTGTTTTGGTGGAGAAAGCTTCTACCCATCCTGTAAAGGTGTCTATGAATACCAACAGGTATTTCCATCCCTTACAAGGGGGCATCTGGGTAAAGTCCATTTGTCAGTCTTCCCCTGGGTAAGTTCCCCGATGTTGTATGGGCTGGAGTAGAGGTGGGGATATAGGGTGACTCCCTGGGTCATTGCAGAAACAAAGTTCACAGGCCCTAGTGACTTCCTTAATCGTTTGGGACAGCCCCTTGCCTAGGAACACTTGAGAAATTAGTCTAAGCATGGAGTCCCGCCCTAGGTGGGTGGACTCGTGGAGATGCTTAATTATTTCCCATTGTTTATCCCCAGGAATAAGGAGCTTATTGTCTTTTGTCAGCCACCCCAAGAGATTCTTCTCTAGCCCCCTGTGTTTAGCCCATTCGACCTCTTCAGGTGTAGAGGACGGTGCCCCTGGGAGAGGCTGGTCCTCAGGTAGGAGACCTGCAGCTTGTAAGGCCGGCTGTTCTCTGGCTGCAGCTTTGGCAGCCTTGGCTGTGAGGGCATCTCCCTTGATAAGGGAAGACTCGCCCTTTTGGTGACCCCTGCAGTGTATGACTGCAACCTCTTTGGGAAGCTGGACTGCTTCTAGGAGTTTTAGAATTTTTGCCTGGAATTTAGTGAGTAAACCCCTTCCCAACAAGGGGATGGGGCACTCAGGCATGAGCAGAAACTTATGTGCAAAGGTAAAATTTTCTAGCAGGCAGCTAAGTAGGGGGAGGGATGGGTGAATTGCTTGGTTTGGGGCTTTCCATCAATCCCCATTATTACACAGGATAGGGAGGACAAGGGTCCAGGGAAATCAGTCAGCACAGAGTAGGCGGCTCCTGTATCTAATAGGAAAACAATTTTTCTACCTGCCACATCAAGGGTTACCCGAGGCTCCTCCAGAGAAATGGCCAGGTGTCCTATGGGAGCCATGGAAGGCTTCGGGCCCCATCAGTCTTCAGTCATCTCGGCCATCATAGGTTTGGGAGCCCCAAGGCCCCTTCAGGACTGGGGGCAGTCGCACTTCCAGTGGCCTTTTTGTTTGCTTATCGGGCAGGGTCCCCGTGGACCGTCGCCATACATGGGGCATTCATTTGTCCAGTGGCCCTCCTGGCTGCACTTGAAACAGGTCCCTTTCTGGCAAGACAGTGACTCTGATCCAGGCACCCTGGATCCTGTCCTCGCCATGGGTCTTCTTGAGGGAGGGTAACCCTGAGGTGGCGCAGGGGTTAGGGCAGCCGCTGGGAATTGTGCCTTTCACTGTTGTCCCTGGATCCTTCTTGCCTCTTCAACCCTGTCTCTACTGTTAAATACCCCAAACGCCAGATCCACAAGCTGATTCATGGGGGTCTGGGGTCCCAGAGCTGCCTTCTGTAATTGTCTCCTGATGTCTGGGGCCGACTGAGTGATAAAATGGGTATTTACCAGGACTTCCCCTGCAGGGGCTTCGGGGTTAATATTAATATACTTTTTAAAGGCCTCCACTAAGCGGCCCTGGAAAAGGGCTGGGTTCTCATCTCTTCCCTGTGTTACTTCCCTGACTTTGTCATAGTTGACATGCTTAACAACACATTTTTTCATCCCCTCTATGAGGCAAGTTACCATATGGTTTCTGCGTTCAAGCCGTCTACCTCCCTGGTGGTAGATCCAGTGGGGGTCTTGGCCAGGGATTGCATCCCCCCCAGTAAGCTAGATTATGTGTCCCTGGTTGCGGGCAGCCAGCTCATCAGCATACGCCCGGGCTGCACTGAGGATCTGGCTTTTTTCCTCGAAAGTGCAGCAGGTTGAAAGGAGGACCTGTAGGTCTCTCCAGGCCATTGTCAACCTGGCAAATTGCTCCATGAACCTACTAGGGTCCTCGGAGAAACGTCCAAATTTCTCCTTGCAAGTAGCCAAATCAGCCATAGAAAAGGGGATGTGAACTCTGATTGTTCCCCCATCTCCGGCTGGCACTTCCCTTGAGGGGCAGTGTTTGGTAGTGGGAGGTTGGTAGGTGGCCCCACTTTGAGCAGTACCAGCAGGACTTTCCTCCAGTGAGGGAGATGCTGGGGAAGACTGTTCCCCCTCAGAGCTGGGGGAAGTAGGAACTTCTGGCTGTGGGCCTTGGGGAGCTGGACTCATAAGGGGGTCATCTAGAATATCAAGCTCCTGTGGGAGGAGATGATTAGAGGGGATGCAGGGCAGGAATATTTGGCAGGCGTTCCTTAGACCTGGGTTTTGGTATAGGGCCAGGAACATTTGGACATATGGAATTTCCCCCCATTTATCTCCTCTTTTACAAAATAGGCCTAGCTGCAAGGTAGTGTTGTAATTTAATGATCCATTCTTTGGTCAGACCTCTTGGTCCCCTAGTTTGTATTGGGGCCATGCAGTATTACAAAGGACAATGATTTTTTTTTTCAAACTATCCTTTTTAAACTTTTTCCAATTTACTAATATGCATCCTAGCGGGGCGTCCTTTGGGATACGTGTAGTTGTCCCCATTTTGGTTAGGATGTCCTATCCGTGAGCCTGAGGTGGCTCCCTTGGACTAGTTAAGGAAAGGAGCAAGGGCCAGAGGGAGGAAAAGTGACTAGAGTCCCAGAGTCTAAACCTTTTAGAGGGAAGGAGACCTAGGTCCTGAATCAACTAAGCAAATTACGTTTTGTGAAAGAGAAACAAATAGCGATGAAAGGTGGAAATCTAGAACGAAAAGGAATGCTCTAGCCACAATGCCTCTTAGACCAGAGATCCGTAGGCCCACTCAGGGAGCGTCTGCCTGCGGCTCCCACTCAGGGGCACTGTAAACTGCGACTTGTGGACAGCACTTGCCAGCAACTCTCGCTCAGGGGTGCTTAAACCCGCGACCCCACCAAAGGGTGCTAAAACCTGCGACCCCACCAAAGGGTGCTAAAACCTGCGACCCCACTGAGGAGTGTGAAAACCTGCGACCCTGCTGAAGGGTGCTAGAACCTGCGACCCTGCCGAGGAGTGCGAAAACCTGTGACCCCACCAAGAGGTGCGAAAACCTGTGACCCCACCAAGAGGTGTGAAAACCTGCAGCCCATGAACAGCGTACTCGCTGGTAACTCTCCTTCAGAGGGGTGCAAAACCTGCGATCCACAAAGGGAATGCCCGCCTGTGACTCCCACCTACGGATGCAATGAGGCTGTATGCCCCGAGAGCACTCGGGGAGGGCCGGGCCACACATATTTAAAGGGGAACTCCCGGAGTCCCCCAGTTTGGGCCCCCTTTCGCAGTTCCGGCATCCCGGAACCAGACCAACACCATTCAGAGAGGTAGAATTGGGCTCAAAGAGCCATGGAGGAGAAGCTCACCCAATCAGGTTGCCAATTACTTGCCACATGGTCTTAATTTGGACGTCCGAGGGGTCACCTTGGTGGATCTTCTCGAGTCCAAAGAGACAGAGCGATAGAGGAGAGAAAGAAAAGATCCAGAGAAGAAAAGCCTTGGGCTCGGTGGGCTCCTTCACGGCTAGAGAGCTGGTCTCTGCCAGATCCTGCAGGCAGCGTCAGCCACCACCTAAGGGCTACTTGAATCTGCACGGCGCGGGAGAAACCCCCTGCCACCCTGCGAAGAGAGGGGAGCCGTAACCTAGTAGGCGGATCGAGATTATGCCCTTTGAGCCCTGTTTTTTTTTATGTAAATGCCCCACACGTTGGGCGCCAGAGACATGATGCAGGAAAACGGATGTGGGCATAAGGAGGGCCGAGTCCCAGGTCTCGGTTGAGCCCCTGGGACGTGCCCCGCCCAGCGTGGGTCCTTGGCTTCGTGCAGGAAAGAATTCAAGTGCGAGCCACCATTGAGTTAAGGTAGATTTATTTAGAGAGATACATACATACTGCATAGAGTATAAGGCAAGAGAAAGGCAAGGAAAGAGGTGTGGGAACTGGGTGCTCAGGTTAAGGTAAAACTAGATACATATTCCATAGACAGAGTGCGGGCGGTCTCCAAAGGGGAGAGAGTGAAAAGGGCAGCCGAAACCTAGTTCTAAACAACAGGAAGGACATTTTCTTAGACAGATCATCCTTCTCATTGGCATGGCAAAGAATAATATTTTTTACCACCTCAGAATAATTTAGCCTAAGTACTTTTGCTTATATCCCTTTGACTGTATGTCTTAGCATAGTTAACATTTGCAGTCATGCAAATATTATTATTTATATTCTTACTGGAGAGATGGGGAAAATTGGGTTACTATTTAATTTTGAAAATTCCTCTCCAGATACCCATTGTGTTCCTAGGAAAGTCAGGAACAGAATGTGATTCTTAATTCCACACGTATTATTTTACCCATTGAATCAGGATATTGGATTTGACACCCAATTGCCTATATGTGACTCCAGAGAGCAACAGAAATAAGAGTTCTTCAGATATATTTTGATAATTGCAGTTGTGTATATTGGTGGTGCCAGTGCCTCTGGGGGTTCTTTCTGATATTTTTGACATGAAAAGCAGTAAAGGAAGACAGCCTTGAAGCATTTAAAAAAAAGAAAGAAAGAAAAACAGGGACATCGGTCATTTCAGGGTTAGAACCTATTGAATTCATGCAGATCAACACAATGGTCCAGCTGGGACTATTTTTTCACACAGTCCCTCTCAATGAATAGCCTTTCCCATCCTGGAATTGATAGTTTATTTTAATAATAATTCATCCTATCACAATGGTTATGCTGTTCTTTAGAATAATCGCTATATTGGCGTGAAATAATAGCCGGGGGAAAAGGAAACCATAAAGGCTATAGTTAAGTGTATACATATAGGCATTAAATTCTCATCTTGTCACTATCATAAACTTAGCCCTGAATCAAATCCTGGACTCTGAAGGTCTTCCCGGTTCGGCTTCCTTTGATGTCTGACTCACCATACAGTTGTACAGCTGTGACACTCTTCTCTTGGTAGCAGGGATATTTCCTTCAATATGTTTAGAAACTTACGAGTCTCATCAAAATTTTGAAGATGTCGAATATAAAGTTGGGATCAGGGCAAAGTTAAAGCAAAACAGATGGTTCAGAAGACGCTGTTCATTTTCCTTAAGATTTCAACCTTACTAAATAAGCTAACAAAACAAAGCCCAGTAAAGCAACAGGTCTTCTGTGGGGTTTAACTGGTTGAGATGATGCTCTTTGTAGTCTGTGGCAGCTGTCGAGACAGGGGAGCACAGTCACAGGCAAAGTCGGGTGCCCTCCAGCATCTGAACCACTTTGTCCAGCGCAGCAGAGACGTAAGCGGAAGAGCACACAGTTAGGAGAATGAGGCCGTGCACACGTGAATAACAACGGCCATTCATAAATACAGACAAACTGAAGCTGGTATCTTCAGTCATTTTCATATCAATATATGAAATAGGATGCATAACAGTCTTTGAAAGAAAATTAGTCAGGCAGAATAATTTCCTACAGATACTGCGCTGGAGGACATTTCTGTCATCCTGAATGTCCAATCAGTGCTGACTCCTCCCAGGGCACCGAAGTAATAACTTGTGGAAGTTACTTGGATCCATGAGATTAATGAGATTAATCATTGGCTCTAATTATTTGGATTCATATATTTCTGGATTCATGTATTTCTGGTTGAAAAACATTTCAAGAGATTCTTTGAGATCCGAATGAAAGAACCAAACCAATACATGGTTTTATTAATTTAGCTCATTTAGATTAAAACTGTAGTTTCAGTCTTCAGGGCAGGTTTATACAAACTATCGTTTAAGTTTCTCCGCTTAAATTTTTTTTTTTAACTCATACTTATTTAAGACTGAAATTTTTTATTCACACTCTGTGATCACCTAATTCCCAGTTCTTTTCCCTTTATTATGTTGAACATATGGTTGTGTGGATTGTCTTTCAAAAACACACAAAAACGTGTGTGAATGTTTTAGAAACTCACAGCATCCCCTTTTCCTTTAGAAGACTCCTAAAAACCTCATTTCCCTTCCTAATATGATCCCTAATTAAGTGGTTTTTCCCAAAACCATTCATATCTGCTTCCATCTTAGACAACAGACACATCCTATAATCTAATGATACTATTAAGAATCGTTTTTGAACTGTGCTTTTAGACTGCACTTTCAAGTCTCTGTTTCTTACCAATTTCTAATTCCTCTGCCAAAAATGTTCTTTCCTAAAAGCTTCATCTATTAACATTGCCCTGATTTTTCAAGATCCAGTTAAAATTCTTTGTGAAACCTTGTGAAACCTTGGCTAATTTCTCAAGTTAAAATTAACTACTCTCTCATCTGTGTTATTTTAAAAATGCTTTATGGCAAGAAAGAAGAACTTTGGTGGTGGAGTTTACAGTAGTATTAACTGAGTGCCACTTGGAGTGCATAGAGCTTAACTCAAAACCAATCATATGTAGGTGAATTAAAATCTGTTGGTGTCTTTGCAGAGGTAGAAACTAACATTAAGTGCAGGTGTTTTACATTCATTATGAAATATTCACCCTCATAATAAAGTCAAGAGGTAAATATTTAATTTTTAGACAAAAATATTGAAGAGCTGAGATTTTTTTCTTATCAGTATTTTAAAAAGATAGTAAACAAGCAATGTGTTGGATTATACTCTCTGTATATCAACGGGAGTGTGACGGATCTGTTTTGCCAGTTAAATATAGAACCATGTTTAATAACCAGCCCAGTGTTTCCTTAACTTATTAGGGATGAAAGCAGTTTTAATAAATGTTGGTTCGGAGTCAGGATTCATGCCAAAGTTCATATTCTTTTGAGAAAATCATGCTCTCTTTCTAAGGTGACCTGAGTCATAATGAGTCTCCATGATTAATGAGTTCTGTGTTTTCTCTGGTCATCAGTTTTCTCAAAATTCCCTTTAATCTTCCTGTTCCCTACCTGGAAATTGTGTTTAATCCACCATTAGAAGTTTGAGTTTAATTTAGATAAGCTTATTGTTTTTATACTCACACATTTTCATAATTATACAAGTATCTTACTTCCCCAACTTCTATTTCCTGTTCTCAGTCATGTTTTCATTGTTACGAGTGAATAGCTATTCTTTTTGTTCATTTTCTGTTTTCTTTCACATAGCCAAACAAATATTGATTACATGTAATTTTTTTTTTTTAACCAAACTCATACCTAAGGATTTTTTGGTTCTGAACAGTGATTAGCAAAGGGCACTTATTCAGAGGTTGCTGTAGCAAGGGAATCATCCAGTTTCACTTGCATTTGGTCAACACTCAAAGGCAGAGAAGGGAGTGTAGAAGGTTTATAGCCTAGAAGGAAACGGCTTCAGGTTTACCCTGATGGGAAGTTTTTGACATGGGAAAGTTGGAAGCTGGTTAACTAGAAGTGGTCATCCGATGTGATTAGTCGGGGTGGCATCTTTGGCTGTCTCTAGTTCATCCTAAGGTGGAAGTTGGGGCAAAAGCTAAGGAAGCTGGCACTTACTGATGAAGCCCTAAGCACTTTGAGCTACTTGCTGCAGAGGCCCTGGTTTAGCTAAACTGGACTGGGCACTTTGGATGTGAGCAAGTGCTCTACTTTTCTGTATAGTCTTACAATGTTCATTTGTATATTCAGTCTCTCAGCTGTATCTAAAGACTTATGGAATGACTGATCTGTTGATATTTTTGCCCACACAACAGTGTGTGAGAGCTGGGGACACACTGTATGAAAATAGAAATGTGACATCTATGTCCCCAGAATCTACTGTCCTACCACCATCAGAATGGCCCGTTAAAGTGCCAGATTGAGAACAATTCTCAGTGGGATTAAGTCATAAACCATCAGCTGATAGACAATACTGTGTCTGCAAAAGCTAAAACACTGAGGTGTGGGAACCAAGGAGAGAAACGGAATTTGGGTTGATTCTTCTTACCACCCTTCCAGTGACCCAAAAAGCAGAATTTATGTTTCCCATCCTTGCAAACTTAATCTCAGCCAGATTAGAGGTCTGGTTTCTTTGACCCTCAGAAAAGTAGATTTAGTGGATAAAATTTTGCCCCTTTTTCTTTCTGATTAAATGGTCTTGGAATGCAGTTTATATGTCTACTAGCAGGAGTTGTCTGGGAAGAATTAGTGGCACATAGTATGCATCTTCATATTGGTTCTTACTCATTTCTGTCCCACATCCCTTGTCTTTTAATGTAGCTTCTTACGACTGCCCTTACTAATCAAGCAGTAGCACAGAACTCTTGGCTTTAAGCTCAGCATTTGGTGGAACCCAGGCTAAGACATCAGGGTCCCAAGAATAATCCCTTGGCTTCTACTTTGTGGAGTGAAATCCACTGATTTGGCATAATTGAACAACATTTAGATATAGGTCCAAAAGATCATTCATTAAGTTCAACTTGACTAATTTAGATATACAACAAATATTTAGGGGGAATTTGAATATATGTGCATATAGCTCAGAAAAATTCAGGGTTGGATAGAAAATAAGATGGGGGTCCTTACTGTGAAGCTGTGATTAGGATGGATTAGGTAGGAAGAGGTTGCAGGGTAATAAACAGATCTATGAGCACCTGGGGAAATTTTACATGTATTACTTGAAATAAACAAATGAAATTGTGTGGAAGCAGAGAAGCAGCTGATAAGGGGGAAGAAAAAACAAAGTGAGGGGTGATAGGAGCCAAGAAAGGAGAGTAATTAAAATTTGAGGTGATGGGCAACAACATTGAATCTATTGCAGAATCAAATCAAATAAAGACCAAAATACATGTATCAGATGTAGAATCATGAAGACTTTTGGCGATACTGGAGGATGAGTGATGTGGAAGCTATCTTTTTGAGGTAAGAGGTAGTGAGGGAAGAAGACATAGCACGCATTGGGAAATGACACAGAGGAAAGTAAAAGCATAGAATGTTCTAAACTTCCCATAGTTTGGTGGTGTTAAAATTTAGAAATAAGACAGAAATGAAGGATGCTACCCATGGACACGAGCTTCGTCTAATAAGATACTTTGCCTTATTATGAGACTTCTTGTAATATGGGACATAGAGAAGTTTGTCTTTTCCAACCTGGAAAGCCTCCAGTGTAGTAGTTCTGTAATGGCCTGTGATCCTCAGGTTACACAAGGGTGTAAACATACATACTTTACTGAAGTAATTTAAATGCGCATGAAAATGTGTGTTCGTGTGCATGTGTGTGTTTTACTAGAGAAAAGAGACATTTACCAGTTTTAAAAGAGGTCAAAACCTCCATAGATAAAGAGCCACTTATATAGAGTAGGTTCCAGAATCTCTGTTGGCAAAAGGTTCATTGCTCTTAGACATTTTTAAATTGCTGAACAAAAATACAAGACTGTAATTATAATCTCAAGTATGCTCGTGTGGCTCTGAAGGGTGGGAAACCATGCGGATTCTGATAGGGGCAAGATAATTACAGGCAGCATGCGGAATATAATTGTAGGTGTGAAGGCGAAGAACTGAGGGAAGCATGAACAAATGAGGGCTCTAAAGAGGAAATTAATGTGAAGGAAACAGTGCGCTTGAAATAGCAGGTGAATTTCTCCCGGAGCAATTTCTAGACGAGCAGTAGAGCCTCAGTCTGGTGAATGATTAGTGATATTGAAAATGAAAAATCTGTACATCAATAAAAGGCAGGTTATTTCCTTGGGCCTAAATGAACTATATCTTCCTCAACCTATTGCTTGTGGTTAACATAAGAAGTAGCAAAAAATGATAATTTGAGAATTATCAAAATAAGTATAACAAACTTCCAAAATCAAAGAATTTTTTTCTATGTAAGCTCAGGTTTGCAAATAGTATCAAATGTAAGAACTGCCAAATATTACCTATGACTTCCTCTCTTTTATTCCATTTGAAATAGATGCTTAATATATCTCCAAGGATTAAACGTCAGTGGATTATTTCTTACTAGGAAAGTCACAGAGAGTAGCGTTCTGTATTTGATCACTGACTTTTTGTTTTGTCATTTTTCTTTCACGTGTTGAATCAGATTCCTGGAACAGGAGTTTGAATCAAATGCGCGATGCAGGCTTAGCTCTAATCCTGTTGCTTATCTCTTCTCAGTTTTCTGCTTTAGTTCTATTCTAAACATTTCTGATCTGTTGACCAAACCCTCCCCAAAGCTGTCTAACATTGACCCTGTTTCTGGGCTCCTCTTCATTCCTTCCACTATTGAGCTTAGAGTTTCCCTCTTAACCTTTGGGCTGTAACTTGCACCCCTCTTATGGGTCTCTGGGGAGATATGCCTTCCATGGTTTCCACCACCTTCTCATGCTTGCAGTCTGCCTACAACAACACCCTCAGTTATAAGACCTCATCTTCTTTTCACATTTTCTTCTTTAGTCACCTCCAGTTAAACCTCATTTGTTAGTCCCTTTGCTGCCTGCATTCGTATGTTGGTCCTAAAGTCATAATTTTCTCCTACTTACTGCTTCCTACTATTTCATGTTGCAGTCCACTCACTAGTCGTAAAAATTAAAGTTACGTCTTATTTTTGCCTCTCTAGATCCTTTCTACCAGTGTCTTATTTATTCAGCATCTTCCTTTACATAGTATTCAAACCTAACCCCTTTTAAGAATTAGAATAGCTTCTCTTTCTTCGTCATTTCTCCATGTTTCCCAAAACAGAGCTCTAGACGCCACAGAGGCTCAATAAACACAGCGTCTATCATGCATTAGTAACCCATTCTTATTTTCAGAATTTAAGATCAGATTTTTATGGATAAGATTTCATTTTGGCTTCAGAGAATACTTGTGGGGCTTATAATTTGATGGAAAGATAAGAATACTAATTTCTAAAGTAAATTAGATTTCTTCCTGATAATATCGTGAAGCCAAATTATTGATTGGGAATTCTTCTAGGCCAAACATGCAATAATTTCAACAGGAGTTCAAAAGGGTGTCTCTAGGAAGGAAATAGCTGGACTGGGAACTGGGAAGGAAGCAGCTTCATGAGGTAATAAGCAAATAGGTACATGCCCATGTGTCATATGTTACTAGTTTTCAAGAAGTGTATCTATATTGAATGTTAATTGTAGTAGGAAGAAGAGCATGTGTATAAAGTATTGCCTTTATTTTGAAAAGGAAAGAGAGGGAGGGAGGAAGGGTGGGAGGGAGGAAGGGTGGGAGAGAGGACACAGATGTTAAACAAATTAAGCCATTAACTTTGTGGTTCCCAAAAATGTAAGCTAAGAGATTTTCCCTTAAAAAAGTGCGTTACCATTACAGGCATGCTGTATTTTCTGCCAGACTTTCAAGATATTTATAATAATTACATGTCTGATAAGAGTTCTGAGAAGTTAATTTATAGACTATATTGTAATTTTTATTATATACAAAGTCTGCATTTTTAATAGATATTTAAAAAATATTATCCTTGAACTCTGAGAAAAACAAAAATAGGTTTATAACAAGACATTCTTCTGAAAGCCTGTAACTGTTTAGAGAATTTGCTTTTAGTTTAAAAAACTAATTAAATTTATTAATAAAATCAGATTTAAATATGTAAATATAATCTATACTATTAATTTGTATATATATACTCAAAGTAGCATTATAACTGCAAAGTTAATTTCTTTGTTAAATAGTGAATTCTTCTGGAGAATCAGATTGGAGGTGTAATAGTGAGAAAAAAGTTTCATTTTATTTCCTCAATACCTAGAAGTGAAAGCAAACATTTTTCTTAATATCTAGGAAAAAAATTTATACTAATCATCTCTCTCCCAGTTCTCATTTGCCTACTGACAGGATAATACAGGAAGAATTATGTCTTACAACCTGGGAGAAACAGAGAAAAACATTTTCCATCAAATGTGTGTTTGAAATCCTTTATCTGGTTACTGTTCATCAGGTGTTAACCATCTCTTTAGAGCTTTATAACACAGAAAAGCTAATTAAATAATTACTTTAGAGTTTAAAAAAAAAAAAAACCTCTAGAAATACTACTAGAAGTCCGATAAGTGTAATTATTCATAAACTTTTTATAGTGGGTCACGTTGCCTTTTTTCTTCCCATAAAAGCTATTTTTGGGTGATCCTTAAGAAAATTTCAACATGGATCAAAAACATCTCTACATCTCTAACGAGATACATATTTTTAAAAATGATCAAGAGGCCAATAAAAAACCAAGGCCATTGTTCTTTAAAGATGCCAGCTTCCATCAGTGTCCTCTCGCCTAGAAGACAGCTTCATGTGTGCGCTGACGGGAGTGAAACTAGGACCATATGCAAATCCTCCGCTTGAAGCACTTATTATATGCATGTCTCTGTGATCTATTTAGAGAAATAGCTTCCTTTTTCTGTTTCCCTAATAAGGTAAAAGACAAGGCTCGATTTGAGTGAGGTCTAGGAGCTCGCTTCTCGTGTAAGCTTAATGAAATCCAAGGCACGAGGAGTTCATCAGGAAAGGGCCGCCCCTCTCCTTGGTGCGTGGGGAGCCCGAGTCCGTCCTGCGGGTTCTCAGTGACGGCCGGGGAGAACACTCTGTTGTTGTCTGCCGCAAGGCTGGAGAGGCACGCTTCTAGCTCTGGGGCCCACAATATTTGCAAGATTGAATTCCAACAGAGAGCATAATAGCGAAATACAATTCGGACACTGACTTATATAAGAAATAGTCCGGTGAAATCCTTTCTCTCTGTCCCTTTCTGTCCACCCCTCACCCCACCCCCGCACCTCCTCGTTCTGTCCTGTGGTCCAGAAATTCCCATTACCAAGCAATTAAATAGTCAATGTGCAGTCTAACTCAGAGCGCGAAGCATGCCTGATGCTGACATCAGAAGCACAGTAAGCGAGCCTGTGGCTTATTTCACTCAGTATTCAAAAAAAAAAAAAAAAAAAAGAGCATACTGGAAAAATATTTTCACCTTTTAGATAAAATGTTGATGTTAATACAGCATGAAATGAATCACCCTCAGGTGTTCTGTGGTAACAGAACATTTCAGTGTGATCCGTGGGACACTTTTGTAGTAAACTCTGCCCCACCCTTTTTTCTTTCCACTTTTCTGTAGGATATTCCAAATTTCAGACAGAACGGACCCCAGTGGTGGGTGGGTCAGCTAGACTGGCAAGAAAAGCTGCAGTGGGACTAAGCCCAAGTAGGGAGTTTTGCAACCTGAAGGCCATTCTTTTCCTCTCGTTTACTCTTTTACCTGCCCTGTGTTGATGGATACGTTCCAACAGCATCCTGAGTCATATATTTGGTAGACTTGGCATCGAACACTTCTGAGGACATGGGCACGGCTATGGTCAGGGCCACTGTCTTCTGAGGTTGGGAGTACGGGAGCCTCAGTTACCGAATGCTTCTTGGCTTGGAGCGTGCAAGTCTTTGAGGGTCATTGGTCTGTGCTTTGGGCAGTGAGTTGATGGGAAAAAGAAGACTGACTTCCCTGCCCCGGCCAGGGCACAGCATGTTAGTTTGATGCCTTGTCAAAAAGGGAGCCCTGCGGTTGGTGGCCGAGAACACACATGCACAGAGCTGCAGTACAGAGTCCCCACCTTGTGCCTGTGAGGGTCCATGCTCTCTGAGCAAACAGAGAACACCATGACAGTCTTAGAGAAACTGCAAAAGAGAAAAGAAAGGAAAGGAAAAGAAAGCATTTTATATTTCAGTTCCTTTGGCACTTTTTCTTTTTCTGCTTTTTTGAACAGGAAATCCTGCATTTTCATTTTGCTCTGGGAGCCACAAAGTATGTAATGAACCGTGGGGCATGATTGTCAAGTTTCAAGCATGGTTTTGCATTTAATATCTTTCATTGTGTATTTGGCAATTTCAGTAACTGTCCAGATTCACCCAAATCATTAACACTTTCTTCTCTACCTCCCTCAGTCCAGAGTACAAACAAGAACTATGGGGCATGGAGGAGGAAGATGTAATCAGGATGGAGAAAGAAGTGATAAACAGTGTGTGACGCAAAGTGAGGGGAGGGCAGTAACTGGCCCACCGTGGAGCTGGCCTGTTGGGCTAATACTGAAGGGGCCTGGAGAAAGGGGGGTGGAGAGCCCACGGCCAAGTCTCCAGTCACATTCACTGTGGTGTGTCATGGGTAGTTCTTGGGGCGGGTTGTCTGAGGGCAGGTTGGCTCTGCTGTACATAAATATTCCTTGGGTAATTTTTCCACAGGAAAAAGGGAGTGAGGGTTGTATGAGGGAGGTGCCTGGGAGAACTGAGGGAAGAACATATAAGAATGTTAGGGAAAAGTCTGGAACTGGAAAGAAGAGCAGTCATTTCTTTTGGCTACTGAGAGGTTTGAATTTTGCCAGGTCACCCTGTGGGGTGGAACTTCACATCTGGTGTGGCAAAGGAAGAATACTGGAAATGAGAAACCAACTGAGGGTCAGGTACTGGCTAGGCTGGCAGACTGCAGCATTAGATAATAGCTTCCCTAAAATCGTGTGTGTGTGTGTGTGTGTGTGTGTGTGTGTGTGTGTGTGTGTGTGTGTGTAACAGTGGTTGGAAGAGGTATCTTGAGAAAGAAGGAATTGTGTTAGATTCATTGCAGTGTTGCCCAACACAAATACAAGGAGATTGGTTTTGGAATCTAATAAAAACTTGACGGACCCAGGCATTTGAGGGTATTGTTGCTTTTGTTGGAAAAGGAGACCCCTGAGCTTTTGGCTTTCCCCCTGGCCTGCTTCCATGCTGAACACGTCTGTCTCCATCTCTCTGTCTTATGAGAGACTTGAATAAGGGTATCTTTATTTAAGTGATATTTTAATGCTTTTGCTTATCTTTTGAATCAAGTTCTGCTTTCTTTTTAATGTTGTATGTGTATTTTTGAATGATTTTTATTACTGTACCTAATTAGGACTGGGGAGATTTTAGGATTTTAAGATCCTGCAGATAATAAACCTCTAAAAATATTTGTTGAATTTAAATAAAGATGCAGAAAATGCCATGCTGTTAACTCCAAATAACAAGGGAGGTATCAAATTAGATTTCAACTAGTAAAATGTAATGCAATGTAATAAAAATGGTAATTTTTTAACTGTAAATTTTATTCATAAGTCATTTAATAGATACTAATAGATAAAGAAATGTTTGACTTCTTTTAGTGAAGATAAAATGTGATCACTATATATATACACGATATTGTAGGGTTTAGCCTACATTTAAAGCTATATTTAAAAAAAAAATCAGTATATGTCTTTGGCAGGACCACTATTTCATGCTGTTAGATTAGGTACCTCCAGTTCCTAGATATTTCTTAACCCCATATTTAGGCTTATAACGCTTAACAGTTGGAACATAAGAACAACTTTCATTCCATGATTTTTTTTAAGCTTCAGTACTGGAAAAAGTACCCATGGCTTGAATTTGTTAACTGGCATTTTGGTGGGGGAGTGCGGAGGAACTGGGCAGAAATAATTGTGGCTCAAAATGGGAGAAAGGGCAGAGAAAGAGACAGTAAGGTAACTGAAGACAAATTACCTACTTTAGAAATTCCCCCCTGACTCCTAAATTCAGAAAGTCAGGTGACAAGCCTTTACTAGAATATTCATTCTTATCCTTATGAGATGAAGTATTATAACCCACTAGGGGCCCCTTTAATCACTGCCTGAGATACTTTATGAACCAAATCCTCTAATCTCTCTCAAAAGGACTAGAAGAAATAAAATAACCCACCAAGTCCACTTTGAGATTAGTGGCCTTTTACTTTTTAATTAAAAATGTCTTGTGGAGTGAGAGTATATGAACCTCCTTCTCAATTAAAATGTTCAAATATGACTTGATTAGGTAACGAATGACTTTAATATCCCATAAAGCGCTCAGACATTCAGAGCCACAGGCTGCTTGGGAACTTGGGACTTTCGGGTTTAATAACAGGAGTCCCAGAACAGGTCCTACAGTGACTCACGTCTCTGAGGAGTAATAAAAAACAAAGTCGATTCAGTGGAAGTCTTGGGACCTATTGTTTTTCTCACTCTGTAGATCTAAGATTCTCACACTGCGGTGCATGAATTCACTTCAGCAAGTCAGTAAACACCCTGGAAGTGTGCAATATTTGGGGTGCTTATTTGTGTTCTCCGGGAGGCTATACAGATTTCATCAGCCGCATACAATGATTCATAAGTAAAACTTTCAGATCTACTGCAACAGGGTTTCTCAATCTAGTCCTGTTGACATTTTGAGCCAGATACCTTTTTATTTTTTGGTGTGCTGTCCTGCTCATTGTAAAATAGTAGGATGGTGAGCAAGCCTCTAAACGTTAGATGTTGACAGTAGCTTTTCCTTTATTCACCAGTTTTGACCATCAAAAAAAGCTCCTGGCATGGCCAAATGTCGCCCCAGGAACAGAATTCCTCCCAGGTTCAGAACCAGTATGTTGCAGTACAGATAGTGCATAGAAGCTCTCTTGTTTGTTTGTTTGTAAGTAGCCTATGCCATTTTATTCAATTCTTACCACATCGGGTGCCACATACAATTCCAGCAGGCAGCTCTATTCATCTCTAAAGTCAGTGCAGTCAAAAAGCAACGCTTTACTGTCTCCTGCTATAGATCAGAAGAGGAATCAGACACAATCCTTACAGCCTCACCAGCTGAGCCCTGGCTTATGAGGCGCTCAATTTTGAGACAAAAGACTGCGATTTTGGTCTTAGTCCCACCATCTTTGACTGTGTGAACTTGAACACGTCCTGGCTGGGTCTTAGTGCCCACCCCTCTGACAGATGATTAGCATTAGCTCACCCTATTCTCGCAGCGTTTGACCATCAGATGTGATGGTGGACGTGAGCATGCCCTGGACGCTGTCCGGTGCCGTGCGAGTACAAGTGGCAGCAAAGGTGACTTGTGTTCTTCAAGAGGATCCATTTACTGCCAAAGATACTCATTTTATCTCGTCATCTTAAATTTCTCCTTTGTGTAGGTTTTGTATCACTAAAATATATTAACACAGTATTGCAAATAGATAATCTGTAAATGAGATAAATCACATCTTGTGGTGTATGCGCAAAGAGATCTTAATGATAGAGCTTTGAGCAAAAATATGTGGTTACCTTTCTTCTGGGGAACAATGAGGGCTGCGTGGCTTGGAAGAGCACTTTTTTATTTGTCTGACTGCGGATTACTATGCTAGCTGCGAAGGGATTAACCAGAGGTTCTCAGCTGACTGGTCGTCAAGTTTACCCACAGAAGTTTCTTTATAATTTAGCTAAACACAGTCCCAGGTTTGCTGAATCAGGATCCCTGGCGTTGGAACCAGCATCTGTGGGTGATTTTTGACATGCAAACGTGCTGAGAACTAACTTGAACCTTTAGCAGTTAACATGAGAGCTATTAATTAATGTCTTTACACGTTTACCAAATAAAGGCTGAGGTCTATAGAAAGACTTCCAGGGCAGAGGAAGGACATGCAGACAGGAAAGTAGAAAGAGAATTGTAATTTCTTCAAGGGTTTTTCTAGGACAAACCATGACCTAGGTATTTCTCTTTATATATAACTTTAACCTCTGTGCTGTTAAACGTTAATGCGTTATTTTTGCACCTATGCTGTGGATTTCCAAATACTGGAGACTTAGAAAATGCTCTGAGTTATAGTTTCTATCTCATTATTCTTTGCGGTGTTTTATCTTTACTGAGAAGAACTCTTTTCTAGGTGCCGCACAGATTTTATGATGTGTCACAGTTCCTGTGGCATAAAAATCAATGTTTAACAAAAGGAAAATAGACTGCTAAGCCGAGACCCACAGGAAGCATGCTCTTCTTCAGTATTTGCAAAGAACTGATCAAAAACTCCTCTTGAAAAGCTCTGTCTCTTCTCCCAGTCTCCCTTCCTTCGTCTCATTTGTAAAATAGACACCATATCTCCCTTTGAGCCTCACAAGACTTTTATAATTTTATGGATATGAAACCTGCTGCCATGTTCCTTCCTGGTGGAGGTGAGCAGTGTCACCTTTGATATAAGAACCAGACCACTTGATAATAATGGATGAAGAGACTTTCTGGGTGATTGCAGTTCGGTGACAGAATTTTCATACCTCTGGCAGAATCACTGAAGAGCTGTAATGATAAGACCCAGTGTTTTCGTCTGTAAAATAACACCAGTAGGTAGGAACCCACTGACCTATAGCTTTTTAGTTTTTGGATTCCTACCCGTTGGTGTCATTTTACAGATAAAAACATTGGGTCTTAGGATGTGTGTTTGTTAGGGTTCTGTAGAGAAACGGTAGAATATTAGTAGTAGCAAGGGGTGGGGGAGAGATTGATTGATTGTAAGAAACTGGCTCTCACCGTTTAGGAGGCTGAGAGGTCCCGTGATCAGCTGTCTGCAAACTGGAGACCCAGGAGAGCTGGTGGTGTAAGTTCCAGTCCGAGTCTGAAGGTCTGAGTATCAGGAGGGCTGATGATATGGTCCAAGGGCAGGAGAAGACCGGTGTCTCTGCTCAAGCAGCAGGGCAGAGAGAGAGAGAATTCAACTTTCTTCCCCCTTTTGGTTTTTTTCCTGGGCCCTCAGTGGGTTGGGTGGTGCCCACTCACTTTGCAGAGGGCATTCTGCTTCCCTGAAGCCTCCGATTCAAATGCTAATCTCTTCTGAAAACACCCTCACAGACACACTCAGAAATAATGCTTAACCAGGTATCTGGGCATCTCATGGCCCAGTCAAGTCGACACATAAAATTAACCATCGTACCCTGCCCTCCCCCACCACACACGCACATTAACATGTTGGAGTTCTAACCCCCAGTATTAGAAGGTGGCCTAATTAGGGAGTAACATCATTGCAGCTGCAACTACTTACCAGGAGGTCATACTGGAGTAGAGTGGGCCCTTAGTCTGATGTTACTGGGGTCCTTATAGAAAGGGAAGATTTGGACACGGACATGCACACAGGGAGAACACCACGAGGAGATGAAGGCAGAGCGATGCAGGGTGACGCAGGAGCCAAAGGTCCCCAGCAACCCCCCCAGAAGCTGGGACAGCGACATGGAGCAGATTTTCCCTCACAGCCCTCGGAAAACACCGACCCCGCTGCCTTGACCCCCTAGCCTCCAAAACCGCGAGACAGTTTCTGTTATCTGAGCCACACAGTTTGTGGCACCTGGTTTCTGCCTTCCCAGCTCTAGTAAAGAAGGGCTTAGACACCAGACAACCGTGAGTCTTTCAGGACAAGTGAGCATGGAGAGGGGCTGCGGAAGTTCTCGTGCCCTCTCTGAAGTGTGTTAACTTACCCTCTCCCCCGCTGCTGGCTGCTGTGTGTTGGAGACTGAGCCAGCAAGCTCTGTGACTCAACCACGTTGATTTGGTCTGCAAGCCCGTCTGCACCGCGGCCCCGCGGTTACCTTGCCTGGTCGTCCACCCCAGGCCTCCCCATCACATCAGCGTCATTTTCCAGGTTGCCAAGCACTTCGGTGTTTTCCCATGGCCCTGCTGTGGTGGTTTTTCACTTTTTATGTCTGGGTTGTGATTTTGTTTGGGAAGTCCTGGAAGTCTGTCTGAAAGCACTGGTGTGCTACCGTGACGTCTGTTTTTTCCCCTAAGAAGTCGTTCTCCATGATGACAAAAATCTGTTTACAGTTTCAACTCCACTTTGGATTTTTATGCTTAGTAAAACATCTTTAAAACCTTAAAATGCAGTCACAGAGAAGCCCAAAAGTCCTTCAAAATAACTTCCGTGAGGAATGTTCTGTACTTGTTTACAATAAGTGCTGTTTTCTGAGGTGCTCCTGATAGAATTGACTTTCAAGGCCTGTCTGACAGCATTCAGCGCCTCCATTTCTACACTAGCTGTTCATCATACCTGCAGATCCTCTGAAGGGGTTTTCAGGTTTATGTTTGCTTCTGCTCTTTTATATTTAACTGTTCTCAGAAGCCAAGGGGTATTATTTGAGGGTTTGCTTACTATTTATAACCGGAATTCTCTTGAGGCAGGGGTCAAATTAATTCATGGGTTTGATCCTAGCAATTTACCTGTCCACTGTTTATTTCTTTCTGTGACTAGGGATTTAGCATTCAAGCCTGTCATTTCAGTACAGGATAAAGGAAGCTAACAGCCCCATGGCCGGTGAAGCTGAGCAGGACGAAATGGTGTAGAGAGAAGTACACCCTTGTCTAGTGGGGAAGGGGTCTTGCATTACAAAAATAAAGCAACAACTGATTCATTCCCAGAAACGGTCTTTCCATCGGGGCAAGCTATTTCGTCTTGTGAATCTGCAGTTTAGTCATTTACAGAAAGTCATTTTGCAAATCATGAAGCAGCCTGTCAGTGGAGCGCTTAAGGCTCTAGCCGTAGTGCCTGTGTGACCTTAGACCAGTTACTTAACCTCATTCCCCTCATGTTCCTTTTCTGTGAAGTGTGATTCACAAGACCACCCACCTGATAGGGGATTTATAAAGATTAAATGAGGCAACACTTAGACAATTAGCACAGTGTCTGCACGCTGAAAGGGCTTTATGCATGCTATCTTCTGCTTTTACTTTCTAATAGATCAGTTTAGCATTTTATTTATTTCTCTTTTTGAGTGAGGTACTTGAATTAGAAAGGTGTCAAATATTGGCCCTTCAATAAAAGCTCTTAGAATGGAGTTAGGGAGGAAGCACGAAGTTATTGTGCTGTGCTGAGGTAAAGGCAGGCGAGTGGGCACACCGTCCAACGCAGGGATGCAGGAACATTCTCCTAGGTAATCCTGGAACTCGGTAAAATGTAGTCAGGGCTTTGGAGGAAATACTTGAACAAAAAAAAGTGCCATGTAACATATATATATATAGGTATACTAGATGCATGTGATCCAAAAATGCTGAATTCCAGAGACTAAGGTACAAGATGGAGAGAATAGGAATTGAATTGAGAGGAATAACTTCCTAGTGATGCCATTCTCAAGACTTTGGTCTTTAAACTTTGAGTGACAGAGACTAAATGAAGTTCTTGAGTAGGGTCGTGCCATGGAACTCTGTGGGTGATGTTTAGAGGATGGATGTAAGAGAACCAAAGCCGAGACAGAAATATATTGGTTAGAAGGGATAATGGCCATTTGCATTGAGGTAGCCACAGTAGAGGCGGAGAGCAGCTGGTGGGCGTGAAAAATATTTGAGGTAAAGCAGACAGGACTCGGTGAGGGACTGGAATGTGGGACTGAGGGACAAAAAGATTTAGGATGAATTCAGGTTTTCTGGGTTGAGTAACAGGGTGGACGAGGCAGGGATACAGGAGCAAGATAAAGAGGTGGTGGGATGGGGATGGGGGTGGGGGGATGAGTGTGACGTGCTGGCTTTGGCACTTTTCCTTATGACACATCCAGGAGGATATAAGGATCGGAGGATGAGAGTAGGAGACTTAAACCAGTGAAAAGGAAAGGCTGCTTACACCGTATGTCAGTTTCCTAGTCTCGAAGAAGAAATCATGCTTGAATCTGTGCATAGTATTTACGACTCACAGCAAGTAGAAGCATTGAGTTTCATAGTGAAAAGAACTATCGTTTATTAAGGATTGTGTTTATGCTAGACCTCTCTGCTAATCTTGCTAGTTTTGTTTATTAACTATTTAATCTAATAGATACACCTTGTAGATAAAATGCTCCTGATTTTATCCAGTGAGTCTGTTAGTCTCTCTTAATTTTGTTTCTAAAGTTCTTATTTTTATCTTCTTAGGTAGAAATCCCCCAAATTTCATCCGAATATCTTTTTTTATACAAATTCAGTTAAACCCAACATATTTTTATGAGGTACTTACATGCTATCAGATACTGAAAGGAATGAAATAAAAACAAAATATAAACATTTCATACCTTTACAAGAAACTTACGTATTTTCAATTATTACTTTCAACTACATTGTATTAAAACTCTCTTTCCCTTCCAACTTGTTGGGCTACTTTTGTAAAAATTCAATCTAGTTAATCTCAGGCTCTCAAGTAGCCCTGTTCCTGGCTGGTTGTGTTTTAAGAAACTTGGAGAGTAGAGAGGGCAGATCTGTGGTTTCTCTTCTCTCTTTTCTCCTTTTTCTGAATCTAGTTTCCTGATGTTTGTGATAAGAAGGAAGGAAGGATTGGAGAGGCAGGGATTATCCTACATAATTGGTTTCCTGTTCTTGCTTTTCATCTCACTCTGCTTTGCTCTGTCTCCATCTGCTTCTGTTGAGCTGTGTTAGCATGGCCCTAAAATGCCACGCCTGGTTCTCATGAGTAGGGTTCAGCTCAATCCTAGCGCCCTCCACGGAGTGTTCACGCCTTCACTCTCCATACAGTCTCTGGGGGAGAGTATCTCACTTGGCTTTTTACTTTCTCAGAAGCATGCAGTCTCTTTCTTTTCTCATATCCATGATCATTCCCATGGAACCATGTGAACACTGAGCTCCTCTTCTGTGCCCTCTGAAACAGGCATAAGGGGTTGCCCCCATCTTAATCCCAGGTTTATTTCACTATGATTTCTTTGCCTGCTGGCAATGGCTGCTCAAAAGGCCTTCTGTCTCCAGGAATTTACAGATTTATGTGTCAGGACATGTCTTACGTTCCAGTAACACCCAAAGTACAAGAGACACATGACAAGGACCCCCAACAATCTTCCCCTGTTCTTTGCCTCCAATGACAGCAGCATGATGAACATGCAAAATCTGCATCTCCTAAAGCAAGCAGCTGGGGAGAAGTAATAGGCTCCTCTTTTTGCAGTCTCGCTCATCTTTTCAAGCTCTTCTCCCAGAACTCACTCTCAATTTGCCTTCAGCAGGAGAAGCACCACCATAAACATTGTATTTCACATGCAGCACCTTACTGAGGTCTCGTTTCCCTCATCTCACCCCAAATCCATGCAGCTCCCTTGTTCTTTTCTTATATTGCTATTAGGAAGAGGGTGGCTGGTGGCAGCAGTGCCAGTTCTGCTACCTCCAAAATGACGTTGGAAGACGTCTGGCTCCATTGTTGGTGGCTTTCTTTAGAATGTAGGCCCCTTTATCCAAAGCACTGAGCCTTAGCTATAATTCAAGGACAACAGGAAATGCTCCATTCTATCTCCTGTTACCAAATTTAACACTACAACAAACCTAGTATGATCTGAGGAAAGAACTATTTAAGGAAGTTCACCCAGAAGACCTATCCCCAGCTCTGCACAAGACGATCCTTGAGGAAAACACATCCACTTGACAAAAAGTCAGATGCTCTTCGGGAGTTTGGTTAATGAACAGGATTGGAAAAGACCTTCTTAGGAAGAGCAGAAAACCAGAGGAACTTTAGTGGAAAGATAAATAAATAGCCTAGGAATTGGTCTGTTAATCTTGGCTCATTACTCAGCTGCCTTGTGAACAAGTCACTTTAACTCCTTGATCGTTGTGGTCTTTCTCTGGAAAGGGAGAAATATCTTAAGATAATCCTAAAATGCTGTCATTCTAGGGCTCAGATTTATGATTTTAATAACTTCCCAAATGGGATATGGAGGATGAGGGCAGACTTGAAGAGTCACACGAGGCAGTTCTCCAGACCTGTTCACAGCTGGATTTTATCATGATGGCTTGGCCAAACTTGGAATTCAATTGTTCCAGGCCAGATTTCATTTATCCCTACAGGACACAGAGACGTGAAGTAAACAGTCACTCTCGGTGCTATGAAAGAGCTGAAACAGCGGTAAGAGATGGCTAACCTCACAGAGGGGTAGACCAGGCACTCAGAAAACCTGGCTGAATAAGTAAGTAGAATGCAATAACAGTAACTGTTCCTAAAGGTCGAGCAGGATTAAGACTAGCATCAGGATAGTACCAATTTTTATCTCCATAACCATATCCACACACAGAGGTATCTATAACTATACATCTGTCTATACTCTGTCTATTCTGAATTTGGGTTTCTAGCCTTTTAAAGTAACTGATTTTATAGTCTTTGCAGTCTTTCTTAAAGAAATGAAATATGTCCCCTTATCAAGATGACATATCACCTGATAGAGAGATGAGCCTGAGATAGATGTGGGAGAGGAGATTGATATTATACATCAATAAAATATTTTGGCAAAGTTGATTTAAAAAAAAACAGACTTTGTGGAAGAAAGACACTGTATCAGTCTAATTTAGAAGAAAAACACTGGCCAGTAGTAGTATCTGTGCTAAGTCAAATATTTATATACATTTTTGTATATATATTTGTGCATATATACATACACATAGCTATTTGTATATATTTACATGCAAGCTAATAACTTTTCCCTATCAATTGGCAACTTTTTTTCCAAAGGTTTACAGTGGTTGGTAGTAATAAAAGAGAAATAGATATCTTAAGACATTGCTAAAGTTATTATTTGTTTTAATCTTTCAGGAAAAAATTGGCAGTAAATAGCAAGGACCTTGAACATGTCTTTGCACTTTGACATAGCATTTCTACTTCTAAAACATCATCTTGACACATGAGACTTGGAATGGGCAAATATTTCTCTTAATGGCTGTTTCCTGCAATATTATTTGTAATATGAATAAATGGAAAATGTAGAAATTATGTACATATGAAGTACATAATGAAGTTTTCTGTCGGTGGCGCGATATCATGTACATACGAACACCGTGCGGAGAGAAGCAAAGCAGTTCTCTGTTTATTGATTCTTGGAAGAGGGTTTATATAGGACATGCACGATGCCTCACATATCATCTAAGTTATGACAATCTTAATAATCTTAATCTATTTAGTTCCCCAACTTCCTGCAGTAAGCACAGGATGTTACATGATCAAGGACAGACTATCTGGAAGTTCGTCACGAAACTTCATTAAGTAGGCCATCTCTTATCCAGGTGCCTGTGCCTGTCTTAGGTGGTCCTCCTCTGAGGATCTTCCCTGTCATTGGCTATCCAGCCGTCCATACTGGATACATGACATTCCTCACAGCTTGTTTATTTATCAGTTCAACCCATGGCTTATTCTCTAGAGCCTTCAAGCGGGGGCCTACATGCATTTTTTATGTTATAGAATATTTACATGAGTTAGTCATAATATTTCATAATTGAAAAAAGTCACAAAAATGCAAACATAGCCCAACCTTCTGTGTTAAAAAGAAACTAAAAACAGAAAATCGTTATATCTGCAAAGAAAACAATGGAGGAATATAGACAGAAATGTTGACAGTCACTGTATATTAGTGGTAAGATTTGAGTTGATTTTTATTTTTGTATTCTTTGTGATTTGCCTTGGTTTCCTAAGATTTCTATAAGAAAAATGTATAAACATTTTTAAAATGGAAAAATGTGTTACTGTAGCTACATTTTTATGGCTTTCAGTTTTTCGGAAAGCAACTGAAAACAAGCATTCTCTACTGTACTAGCAAAACAAAGATGTGAGAGAAAACTTCATTCATGTGGAAGTGCTAATGTCTCATACTGAAATTAAAAACGAACATGTTATTTCTCATATTATAATAAAACCTCACATTTGTATCGTGAGTAACAGTTTAAAAGGGACTCTCACAGTGATCATTTCATTTATTCTTCACAATATGTGCTCTAGGAACATGTAATATTCCTTGATTTCTACATGTGCATAGAGAGCCCGGGTGACAAAGTGACTTGATCAGTTATAAGACCCAAGTGCCAGAGGTGAGCCTTGAAATGTCCTTCTAACGTCACGCCCATGGCACTGTCTCAGCTGCCCTCTTGCCAGTAGTCAGCGCAGAACCCAAGGGCATGGCATCCTCATTCTTCTGTAGCATCTTTATCCGTGATTATAGGACAACAGCAATGATACTAAGTTAATCTTGTCCCTTTGAGTGACTTGTCATGTAGAAAATACACTTTCTACTTTCTGTGTTGTTTTGAACTGCTTGCTATAAAAGTCTATTTATATTTTAACTTTGTATGTGTTGGTTTTATCTCTTCAGCTCCCAGGTTGGATGCAAATGAGGGTGGAAATTGTTTTCCTGCATATGCTCTGTCAGAGCTTGAGCAAGTAGCAGATTTCTCTTATTCTTGCTTACGACTATAACACGGCGCATTAAGAATAATTTCATAGGTTGTAAAATGCCTAGAATAGAGTAAGAACCCCATACGTATGGCTGTCATCCTAATGCTGATTAGTGCTTATTAAGTGGGTTCTGGGTTATCATGTGTGCTTTTTTTAAAAAGCATGTGCTAGGACTTTAGGGCATTTGCTATTTCAAAAAAGATTCAGTTTGAAAAATCAACCCTGGAAACACTGACCAACTAAGAAATTCCACTGTCTCAGCTGTGGTACCCGTGCAAGTATGCGAGGCAGGCGCAGAGCGTGGTGACGTCCACACAGGGACCGTCAGCCTGAGACCCTCTTAGGACAGGGTGCGGGACTTCCTGCAAGTGAGACGCACTTCTCTGAGTGTTGATTTCTACCAGTGGGAAATGATGGCTTCAGTCCTTTGCTAATATCTCCATCATAATGGTGAGAAGCAGCATTCTCTAATTTGGCCCTGATTTTTGAAATTGTTAAAACTTCCACTCCAGACATAAATGAAAAAATGTACGTATATACGTATGTATATGTGTGTGTTTACTCTAGTTAATAATTGCATTCTAATCTTTTTTTTTCTACAAGTGAAGAACAAAAATATGTATCTTTTATCCAAAGTCATGGAAGACACTTTTAACAAGCAAAGAATTTAAAAACAGCAAACTCTTCTCCTTTTCCTAAATCATTCCCAGCGTGCCTAACCCTACCCATTCATTTCTCTTGTATGTTCCGCCTTACCCTCAGCCCAAGGAGTCGCTCACAGAGTGCTTTCTCACGTTATAAGGAGAGAGTCTGACTTGCATTCTGGGTGGTTCTTCACGCTAAGAAGCATCTGTGTTTTTCTCTCTCTGACTCTCTGAGATCATCTTTCTACGCCCTCACATATGCTCTGCCTTTCAGGGAGCGGGGGGATGTAGACCATCTCCTTTGACAAGAAGGAAGTATTTGTTGTTCTGTTCACTCACTAGTTCCACGCGACAAAGACTGACTGAGCAGTGTCACAGCCCAGGCACTGTCCTCTCCCCTGGTGTGCAAAAGAGACCCAGATTATCTGTCCGACAGAGCCTCGTATTGGGAGACAGACAAGAAAGAAGAAAATTGGGGAAAATACATATGATGAGATCAGCACCAAGGAGAAAAATGCATCAGAGGAGGGAGGGTTAAATGGTGGGGAATTTCCATTCAACTAGGATAGCCTGAGTCGCTCTCCCTGAAAGCGTGACATTTAGTTAAAGATTCAAAGGAAATACAAATGTAAGCCATCGGATAATTAGAAGAAAGTATTGAAAAACCTTTTTCATCTCATTTCAAAATATTTTCATTTCATTTTACAATTAAAAAAACATTTCCAGTGTTTATTGAATGCTCACCCCATGGGAGAAATACCATGGCAGACCACCTAGACTAGACCCTGTCGTCCTTGAGTTTGAAATTGAGGTTTCAATAGGTTAGAAAGGTTTCAGATCCCACAGTCAAGGGGGGCAGTTTACAAATAATCATCTCGCTTAGCTTTAGAGCTACCTGAGAAGAAGTACATTTGAAGAGAAAACTAAAGTTAGAATCAAATGAAAAAGGATTTAAGTGGTTTAACAAGTGACTATGCTTTAAACCCAGCGCCAAAATGTTTTAATGACGGGAAAAAAAAAAAAAAAAAAAAAACCACAAAGCAAAAACTCGATCACACATGCTGAATGTGGAGTTAGTGGCTTTGGTCACTAGTACCAGTTTCACCTCAACCAGTTGTGCTGTGAAAATGCTGACTGGTTATTTCAAGAGGTTGGGCTAGTTCGTTCTTGTGATTGACTTGAAAAAAAAATCCAGGAGTCTATGATTTTATAGTGAAGGACATAGGATGGAAAGTATTTCACTTCTTGTTTCTAAAAATACTTTTTTTTTTTTTATTGAGGTATATTTTGTACATGACATGATGTTAGTTTCAGGTACACAGCATGATGATTCATTTGCTTTATAGATTTTGAAATGACCACCACACTAAGTCTAGTTAACATCCATCACCACACAGTTACACCTTTTTTTCTTGTAATGAGAACTTTTAAGATCTAGTCTCTTAGCAACTTTCAAATCGTCAATACAGTATTATTAACTGTAGTCACCATGCTGTATGTTACATCCTCGTGACTTATTTATTTTACCGTTCCAAGGTTCTATCTTTTGATCTACTTTACCCATCTAAAATACCTGTCCCCGTCATAAAAAATAAACAAACAGCAACAGCAGCACCACCAGAACCTGAATCCTGCATCCTTATCAGGAAACCTTACTCGGAGGGCTGCGATACACATTCAATCTGGGTCAGTCACAATACACAGGTCAATGCTGCGACTCCTAGGATTGTTAACATTCTTCTCTATTGTCAAGACTTTCTTCTGCCTTACACGTATCATTGGTCCTGAGCAACTGAATTAAAAAAAAAAAAAAGATGTTTGGAAAGTATTCAGCCTTTCTCACTATTGAGCTCAGTGAATGTGCCCTGTGAGGCTGGGGGAACGGGGCTGGCAGTTACTGGAGACGGGGCAGGAAGCACCTGGCTGCTGTGTATCTCAGTGAAAGTAGGAAATCGGGGCGCTTAATGTGAACTCTTGCAACTCTTTCTGAGGTGGCAGGAAATCTTTTCAGACCTTTCCTTTGCTTTTCATTTTTTTTGAAATGCAGTTTTATCATCTGCGAGGCTAATTTTTGTACCCTCGGTGAATAGTAAATGTATTATCCTGTTTCCATCTAAAAGGAGGGAAATAATTCATGTTTATTAATAATTATTAATAATTCAAGATTAAGCGACTCTAAGGTCACACTACCAAAGGCAAAGTTTATATTTTTGTGTTTTCATCTGGGACAAACAATTCTAAGCAGGGAAGAGAAGAGTCAACAAACGAGACCCCTTCTCCCCCCGTCAGAAGCAAGTCATGCAGCAGTTGCTCTGTCCTGCTGGCAGCTTCGATTGACTGGTCTCCTAGACCCCAGTTAACCTCATTTCTCCTCCTGCCTTGTCCACTCCTTCTCTGTTTCCTTTGCTAATTCCTCATGTCTCTAATCTTTAAACATTGGCATATCCTCAAACCACAGACTGTTTCTCTTTCCTCTTGTCACAAATTTCCTGACTTATTACTCATTTCCATAGTCTTTACATGTCATCTGTACATTGGAAATGCCACGTCCTGACCAATCTCCTCAACTTCAGACTTGCATCTCTAGCCCAGAACTTCCATTTACATGCCTAATAGACGCCTTAAACTTAACAGGATCGAAAACAAATTCCTGATTCTAACCTTAGTACTTGATCTTGTCACAGTCTGCCCATCCACATTTCAATAAATCAATACTCTGTTCTAACACTTGCTTGTGGCCGGTGGGATTGGAATAATTCCTGTTTGTGTTATTTATCTCACAACCCACTTGTGTTCCATCAACAATTCCTGTCAGCTCTAATGCCAGAATACATCCAGAGTCTAATGACTTCTCTTGACTTTATCTCCATCACCAAGCCACCCCCAGTATCTCCCCTAGAGGAGTATTGCAATAAAGCAGAGTTTGTACTTTAATCTGTATCTCCTGACTTTAATCCAGGGCTCATTTTAAGCAACAAGAAAAGATACATGGAAGAATCATTTGGACTCAACACCTTGCACTCTTTTAGAAATGTCAAGAGCACAGGGAAAATCTCAATATAAAATATATTCTTAAATCTTTAAACAGAGACTTCTTAGAGATTCCAACGGGGTTGCAGTATAACAAAAAACTTTTTTTTTTTCAGAGAGAGAAAATTGCTGTTTTTAATCTATGAATGTTGTGTATAAGTGGTATCAGAAGTCAGAACACATGGTACATTGCTCAGGACTTTGTGTTCTCAAGAATTCATCTGAAGTCAACTCTGTTGGGGAGCAAAATTGAGGAACACAAAGACTAAAGTAAGGATGGAGGAACTCCTCATCTCTGCCATGTGTCCACAAGTAAGAGAAGATTCCAGGCAGCCGAAGCATTTGGGGAATTCAGCTGCCTGGGATTAGGGGCGTTCAACCCCCCTGCTCTCAGTCACCTCCACTCCCACACAAGCACAGAAAGTTCTACACTGAAGATGTTTGTAGCAGCTGTGAAAATATCTAACCATTAGAAGAGAAAGTGGAATATTTGCAAGTACTTTTACTTCCTAGTTGCCCAATAATTTGCTTTTTTCAATGGAAATTAAAAAAAAAACTCGTGTGAATATTCAAATGTATAAAATTTATAGATGTAAGACACTTCAGGAATGAAAGATTTTCATATAGCTATGGATATATTTTGGTGACAAGTATTTCTCCATATGGAATTTTAAATTCTTTAACAACTGCACCCGTCCCCTTCACGTCATTATTCCAGAGTGGAGTGAAAGGGTGTCTGGGGTGATATCTAATTCTTCTGGGCTTCCATGTACCAAATGCGGTAGGGAAATAGGAGGGCAGTGAAAATGGAGGCCAGAGGTGGGGTGAAGTGTGGGGGATGTGACTAGAGACACTGTGTTGATCAAATGAAATACTTGGAATACTCCACATTTATTACTATACTTTCTACTTGTCAGATCTCTCTCTCTCTCTTTTTTTATGTAGGTCATATAAATACAATTGTGTTTAAAGATGGCAGTAGCAGTAGACAGAAAAATCTGTATCCTACCTCTCATTCCTTTGTGTTTTGCAATTTTGGTCTGAGATTGTGACCCTTTGAAGATACTGACATCGTAATGGGGTTTCAGAAGGGATGATGCAGAAAAAGCAGGATTTGTGGAATTTCTCTGTGCCATTCTCTGTATTCACCTGTTTCTATAATCATAACCTGTTTCATCCTCATACAACTGTGTGAGGTAAATCTTACAACCTGTTTTCATAGTGGAGGAAACAGAGGCTCTGAGAATCCAGTCTTTGAACTAGGAAGTGACAGATGACATTCTTCCCTGATGCAACACTGAAGATCTGAGTTGTCTGGGGAACTTCCGTGGTAAGCAGGGAAATTTCAAGCTTCCATTTTCCATCTTTCTCTTGAGGGGAAGTCTCAAGGATTTCTTCTGTGACAGTTTTCAAAGGCAAGTTTACAAGACTAAAAAATATGTCTAAAATTTGTGAGAATGAAGAATGGCTTTCCCTGTTAAATCCATGCACTTAATGCATTTTCAGGTTTGTAGGTACATGTATGTGTGTATGTGTGTGCGTGTGTGTGTGTGTATAAATTTTGCAAAACCACATAATATCTTTCTTTTCATGTAATCTGTGTCACTCATCTTCTCTCTTTACTGATTCAAGATTGCAGTATATGATGCATCCCTGGATTTAGGTTGATAACCTTGTAAGACTCTAAACTGTTTTGTGTTTTCCTCCCTCTTTTTTCACCCCAGGCTCTTCAATCATGTAAGTGGTTGATTGATGCATATTCTTTCCCCTGTGCCACCATTTCTGATTTATCATTTCTCATTATAGTTATCATCTATTCCAGATGAGCTGCCAATTCTTTTAGAAGTCGTTAGTGGGCACAGATATAAATTGCTATTTTTGTACGTGTGCAATCAGCAGTAATGTCTGCTAGAGTGTTCATCCCAAGAAAATATCTAGGAAGGGTGCCTGCAGGAGATGGGGGTGTGGTACCTTCCTGGTGTCAACAGCTCTGCTTTACAATTCCGTAGCTACAATGCCGCCCTCTAGTGGCGGACTGAGGTATGCCCCAGGGTATGTCAGGAGAATTTGGGCCATTTTGTGGGGGAAATGTCAGAAAACAAATTTAGAAAAAAGATTCTTTTGGAATCTGCTCAGTTATCTTATAAGTGAAAATAGATCTGTACATTTCTGAAGAATAACTATAATATATGTATATGTCCTCAGTCAGCTATGTGCTTTCCCAGCATCTCTTGGGGTTATTTTGGCCAATGGGGAGAATGATTTTTAAAAACAAAGAAAACTTGACTTATTGGAACTTTATTTTCCTAAATCTTGGCTAGACATCATGTTTTATGAATTGGAGAATTTATTCTTTTCAGTGCGTTTATATTTAATTGAATATGGAAATGTGAAAACTATGAACTTTAAACTGTTTTAAATAGCAGCACATATTTGAAACATTTCCCAATGTGAGTGACAGGCAATTAAGTCTACTTTGCATAAACTTGAACGTGAAGTGGAAACCAACTGATTCTTTGAAGACCAGGAAAAGGAAAGAAAAAAATAAACTATTTTATCTCTTTACTACACGCTGTGGTTCTCTGGAGCAGAGAAGACAATTGATGGGAAATCAGATCATAACTGTTCATTTTTATAATGCTGTTAATATCATCTAAATTGCTAATCTTTTTAAAAAAGAAAGAATATTAGGGAAGAAAAGAAACCACCTTCTTAATGGTGTGAGTCACATTTGTCATTGAAGATCAGCAACAGTGAGTGTCTGGAGTGTTCAAATAGGTTTTTCTGGTGTGGCATGCTGTCCATTTATATAATTATTGTATCTCCATAGAATTTAATATTATAGTAATTTCTCCTTAATATGTGTTATATCCTGACACAGAAAAATCACAAATAGAATCGACTTTTTTTCTGTAGATGTTATGACTTCATAGACTTACTGTGTTTTACTGGTTCACACATCTAGACCCCTTCCTTAATAATGATGGTCTGATTCACTAAGACCAAGTGCCAGGTATCTGTTTTCTTGTGTCTTATATTCCACTGCTGAATTTTTACCTTTGGATCCATTGCCCTTCCCAAGACATTTTCTGCCAAATAGACTCCCTTGATAAGAGAAGAAAAAGCGGGGAGCCAAGAACTGATACAGTTCATGTGATGTACTAAAAGAGAGAAAAAGATGTTAAGTTTAAAAATCTTTGCATTTTCACAATTCTAGGAACTTAAGACCACGTTGTACGCTTCTTTTCTGCAAAATGTCTTTTTAAATGATATCTTTTTAATGTGCGTTTTGGATATATTTGTATGTTAATATAGTAGGTATTTCTCTGGTGTCTGTAGACACTGGTGACATAAATAGATTTCTGCCTTTAAAGAGCTTGAAATATTGTTGGGGATGTGGGGTTGGGCTGTGCAGATAAAATCAGACGAGTGAGTGAATAGAGGCAAATATCAAGTGCTCTATTCACGTCTAGGGTGGCCGTAGCAAATGGCCAGAAGCTGGGTGGCTCAGTGCCCACCCTAAATCCAGTATGTTTCATCTGAAGATCTTTAACTAATTACATCTACGAAGACCCTATTTCCCGTAAGGTCATATTCTGAGATTCTGGTTGGACATGAATGTGGAGGAGATACTGTTCACCCAGTATAGGTGCTGTGAGTAGCTAAAGGAGAGACTAGATAAGGATGGGAGAGTCAAGAAATTTGAAGCAAGGGATACTTACGTTTAATTAGAAAAGGCGAGGTGACAGAGGTGGAGAGTAACCAGGTTGTCTGTGGTGGGTTTACTTTGCCACATTGATAAGAGTTTATTTCATCTAGTAATTTGGTGATTCTCCTCTGTGTGTGTGTGTGTGTGTGTGTGTGTGTGTGTTTGTGTGTGTGCGCGCACACACCCTAACACAGTTTAGAGTGAGACTCAACCATTAGAAACAGCAGCTGGTTCTGGAAATGACTCTTGAGTGGGGAGGCCACACATTAGAGTCTTAGAAGGTGATGTGCAGTTTTGAAAAGTTCATTGGGTGATTCAGATAAAACTCTTCCCCATTTCTTTCCCACAGATGGAGTGCTGATAAGGAAGTACTGAAAATATTTAAGCAGAAAATGAAATCATAAATGTGTATATAATTATGTATTTTACTTTGTTATGTTACTACTGTTACATGTATAATAACGCAATATGTTCGTATTATAATTCCCTGGTTCGGGATGAAAGTAGATTACAAGGGGACCACTGGAGACAGAGAAACTAGCTGGCAGACCGTTAAAACAGTTATATCAATGGGTGTAAATTTCTGAAGGTAGTAATGAATATGAAAGTGTAAAGGTATAATAGATTTGAGACCTATTCAGGAGGTAGAATAAGTAAGAGTTTACAAAAAAGTTCAAGTAAAACTGGTAGTGGTGAGTCTCAGTTTTCTTGCCTGGATAAATGCAATGAGAATGAACCGAGAAAGGGAATAAGGGAGAAATATGGTTCCGAGGTTCAGCTAAAGATTTTGCTTTTGGATGTACCAAATCTTCTGAGTCTGTAGATATCCAAGTAGAAATGTCTGGTGGTCAGTTGAAAACACAATTGTAAAGCAAAAGGGAGAAACGAATTATGAAATGAACGGCATATGTATAGTAGCTGAAATCATGGATGAGAATGAGTTTTTCTAGGAGAGTATGTGGATCAAGAAGTTAAAAACATCCAAAATGGAGTCCCATGGAATAACAATACAGAAAAGACCAAACAAAAGAAAGAAAAAAAAAAGGAATTCCTCAAGAGACTAAGGAGCAGCCAAGAAGCAATTAAAAAATCCAAGAGGACTCGTACCATAAAGTCAAGAAAGGAGGGCATTTCGAGATGGAAGGAAGAAGACACATGATAATGTTTATGATTAAGTAACCAGTATATCCGGAAATGGGAAATCTTTGCAAGTCTTTACAAAGGGGCCTTTGTAAGTGTGGAGGCCAAGGTGAAATCACAGGAGGTTGAATATTAATGAGTAGAGTAGATGGCGTTGATCTCTAAAAGCATCAGTGCTGTTGGTGCATGTGTACGTATGTGTGTGTGTGAGTCTATATGTAACACACATGGTAGACCAACCTTGAACATATTTGACACTTCGTCAGTTCAGTTGTGATTTTAAAGGGAGCAGCTGTATTCTAAGGGCCTGTTATTGAAGAACTTATAACCTCAGTAGGAATTAAAGCCATCAAATCTGAATCCACTCAAGGCTCCTTTTCAATTGCAGTTGATTTGTTTGTACTTAATTTATTTTAAAATCTTACTACACTATATACAAGCTGTTGGACAAGGACATGTTCGCACTATTTTTATTCATCTGTTACAGAGAAAAAAACGTTCTAACGTTTGCCCTGTGGAGTACTAAATAAAAAGTAGATTTAAGGGTGGAAATGATGTCTTCAAGAGTATAAATTTTATTAAAACACTACCATTGCCATAACTACTGCATTATGCCTGTAAATTTCTGTTGCTCTGTAAAAGAAAAAAGTTGAAGTTGTTCAGGATCCTTTACAATTTTTATTTTAATTTATCCCACTAATGTGGGCTGCATAACTCTATGCTCCACTCTAGTTCAGCCAAACACCATTTTATGTGAAAAGCATTTTTTAAAAAATCTTAAACATTTAATAATTTAATGTTAGAGCTCCCCGTTTATGGGATTTCTAAAGCCATCAATTATCTCTGACTTGCAATCTGTAGCCATTTCTAATCACTCTTCAGAATTTATCTAAAAGCGTCCTTCTAGAATTATAGAGCAGGTGAGATGACAGATTTAGAGGTTGCGTTATATGATCCAGTTCTCTTTACCACAGCTGTGCTCCAGGTCCCTCCAATAGCTCAGACTTTTAATCATATTTATAGGTTGTCTACTTCCCTTATGTTTGGCTTCAAGGCCTCGGAGAAGAATCGTGCGTGAGGGTGGTGACAGGTGAAACAGGTGGGAGGAAACCCGTTGTGCACATTGATTTGTGGGGTCACCCTGACAGAGCAGTGAACAAGCAGAAACTTTCAGTTGCTTAGAGGGTAGTAAGCAGGACTGGTGGGTAAGTGAGATTCTTTCCCTTACCAGTCATTGGAATAGACGATCCATGTTTTACAGAATGCTTTTACTAGAATAACCAAAAATTATCCATGAGGATGTTTTATCATAAGAAAAACACTGACCTTCATTCAATTTTGTATGCAGGTTTGCACTTAATGATACTTATTTTCATTCATTTTATTTCTAATAGATAGGTAATGGTATTGCCACATCTCTTTCGTCCTCAGCTGAAATCAGCATTAGTAGATCAAGCAAGAAGCCTCAAGCATTTTCTCATTCAGTCTGACATTTCTTAAATAACTGTGCTTTAATTAAATACAGATTTTTCTACAACTTGATTCTGAACTATAAAATGTTGTCTTACTCTTTTGGTTCATTTTAGCTATTTCTGTAGATCTTGGGCAGATGGATGAGAGATGGAAAAAAACCAGGACCAGTGGTAGATACTGTGCAAAAGTCATTAAATCTGTACTGTTAATTATGTGAAGGACGTAAGGATGTAGATGACTAACAGTTGAGGCATTTTGGACACTCAGTAACCCTTGGCACAACAGCTTTAGCAGTATGACCAGTGATGAGAGGGCAGGGCTCCCCAGTCCAGAGCCCTGAGTACCAATCCTGAACCCACCTCTTAAGACACTGAGAATAGGGGTGTGATAGCTAACTGTTCTCCACCCGAGTTTCCTCTACTGCAAAATAAGGATAATAATATCCATGCCACGGGATTTTATGTGGATTAAGTTGGATAAATTAAATACTTAGAGAAGTTCCTGTGCATGTTTAACATCAGTACAATTTGAATGTCAGTGAGCCTTATTGATGTTATTATTGAAAAGTGTCGGATGGTATATCTTTCAAACATCTGTATATGTAACGTGTTTACAACTGAGATGCGCACTGCTCAGTATACTTAACATATACACAATGCTTTCCTGATGTTTCACATCAGAATATTTGTAGCCTAAGCCTTTATCGTGAGCTCCGGATCAATATACCCATTTACCTGAAGGACTCTTTCTTGTATGCCATAATTAGAAAACCCCTACCTTTTCTTGTTGTTTTTCCTTACGACTTTCTATACCCCCAGAACCATCATAAATTTACACGTCACCTAAGCCAAGACATGTGCAAATTATTCTAGATGCCTTCGCTTCCTTCCTTCACCCACTAATCATTAGTCAACAAGGTCTACTTCACACCAGTTGTTTTTTTTTCTGTCCATCATATCTACCATTACCTACTCTGCCTTACTTTAATCCTCCCACTCTACCTCCCTCCTTCCTTCAATTTTTCTGGTCCATGAATGGGCCAAGGTTGAGTAGAACCAGCTCAGCCTGCTTCACAATTTCCTTGGGGCTCTCCCTCCTATTTCTTAGTCCCACTAAGAAGCCAAGCCCCTCAAATATTTTATTTTTGCATATCATTTATTTTTTTAATTGAAGTGTAGTTGCTATACAATATTATTTAAGTTACAAGGGTACAATAGAGTAATTCACAATTTGTAAAGGTTATGCTCCATTCATAGTTACTATAAAATATTGGCTATGTTCCCTGTGTTGCACAAAGCATCCTTGTAGCTTATTTTGTACATAATAGTTTGAAGCTCATAATCCCCTACCCCTGTATCGTTCCTCCCCTCCCCCTTCTCCCCACTGGTAACCACTAGTTCTCTGTATCTGTGAGTCTGCTTCTTTTTTGTTATATGTAGTAGTTTGTTGTATTTTTTAGATTCCACATGTAACTGATAACATATAGAATTTGTCTTTCTCTGGCTTACTTCACTTAGCATAATGCTTTCCAAGTCCACTATGTTGCTACAAATGGCAAAATTTCATTCTTTTTTATGGCTGAGTAGTATTTCATTGCATATCTGTAAATGCTGTGACTCTGTGCTTCCTGGACCTAGGTGTCTGTTTCCTTTCCCAGGTTAGAACTGTTTTCTCCTGTCATATCTTAAAACATATTCTCTTACCCCTTCCTCTCTCTTCTCATTCTGGCACCCCTGTAATGCAAATTTTAGTGTGCTTGATATTGTCCCAGAAGTCTCTTAAAACTGTGTGGTGTGGCTGACTGGTTGGCCTGGGGGTTTCTGGGATTGGTGCTGACTGGCTGGCGGGTGGGTGAGCCCCCAGTGCTAGTTGTCTAGAAGGAGGACTCCGGAATGGTGCTTGCCAGTATCTGTTTTCTCATGGCAGAATGAGCTCCCAAAATGACTGCTGGCAGCATCTTTGTCCCCAGGGCAAGTTCCAGTTGCCTCCTGCCATGCTGGAGGCTCTCCATGACCAGCAAGTGGGTCTAAACCAGGTTCCTTTCAAACTATTCTGTCTTCACTGGGTCTCAGGGTATGCACCCTTTGAAACTGGTATCTCTGTTTCTTAACAGTCCTCTGGTTCTCCCATACATAAGCCTCTCCGGTCTTCAAGCCAAATGTTAAGGGAGCTTGTCCTCTTGGTGCAGGAGCCTCCAGACTAGAGAGCCCCATGTGGGGCTTGGACCCTGGGCTTTTCTGGGGAGAACCTCTCCAATTGTGATTACCATCCCATTTGTCAGCCCCCTACCTGGGCATGCGGGGCTTGACTAATGCCATGTCTCTGCCCCTTCTACCCATCTCATAGTGGTTCCTTCTTTATACCTTTGGTTGTGAAAAATCTTTCCTGCTCGTCTTCTGGTTGTTCTCATCGACAGTTGCCTTCTAAACTGTTGTGATTTTGGTGTGCCCGTGGGAGGAGGTAATCTCAGGGTCTTTCTTCTCTGCCATCTTGATCACTTCCCTTTACATAACATCTTAAATGTGGTAATGTTTTCATGAATGCGTGTGTGTGTGTAACTGGGGGCACTCACTTGGGCCCTGGCGATCTTCCTACAGACGTTTCCCCTTTCCAAACTAGTGGTAGGACTGGAGACATCCTTATGCTTCTTACTATGATTGCAAAACGCCTTTCATTAATAAACCTTGGGATGGTTTGAAGAAGAACAGAATTTATTACTTACAGGCCCTGGAGCATAGAAGGCATGCTAGGGGGATGCACAGCAAGGTCAAGGTCACTGGGGCAGGGGAAGGAAAGGAGAGAGGGAGGGAGAGGGAGAAAGAGGCAGAGGGCATGAGAGCGATCGTGGGCCTGGAGCTGCGCTTTCCTTGGACTCAAGGGTGGGGGTCTAGGGTTTCTAATGCTGACTCTTTATTGGAGAGTTTTAAACATAAGAGCTGGAATTTAAAACATGAGAAGAGAAAAAAAAGAGACAAGAAAACACAAATGGTCAGTTATCTAAATCAACCAGGATCTCTAAAATGACATAGATATAGGTGGTAATTACATATTTGTTTAGTGAAATCTTTGTGATTAATATTTCCAACAGCTCAATACCACTTCAATCACAAATGATCCCGCCACACATGAAATGCCCATTATAGGGCCCTGTATGTGCGATGTATTCTTAAGGCCACAAACATGCAGTATATTGCAAACTGAGTGTTATCCTGCTTTACAGATGAATTTAAATGATTTTCCTCTGATCACACAAGTAGCAGAGTAGATATGCAGAACCTTGTTCGTCTAACTTTGAGTTCATCTTCTTGCCGCTGTACCATGTCGGGTAAGACTTCAGCTACCATTTCTCGCCCAAGTCATCCCACTAATCTTTATCTTCATATCCATCTTCTTTCTCCTCTACTCTAAACTGACAGAGGATCTTCATGTCTCCTTAGCACTTATCACGGTGGCCTTTACTACACAGTGATACACGGCTTGAATGAATGAATGATTTCAGCCATTCCTCAGAAAAGCAGCTTCCTAAAGTGCCTTGTTTGTTGATACCATTTTAGTTTTATAACTCACAAGATTTGATATTTCATAAGCCGAGATAAAGTTTCACATTCCAAAATTTCGAAAGCTGAGAAAAGAAACAAATCTGGTTTTACTGTAGGTTACAGCAGGAATGGTGTTTCTTTTGCATTTCCCCCCATGACACGTGGACTCTCTGCTGCTATCAGCAGTTGCACTGGGCAAGCACTGGGGTCAAGGGGACTGTTCCTTCCCAACCACCAGAGGGAGCCACACCTGTTAATCATAACAGAGGCAGGACTACTGCAGCCACGGTGTCTTTGCGGGATGTTTTGGTGATTTACACAATTTTTTTATCAGATGCTTTCACTACATTAGCAATGATTCAAAACCACTGGACTTGCTATCTGACATTTTTTCAGTTACTAGTATTTTTCGTTCTTCAACATGACAGCGTGTTTAGGAAGGCGGCTGTGATATGCCACTGTCCTTCAGTGAAATGAGGACAGGGTTTTTGCAGCTGCAGACAGCTTTAGCAACTCTCTGCTCTGGGAATAAAACTTTTAACAGTCAAGTGAAAAGGAGCAACTTGTCACAGATTTCATGTGACAATTAGACTTTATTCCACTCAGTCAGCAGATGAGCGTCATTTTTTATCTGGAAGACATTGAGTATAACACTGCTAACATTTTCCTGTGTGAGTTTCAAGCTATCAAAATATGGACATGTGCGTGTAAATCCACTTCCCCGCACATCCGTGAATAAGGGCCCTTTGCTGTATTTATTCCCTGACATTGGCTATTCTAAGCTGTAAACGAGGTTCTAAACAAACCGTGCTGATTCATCTGCAGGTCTCTCATCAGAGCTCAAAGCAGCTGTTTCCGTGTTTCGTTGCCTTAATGATCGACACTGTCACTGAAGCAAGAATTGCACACCTGGCGTAACAGTGAAAAAGGGAGGGAGAAACAGTTGGGGAGGAGGAGGAAGAACAGGAGGAGGAGCAGAGAAATGTGATGGGAAGAAGGATGGGGAAAAGAAAGGGAAGGGGAGGACAGGGAGGAAGAAGAGGGAAGATGAGGAAGAAAGTTTGGGGGAGGAAAGTAAAGAAAAGAGAAGAATCACCAGTGTTTCCCATGTGTGTTGGAAACTGAAATGAAGTATTTAGAGAATGAGCTTTGTTAGTTTTGTTCAAAGAATGATGCACATTTCACCTTTACTTTCTGATAGGAATATTTCTAAATGTTAACATTATAAGCTCAAAAAAAGACTAAATGGGGATGTCATAACTCTAGAGGTACAAGACATCTCTCAGCACGGCCACACTGATTTAACAAAGTGGCCTGGAGCTAACGTGCACGCCAGGCTCGCCCCATATTTTGAGTGAAGCTCACTTATCTAATACAGTTTGAAAAAAAAAAAAAAGACTTCAGGAAAAGGTTTTAACTTCATGAATATATGATCCCTTAATGTTCCAACTCAGCTCTTCATCTGTAATCTCTTTGTCAGCAACAGCTTACAAAATTCAAAGAAAAATCTTGAGTGCTACCTTGAAAGGAGGAAATCTGACTTAGGTTAAACCTTGTTTTAATTTTGACAACGTAATTGGAACTATATGAACGTGAGAGCAAAATGAGCATCACGCCGGCGCCCTTTTGTTAGATCTGAGCTTTCATAGTGCTTGTTTTCACCTGTAAACCTTTCCACATCTGAACTTTGTTTTTCACCTGTAAACCTTCAGAAGCCCAATGGGTCAGTGAATTCTGTTGAGACTTAGCTAATGCTCAGACTGAATAGAACTGAGTTGTTTTCATTCTTGTTCTGATGCTTTTATTGATCATGTACCGCGGCATTTTATGCCTCTTTTTCTCTAAGACAAGTACAGCAGGACTATGTAAGTGTACAGCTGTATCTGATAGGTGTATAGACTTTCATAGGTTGGGTTTTCAAATTTTCATTAATGTGAAAATGATGATGATTTCAGGATGAGTCTCTATTTCATCAAAACTGTGTTGTAGGGGGAGTAGGGTGCAGCTCGAGTGGTAGAGCGCATGCCTAGCATGCATGAGGCCCTGGGTTCAATTCCCAGTACCTTCACTAAAAAAATAATTAAATAGATAAACCTGATTACCTCCACCACCCCCCTCAAAAAAGAAAAAAACAAACAAACACACAAAAAACTGTTGTAGATGCTGTCTAGAGGGCTGTGGCTAGAGAGGGGTGAGCCCACGGGCTCATGGCAGGATGCAAGCATGTTGCTCAGACAGGGTCGGATCGCTGAGCCTGACCTGCAGACCTGTAGACCCAGAACCTGGGTGCTTCCCTGTGCTCAGAAGGTATCAAGCTTCCAGGGACTGACTGACTAACGTTAGCTCCTGGGTGACTGGTGAGTAACTGAAGAACAGTGAGAAAGGTGAGTAGTGAGGGAATTAGGCACTCAGGCTCCCTCGTCAGTTCACTGTCTCATCCCAGTCTGTATGTCATCCCAAGCAGCAATTTTGGGTTGTTTGGAATTAAATTTAAATGGCTAGTGTCATCAAATCACAATGAGGGAGATTTATGCTTCTCTGCTAAAGGGTCAGCCCCAGAGCCCCCAGATCAGAGACTAGCATTCTTTCACCAGAGCTGAAGGCCTGTTGCAAATCGATGCTCTTCAGTCCCTTGTCTTTTCTATTTCTTTCTCATCTTGCACATCAAATATGGGTCAGCAGGGAAGCCTGCTTTCTAAGACACTGTAAGGACCAGGCTGACGGAAAATTCTCTTTAATATAGATTTCCAAAACAATTTCAGCAGGGCTAAAGGATTGCTGTTCTCGCAATTAAATGCCTTTGCCTCGAAGTGACACGTCACTTCCATTCATATTTTATTTGTTTAAAAAAGGCGCATAATATCCACCTAAGTTCAACAAGAGCAGCAGAAATACTGGTCCTTTCATAGATGTGGAGGAAGGAGAATCGGAATATTGATAAACATCCCTGAGGACAAGCACAAAAGTCAAAGTGGGGCCTTAAAAATGATAAGCGATTACATGTGTCTTTACTCTCACAAGACCTAAGGAGAGTGTATAGATCTGATAAGGTAACTGTGCTATATATATTTGACTAGTAATACATTCATTGTTTAAAATATAAAAATGAGATTAAAAGGCATGCATTGATAAGTTTTATTGTTATTTTGTCCTTTATTCCTAGCTCTGTCCTCATAGGCCACCATTCTTACTGGTTTTTTGGTGTATCTTTCCAGTATGTCTGCAAATACAGGGAAGTATTTTTACATATTTTATACTTTTTATGTATCTTCTTTTCTTACACAAAATCTAACATACTATATTTACTCTCCTTCACCTTGCTCTTTTTACTTCACAACATCTCCTGGAGATTTTTCCACGTCGCAGGATAAAGGGAGTCTGTATTCCCTTCTAGAGATGTGTGGTAGTCTATGGTGAATGTCCCGTAGAGGACGTTTGGCTGTTTCCACTCTTTGTTTACCACAATAATCTTACAAACTTCATTTCTTGTATGTGTGGGGTGTACCTTGAGTTAAATACCTTAAAAGGGGATTGTTGTATAAAAGAGCAAATTGATTTTTATAGTTAATAGATATTTCCAAGTTGCTCTCCATAGATGAGAAATTCTCCACAAACTTTCCTTCAAAGTATACTGGCAAGCCATTTAATTTTTGCCAGTCTGATAATAAGAATTGTCAGCTTCATCAGAAATCAGTTGACTACAGAGCCGTTGACAAATCGGAAATTCAAAAATATTTGTGTAGGTAAAATAACCTGAAGTTGAAAATTCTTGGGCAATTTGTATCTACTCCACCAACAACTGAAGACTGAATACAACGTTAACTTTTACCCTCTCTCAGGATTCTGCCATTGCTCAGGCAAACCGTTCTGTTTGAATATGCTGAATTGTAATGACCTCATCCCATGACTCCATTAGAGAAAGCACGTTAGTCGATTCCTTGAAGTTGTAAAGTAAATCTCAGGGACCCCGGAGCAGCAGAGAACGTGAGTTGCCAGGACCAGCCTGGTGTGGTAGAGGAGATGCGAGGAGTAAAGGATTCCCCCGCCCTTCTTTCCTCTGTGTTAGATTTCTGAGTAAAATCCTCCTATGTTGAAAGTTACACAGCTTCTCTTTTTCTCCCCCCAACAATTCCCTTTTAAGGTATTTAACCCAGTTTTACGGTTTTACAGTTTTGGTTTTATGTCTTACATTAAGTCTGTAATCCAGTGTGAGCTTATCTTTATATATGGTGTGAGAGCACGTTTTACTTTATCCTTTTACATGTAGCTGACCAATTTTCTCAACACCGCTAATTGAAGAGACAATCTTCAGGTGATTCTCAGAGGAGAATTGTTCTATATGCAGTTGTAGTTTGGGGATGTTCATAGGGGGAGGTTAGCTTAGGGTCTTCCTAATTCACCATCTTGATTCCACCTCCTCCACGTGGCTGATTTTCAAAAATAACCTCTCCCCAGATGACTAATCCATGCTATTTCATGTATTTAAGAAAGTTCAATTTAATTTTGTTTAAGTTTTCTTTAAATAGTTGTTACTCCCTGAGTTTTTACATCACAAAAGCTGGAAATTATAAGACTAAAATGGGAATACTTGGACTTAGTTACTGTTTGATTGTCATAGAAGCAAATTAAAGGTTGATTTAATTTTTCCCAGCTGTGATGTTTTCAAGAATTAAACATGAGCCCCAGTCTCCCCTGCCTCTTCTCTCTTTTGCCCTCTTCAGCATCTTTTCCACTGAACTCCCCTGCTCCATCCAGCCCATCCCCCTCAACACATCCCCTCCATGTAGTAAATCAGCAAACTGAAGACATTCACCGTGCTGGAATGGGTGAGTATAGGATGCACACAAGTGGATATATGAACTGGATGGGAATTTACAGATCTTCTTAAAGATACGAAAGCTTGGTGCAGAAACAGACAATACACGAAGAAAATGACAGCAATCTGATTCTAGTTATTCGTTCCATGTTTAGTGTGTATAACCTGTTGTATTGTTAGCTTTTCTTTTTCTCTGTTTTATGAATGTGGCAGTTAATATTTTTCAACTTAGAAGTAGTTTTAATATAGACTATTTGAATCATAAAAATGCATATTGTGTTGAAATTGCTATGCTAGAAAATAACAAATACAAAAACGAAAATAAAATTCTTGCTATTTCAAGAGAGCTTCTGTTATTTTGTTGTTTCTCCTTCATATCATATATATGTGTGCATCTATGTAGGTGTGTATGTACACACATACATATATATAACACTTACTTGAAAATCTTATTTGTGTGAATCCCTTGTGAGTTTAAAAACCATTTCAAGAATTTAACATATTGTAGAGCTAAAGTACAATTTTAATAGCTGAATATTTAAAGCTATATCTTCTTAAATATTAAGTAATAATTCTTTGAAAAAGTTGGGAATTTCTGGCTGTTTTCTTAAGATAGTTTATTGTATATGGAGTTACTTAGTACAAGGATATTATATTCTAAAATATCTTGATAGATATTATCAAATTATCCACTTAGAAGGGCTTTCTAAGCTCCAGTAGTAGACTTTTACTTTCTAATTAACTGCATTCTTAACATCATTGAGATACATACAGGTGACATTAAAAATAATCACCAACTGGGCTGACTTGGACACTGGAGAATGAGAACTGACATTGGCCATTAACAATGTATAGTATGTACCCTTTGAATATCAGTCTTGTCTCTACCTTTCCACATCCACATCACAAAAATATATCTTAATTTGACATTTTTTGTTTTTTGATAATGTTAGATAGTACTTTATATGTGTTAGTGAGTTGTTTCCTTTTTCTATGATGAAGTTTCACGGAAATAAAATTTTAAGGGGAAAAAGAAAAAGCAACCCTTTAAAATAGTTACTATGGTTGGAAAATACAAAATAAATATCATAGCATCTCATTTCCTTCATTTGACTTACATTTTTCTCTCTTTAGTTGCCAATTCTCTATTGCCAACTTACGTACTAATATTTTAAGAAGCCAAGAGGGATATTGTGACCTCTTATGTGGCGGGATGCTGAGGCAACTTTTGAAGTAGGTAATTAAGACAGGAAGCATTCAATTCTGGGGAGAGGCAGAATAGAAGGTAGAGGGAAGATCAGTAAACATGCCGTTTTTAACACAATTGTTGTTAATTGTGAAAAGCAATGCTTACTTATTTCTGTTCAATCTACCTCACTATTATAGAAAATCATTTCACAAAACATTTGCAGTCTCAGAATTGTGGTAAATTTTATATTTTTATTGCCTCCATTAAAGTAAAATATTCCTTGGATTATTGCATGAAAGATTGCTGTCTCGCTGATTCTAGGCAAAAAAAGAGTGTAAATATATGTATGAATGACATGCATTAGATATTAATGTATTCTAAGCCATTTATTCTTGCTCATGGAGAATGTTTTGAAGTAATAAAATATATTTTAGAAAGGAAAGGCATCTGGAGAAGAGATAAATGATGGGATTTTAAATAGTTGAAGATATTAAAACATGCAAAATTGCTTAAGATCATGCTGTGGTTTCCTGGGACCTAACGGCATACTTCCTATATGCTGATTACACTTAGAAAATGTGCTAAAGTAGGAAGCTTAAGCATTTTGTTTCTTCCCAAGTTTACTGCAGGAATCGAGTTTTGCTGAACAAGATTACAAGTTCATTTCTGAAAACTAATCCTGCTACCGGCAAAAGTAACAGCAAAATTATGGAACTGACAGAATAATTTCATAAACCGTTTTTGGGAAAGCAAACCAGTGTACCCTACCATTACTTATTCAAGTCCATATAAACTGTGGACTTAACCATTTTTGTTGGAAAAAGATTTAGAATGAGAGTTGGGTCTGTCCCTTAGTAGCTGTGAGGAATTCTGTAAATGATCTGTGGCTCAGTTTCCTGATCTTTGAAGTCAGGATGGATAAAGACACTTATGTCCTATAGTTTTAGACTCTGATGCATTGCTTACCAACTTTATTTGCTTATGCTCTCCGAACTTGACTAGCAGAGTAAAAGCTGTGTCTGTGAAATGTGCAAGTTATGGTAAATGATTTTATGGTCCCTTCCAATTCTGATATTTATGGTTCCCATGTGTAAGTCCTTCTCCTTCCTTTGCTTCTCTGATGGGGACCCATCCACATGCTCACTGGGCACATCCCTTCTGTTTCTGCTTGTGTACTACGCTGTGCACTGAACAGATATTTTATTACTTCTCATTGGGCCCCATGCTCTAAACCAGTGCATCTCCCAGTATCTGTGGAGAAGAACCAGTTGGTTTTTGCCTTTGATACAGCACAGAACAGTTAGGAAATACAACAAAAACGAATTTCTAGGAAAGAAAAATAAAACTAAAAGAAAAAGACACTCAAAGGACATCTTCCAACTGTGCATTGTTAAAGAAAACAGACATGAAATGACTCTACCATATTGTTAAAAACTTTTCTAAGTTCTTATTCTAAGTATCTGTAATTACCTCATCACAGATAAGTGATAACAGTTTGCAGACTGGCACTGGTCTGTGGGCCACAATTTGAAGAGGGCTGCTCTCAAGCCTAGACTGATGGTTCTCAGATTCTCTTCTCGAGACCAGCAGCAACAACGTCACTTGGGGACTTGTTGAAAATGCACATTTCAGGCCCTTCTGAGATCTACTGGGTGGGAAATTCTGGGCCTGGTTGCCCTCCCAGCTTCCTGTGTTGAACAAGTCCTCCAGATGAGTCTGGTGAGGCTAATGACAGAAACGTGGCTCTCCACTTTCTATTCTAATCTGTATTCCTTTTATTACAAGCCTTGAAAATTGCATTGATCTTCTGGGCTGTGACTCCTGGGGACACGGAAGTAGTTAACTGTATTCTTCTTGGGGATGAAAGGAAGGGTGAGGGGTACCATTAAGCATTTTAGAAACAGCCCCAATCTAGGAGTTGATTCTCGCTTTCAGAATTTGGGTCACTGTGTCAGTACCTTAGATGGAATCTATGTGAAATAGGTAGTTGCTTTATCCAGCCGTCGTCCTCATCTTAGGTATGCCATTTTATTTTCATTTTAAGTTGAACTTTCTTACTCAAGGAATATTGACATATCAAGTTTATAATTAGTGATTATGCTTCATTGGAAAGGAAATATTTATGCATTGGAAAACAAAACGTTGCCACGATGGGATAAAAGTCTTCCTCTATTATTCTGCACAATTTTGACAATTTGCCTTTGTATTTACAGTGAGATGTATATCTTTGATAGTTAAAAAAAAAAAAAAAACCTCTCATTTCTCCTATGTTTTACCTGAGGAAGTGAGAGGCAAAAAGTGCTTCATTTTTAACATATAGTTCTTAAAAGTGCAGGGTGAGGTACATATATCTATCTGTCTATCTACGTGTGTGCTTTTTTAAGGAAAAAAAATCAAGGCTGACCAAAAGAGGAAGGGAAATTTTCAGAGACCAAAAACAGAACAAAAGAAAGACAGAGAGAAGTGAGTGTCAACCCGAAAGGCCAAATTTAGAACCATATAAAATATTCTCATACAAATTTGGAAAATATTTATTCTTTTGAAGGATAAAACCCATTTACAAAATTGAACTTGTACCAAATCATGAATTAAGTCCCCAAATGCTTCAAGGAATTTATATTGTTCAAAGAACTCAGGCAGAAAGCAAAATAAAATTAAATAGCCATATTTTTTTTTAAAAGGAAAAAAAAAGCTATGTATCTGGTATACGTTTCCCAGAAAGCTAAGACTGAGACAAAGGCTTAATTGCTGCAGTCTTTGTGGGTGGGAGAGTGACAGAAACAGCCAACAAGAAGGATTACTGCTGCCCTGTAATGTTCTCCATCCCACGGGGCTTTGTGAGAAGTCTCATAAAATGTCTTACAAAACTCTCCTGTTGGGAGGCACGCACACCCCTGCACTTGTGGGCGGCATTGTCAGCAGCCTTGCTTTACACCGTAGGCGGTGATGCCACCTGCAGGAGGCTGGACAAAGCCCCCACTGTCCTGCCTGCCTCCTCGGTGGCTGCAGTAGGAGACGAAGCTGAGAGGATCTGCAGGGGAGGTGAAGAGCGTTCTGTTAGGGAACACTGAGAAATACAAACGGTGGGACTTTCTGAAATCTCTTGGATGTAAGGGAGAGAATAACACTGGAGAGAATCTATTGATGAAGTTCAGTTTATTAAGCTGGGCAGTGTTTTGTTTGACTTTATATATTAGATGTCATAAATACTATTTTGTATGTATGAACTATTTCGGAATACATTTAAACAAAGTAATATGATTCTTTTTCAGAACTCTTTGCTGTTTTCACAGATTAATTTCCACATTAACTTTTGCATTATTTTGTCGATTTAAAAGTATTCTGGTTGGGATTTTTTTGAAAGCCTGTTGAACACTATAACACACTAAGGAAAACCAGCCCCTGGTCTTCAAAGGCTGTATGTGCCTCTAATTGTTTTTCCTTTCATGTTTTTCTGAAGAGTCTTAAACCCTTCTTTGGGTATATTCTGCATATTTCTTGTTAAGCTTTTCCCTAAGAATTTGCACTGAATTACATATTCGTATTATGTCAAAATCACTGTCAAAAGAGGGTGGGGAGATGAAAAATCAAATTAGAAGAGTAAATGAAGGTAAAAGTCAAAAAACATGACTTTCCAAGCTTTCTCCTTACTGTATTCCCCACTAATTTCTGTGGGGAAGAGATCACATTGGGTAAATTGGAACTCAAGTTAGCTTTCATTTGAGTGTCCAAATTCCCCTCATAAGATCTGTTTTTAATATATCCAAATGCTGTCATTAGAACGACAAATATATTTATACTTCCATGGTTTGCCATCATGTTGATTCTTCTTAATTTAAAAAGAACTCAGACACAAAATACACTTTTAAGAAACCAGGCTTATGGATGGCATGAGACAGATAGAATGTAAAGGCTTATTTTTTACTTATACCACAAATATTTACTTGGAATTAAAATATGCCACATGTGACCATAGGTCACAAGGGATTACAGAAATAAGACATTTTAAACAATTTACAGTTCAGAAGGCAAGATCAAATTTAGGTACATAGGGCAAAGAATGATTAAGTTCCAGAAAGGAGATCAAAACACACTAGAAGACTGAACGACTTATTTTTATTGAAAACAGAGGGTGGGTCAAATGCTACAGCAAGGAGATAGGGATTGAAATAAGCATTAAAGAATGAGTGAGACTGGAAAGAAAGAGAAGGTTAGAGTGAATACAAAGCTGTGAGAACAAGGCCTGTGGGCTCCAAGTGCATTTTGGGAGATGGAAGGATGAAGTCCATGGTCAGCAGATGTTATCAGGTACAACACAATTAGGGAAGGAGGTTAGAATCACATGATTGAGGATGGACCTAGTTCTATAAATTGTGGATGGTTTCACAATATTCTGAATCCATAATCTTAGTGGTACTTCAATAATCATAATTTATCTGACCATTAAGATGATGGTGTGTGTATGCAGTGAAAGAACAATTCAATGTGAAGACAGCAAGTTCAGTTTAGAGCAGGTTTCGGGGAGACATCAGGGAGATATGTGTGGAGATAGGTCTAGGAGGCAGTTGTATTTAAGAGCTGATCTCTCTAGAGAGTGGTCGGAGTTAGCAATATGGTTTGGAAATCAGCTACCTCTAGGAAAAGCCAAGGGGGTGACTTCTATCAGCGACGGTAAACATGAAAAGGATCTTGCAGTCTAGCTCTGGCTAATTTTTTATTTGTAAATCAATTCCAGTTCATGCAGGACTGATAGTGTCAGATTGTTTTGTTTGTTTTTCATTTTTCTTATTTTTATGTTTCCTTCTCTTAGTGACCAAGATGGCCTTAATGTTTCCCTTAGCGTGACTAAACTTTAAACAGATTTCTTCTTGACTCGAGTTTCCTGACCTCTCTCTTTTCAGAATATTTATTCAGGAAAACTTATCAATTCTTTCTCTGCCCTTTGGGATACAAATCTTTTCCCAGCCTCATTGACAGGAATGCCTTTTTCTGTGAGTCACCTGTGAGTCACCGCTTTAAAATGTAATCATCAAGAAAGAGCCCCTATCTTTCCATTTCTGTTGGGGGTGTAGGAGTCTGACTTCCATACAGACAATTAGCAAACACAAACTGCCTCCTGCACAGGTGGTCTGAACCAGTCATTTTACACCTACATCCCTTTCCACGGTTCGTAAATGTGCAGATGTACGCATGACTCAGATCAGTGAGAGAATGGATGCCAGTTCTCTGCACACAGCGATCGCTTTTAGTAGGCATGTCTTTGCCCAGACAGACTGAGGTCCCAGTCTTTTTCCAGTGAGCGGGTGGTGTGGTGAAGTGGTATGGTCCCCACGCCTAGGGAGTTCATCAGGGCATGAGAAATAGAGTGTCCCGTCTGTCTCATCTTGTATTCAGACCTAATCTTCATCCCCTGTTCCAGTTTGCTGTAGACTCTGATCTGGGGTAATTAAGTTGTACGTGCCTATCTGTTAATGGGAAAGGAATTTCTAATTTTGCTTTTGTTTCCCTTTGCTTTATACACTATTGATGAGAGTCCTATCATAGTGAGTGGGAAGAGGGTTAACTGGCCTATTTTTCTCATAGGTCTGAAAATCTAATCAGGTAATCTGAGTAAAGCTCAGAGCCCCATGACTGGTGTGTTGTGATAATCACTGCGCCTTAACCATTGCTATTATTCCTTTTCTCTGTCCTGCAGACCTTCTGTATGACTAACATATTTTGTATCTCTTGGTTTGGGTGATTTTTTTTTAACTTTTTGATTTTCTTGTATTATGATTTCCTCCTTTTCTCTATAAGATTTTTTTCTCCAATACAAGAGAATGTATAAAAAATTCTGTGAACTTTCCTCCTTCTCAAATCAGAAAAAAAAAAAGGTATCATTGATTCTTTGATTAGTCCAGTCAAAAGTATTTATTGAACACTGTGGTAGATATTGGACATGCAAACTTAAAGAATAATTTTACAGTTGGTCACAGGGTTGAAGATTAATTCCAGCTGGACGACCCTCTGCCTGTGGAGGGCTGGGGTACTCCTCTTGATATCAAGTTTTCTTTTTCTTTTTTTGTTAATTTAACATTTTTAAATTGAAGTATAGTCAGTTTACAATGTTTTTTCAATTTCTAGTGTACAGCCATACATATACATACATATATTCCTTTTCATATTCTCTTCCTTTATATATTAGTACAAGAAATTCAATATAGTTCCCTGTGCTGTACAGAAGGACTTTGTTATTTATCTATTTATGTATAGTAGTTAGTATCTGTAAATCTCAAACTCTCAATTTATCCCTCCACCCCTTTTGCCCCCTGGTAAACGTAAGTCCTGAAAAGTGTTAGGGTTCCTGATTATTACATGGGGCTGAGAAAGGCATTGCCTGTGTGTGACTGTGTATGTGTGTGTTTATAAAGGGGGCCGGGCAGGGATCTGCAGTCTGGGCAGGAGTCAGAACCCTGGTCCGAGTGAGGAGGGCATGTCTGTAAGGGAGGTGCCTGAACTGACGCAAATACGGAGTACAGACTGAAAAGTTTCTCTCTCAGATCTTTTCCACATTCTCCCAGTTCCCATTCCTACCCCAACAAGTAACCACTATTATTAATCACTTTCTATCCTTCCAGAGATGATTTCATGCATAATAAAGGCAATAACTGAGTAGTATTTTTACTCTTTTCAAAAGAAATGATAGTTTATATGCCTATTTTTTATACCTTGCTTTTTTCACTTTACTTTGAAGCTTTTTCCACATCAACAAATAGAGTACTTCCTACTTCTTACACATAGCTCCAATGTATTTCATTTTCATTATTTTCCATAATTTTTAACACCTTCCTTATATGTGGCCATTTAAGTGGTGTAAATCTTTTGCCCTTATAAATAATACTCCAGTGAGTCTGAATCGTCTGTAGATATAGCTCAAAGCTGTCCCTGCAGACCCCATGTTTCTTTTTGTCTTCTGTATATTTTATTGTTGAATTACTATGATCAAACCTTAGGGCTGATTAACTGTCTGCCTAGGATTCTTAAAGTGAATATGAGTTTTTGGGTTTGAAGCATAGAATCATCATCTAAAATGCAGCGCCTTATTGGTTTGGGAAAAAAAGGAAAACTCTACAAGAAGGAGGGTGTTTTTTTAATACTTGAAATTTTTGATTCTTTGTTTTAGTTTTTTAAAAACTATGCCTTTTTGAGTTCTTATAGTAATTTAAATGATTTTAAAAGCTTCCTAGAAATAACTTAGAATTTTATGAAGACTGGGTTGTCCGTCTTTAGATATTTTCCTAAATCGCATTGTGGATTTTCTCTTTTGTATTTCTAGCTTTCTATGTATCTTTCCTTTACCATCTCAGTTAGAATATAAACTAACTGAGGTTGGGGACAGTGTCTTATCATTACAGATAATCTCCAAAAACTTCAGAACAGTGCTTTGCAAGTAACACATTTCTATGAATACTTTTTTTTTAACATTTTTTATTGATTTATAATCATTTTACAATGTTGTGTCAAATTCCAGGGTAGAGCACAATTTTTCAGTTGTACATGAACATACATATATTTATTGTCACATTTTTTTTCTCTGTGAGCTACCACAAGATCTTGTATATATTTCCCTGTGCTGTACAGTATAATCTGGTTTATCTATCTATGAATACTTATTGAGTACTCTGATAGTTTATGTCAATTTTGTTCTTGAAATTCAGAGTTTGCTTGCCTGTTCTATTATTGAACCTACACTCTAGGAGTTTGATATGAATATGGTTAGCTGTGACTAAAATTCCACTCTGAGAGTCTAATTACAGACACCCACATAAAGTGATCTGCAAGTCGTGAAGTATGTTCCTCTTGACTGAGAAACGTGTCTTCATGTGGAAGAACCAGAGAGGGCTGGATGCAGCTCTAGTGTTTTGTGAGAGCCCTTTGTGCTCATCCTTTTCTCAACTTCACTTCTCACAATGTCTCGTAAGTAGCTTGAAATTACACCATGGAAGTCAGCACACACTGCAAACTGGGGTTCCCCTTCCCTCCCCGGCAGTGTCACTGGTTAAACAATTAACAGCACTGTCACTGGCTAGATGGTGGCCATAGTTACTGCATCCCCCTGAAGATTGTTGTGGGTGTTAAAACGGCAGCATAAGATGTTGCTTCTGTTTATACGAAGAGTTTATACAGATGATGGTGACAGTGATAGTGATAGTTAACATTTTTAGAACTTACCGTATCTCCAGCTCTTTTCTAAGTATTTTAAACACATTAACCCACTTAATCCTCAGCACCACCTAATGAAATAGATACCTAGATACCTTAGATGAGGAAACAGTTATAAAGAACAGAAACAAGGATGGCTGCTGTAAAGAGACAAAGACAAGTCACCCATTTGAACAGAATTAGTTACAAGTAATTATCTTTTTGTTAAATATTGACAATGATGATTGAGATCATAACTACCTCAAAAGTCTGTCAATGTCTCTGTCATATTTCCTGTATAGGAAATTCTTCTGAATACATCTCAATTTTATGAATTTTTTTTAGTAAGTGATTGCATATTTTATTTTGATAAAAACAACATCCAACCAAACTTCTACTATCTTTTTTGGCTTCTACATCATACACTGCTGGCATTTGATGTGCTGTAGCAATTAGAGAGAACTTTATTGCTTTGTAAGCTATGACTTATGTGTAATAGGAATGATATCTTTTGAAATCCATGGCATGATGTGAAATTTGTATACCGTTCATTTTTTCCTTTTCTTTTCTACTTGACAATCCTTCAACAATATTTATGTTTTGCTCACAGTAGGTGGAGTATGTGTTTCATGAAGAAATTTGAGCCAGAAATAATTTGTTATCCACTTAGTACTCATGGGTGCAATATTGTCCAAGAATGATTCTTTACTTCAATGAAAGAGTATACAAATGCAAACTTCTAAATATAAAATTGCTGGAAAAGCACTCTAAATAGAATTATGTTTGTTAAAATATGAATGTCAAGCTCTCTATAGAAGTGATGGTTGGGCCATTAGCGAGAAAGAATCTTAAGAATTGCTTGTTCCCAACGACTCAATAAAAATGTCCAGGTCTAGCTTATCTTGAGCAAGTCAGTATTGTCATCCACTGATTGGCTGAATCTCAGGTCATGTGTTCTATTCCTGTCATTGAGGGGTGAGACGCTTATTTGAATCTCAAGAACTGAGATGTTAAATGGGCCCCTCAACCGAAATGATGCATTTCTGAAAAGAAAGCTAAAACAATATAGCTCCACCAGAATGTCTGAGTAGTTCTGCAGGAAAAGCCTATTTGAGTTTTTATAGTAAAATTTCACAAATATTACTCAATATGATAACTATTAACATCTCCTAGGACAGCAATGACCTATACATAATGGTTGGAAAATGCTAACCTTACAATGAAAATGGAAACGTTTTTCTTAGTATTGGGATATTTGCCATTTTACACGGAGAGTCACTGAATTCTTATTTTTACTACATGGGAAATACAAGTTGGTATCTTTTAGAGTCAGTAATGATATGACTACCATATCCAACTCAGTATATATGAATTATCTCATTTTTTTAAGTCAAAGAGCTGTATGCTCCAATACCATCCGTGTAATGCAATATAACATTTCTAATAAAACTTTCAGTGGGCAAAAAGCCACGATCATCTGGATTTAAGCAACCGACTAAAGAGTTCTTCAAGTAGATGTATCCCTTACTTTCTGTAACTAGGGCAGGAGTACAAGACTTTTTTGTAAAGCACACAATAGTGAATACTCTAGGCTTTGAAGGAAAGAGACATATCTGACAGTATTATACAGGTAATTATACAACCCTTTGAAATGTAGCTTTTTAAAAATACTAAGGCCATTCTCAGCTCACAGACCACACAAAAGCAGATAGCAGACTCACAGACATAGAGAACAAACTTACGGTTACCAGGGCGGAAAGCGGGTGGGAAGGGGTAAAATAGTAATTCAAAAATTGCACCTCTCGGGGAGTGATGGAAATGTTAGCTATCCTAATTGTGTTAGTGATTTCACCGGTGTATACGTCTATCAAAATTCATTAAATTGTACATCTTAAATATGTGTAGTTTACTGTACAGGAATCATACCACAGCAAAGACGCTAAAAACAAACAAACAAACAAAAAACAGCAGGCCAGATCTGGGTCATGGTACTGTGTTGGTTTCTGGAAAAGAGCACTTCAAAAGGAGAGGTGAAGTAAAGGCTTTGCATTCAGTCCCCAGAGTGAATTGCTGGAGACCACACTGCTTGGTCATAACACGAAGTCTAGAAATGCAGTCTGTTCTCCTCTGTGATCAAATCTCCTTTGTCTTAAGTGCTTACAGAGCCCAGAAAGTGTGCAGGGGGTGGGATGTGTTGAGTCCTACGTTAGGCTCCACACGGTGAAGGAGCTGTTTGTGCAGCCTGTAATCTGGGGATGGCGGAGTGCGTTTTAATGATTTTGAGTGGAAAGAAGCCCAGGTCCCACCTGTAGTCAGGATGTCATCTCGTCCTGGTAAATTTGAGGTTCAGCTGTCGGGTTTTCTCTCGGTGAAGATTCTCATCTACGCATTGCAGCGCCTTGCAGTGAATGCTTCTTTGACCTCCTCACTCTGCCACCGTCCAGCAGATACTTCAGTTCACACATGCAGTCACTTTCCCACTTCTAAGGTGGCCACAAATGGGACCAAGAAGTATTTCTCTCTGTTTTTATCTCTGTACTTGGGTCAGCTGTCTGGTCCTGCCTCTGCCATTTCATGCCATGTCTGTCATTTCATTAGTCTAACTTCACTCGTTGTTGTAAAGATGATTTAAACGCAAATTTAATGTGTGAAAAATGCATGCATCCACAGCAAAGTGTCAGTGCCTTGTACTGAAGAATCATCATGAAAATTTTTCCGTTGAAATTTGTTCAAAGGCCCAGAGTATATATTTGTAGTAATGGGTTGATCTTGTTATTTGTTTTGTGGAATCTCTAATTAGAAACACTTTAAGACTTTGTGAAGGCCAGGTAGGTCATAAAAAATAAATGACAAAACAATGGTACTAATGGAGCGTATGCTAATATGGTCACAGAGCTGTGGCCTCTGGAAATCTGCAAGCCAGTTATTAAGCAATCATCCCTTACAAAGTTGGATTTATCATATGTTGTGACTAATGCAGTTTAACATCATTATTTCTTGTTTTGGCCTAGTTAATATGTGAAAATTATTGGTTTCTGTCCTAGTTATCATTTTGGTATGTGGTCTGTAGGATGAAAATAAGCACCTTTGCTATTCTTTATAGGACAATTTCAAGCAGAGCAATTAATTAGAAAATGGTTACATTTGTCAGCAGAATTCATGTCTTTTAGAAGATTCTTTTTCTGCAAATTACTCCGTTTTGCTAAATGCAGTATTTCAGAACTAAATCAGCTATATAACAGAAGAGAATAATAACGTTTTCTTGCTTGATAATTTGACTTTCTGTAGCAGTGACGTTGTGTTGTTATCCTGAACTCTATTTATCTTTCCCTTGAGAGTATAACAAAATCGTTTTCTCAAGACTGCTGACTAGATAATTCCTTGATTTGTAATTGAATACTTACTTAATGATAGTCACATCCTACAAAAACCACTTTATGTTTATCTTTATTAAATCTCTCAGTATGAATATTTATATTGCTTTTCGATTTGTCAAGGAAAAATAGATTAAACCATTTCATTAATTTTTCTTTCTCGATAAATTTGATTACTGTTTTCCTCTGTTCTTCAAGTTGCACTTGGCAGTTTTTTCCCCGGTGGTTTGTGAGGTGTTAAGATGAAGCTATTAAGAAAACTGCAGAAATAACATTTGAGAAGTAAACAGCACCTTAGTGACCTGAAGAAGTTGATATATTTTATCAATGCATCTGTAGAAGTTCACTACCCACTAGTAACATCTTCTTAAGATGTAGAATAAAAGCTGTTGAACAAATTTACTTCATTTTTTTAAAAAACTTTGAATGAGCCAGGCATGATTCTGGTTTTTTTTTTTGGATTTATTGTTTCACCTATTAATTCTTGAACCTAATAACAACCTCAAAGTCAATACTATTATTATTATTATTACCATTTATAGTTGAGGACATTGAGACAAAGAGAATTTAAGTAATTTGCTTAAAATCAGACAGCTAATAAGTAGTGGAGCCAAGGTTTGAACTCAGGCCAGAGTCACTGCTCTTAGCCACCTCTCACCCTGCCTCCCTAAAGATGAAAAAGGTATATTAGAATTATGCTGTCATTTAAAACTAGTGTCATTTAAATTTGGAAATGGATTATCTGATAAAGTTGTCATGTTTCTTGCTGTCTACACATGTTCTTTTATTTTTTTAACATTTTTTATTGATTTATAATCATTTTACAATGTGTCAAATTCCAGTGTAGAGCACAATTTTTTAGTTATACATGAACATATATATATTCATTGTCACATTTTTTTTTTCTGTGAGCTACCATAAGATCTTGTATATATTTCCCTGTGCTATACAGTATAATCTTGTTTACCTATTCTACAGTTTTGAAATCCCAGTCTGTCCCTTCCCACTCCCCGCCCCCTTGGCAACCACAAGTTTGTATTCTATGTCTGTGAGTCTATTTCTGTTTTGTATTTATGCTTTGTTTGTTTTTTTTTTAGATTCCACATATGAGTGATCTCATATGGTATTTTTCTTTCTCTTTCTGGCTTACTTCACTTAGAATGACATTCTCCAGGAGCATCCATGTTGCTGCACATGGCGTTATGTTGTCGGTTTTTATGGCTGAGTAGTATTTCATTGTATAAATATACCAAATCTTCTTTATCCAGTCATCTGTTGATGGACATTTAGGCTGTTTCTATGTCTTGGCTATTGTAAATAGTGCTGCTATGAACATTGGGGTGCAGGTGTCATTCTGAAGTAGGGTTCCTTCTGGATATATGCCCAGGAGCGGGATTCCTGGGTCATATGGTAAGTCTATTCCTAGTCTTTTGAGGAATCTCCATACTGTTTTCCACAGTGGCTGCACCAAACTGCATTCCCACCAGCAGTGAAGGAGGGTTCCCTTTTCTCCACAGCCTCACCAGCATTTGTCATTTGTGTCTACACATGTTCTTTGGACGCTATATATATATATATATATATTTTTTTTTTTTTTTACTTACTTATGTATAGGTCTTGACTTTTGGGATTTTTTCCCAAATCATTTGTGATAGGGAAAACCCAGTGTAAAACCCAGTGTCTTTTACTAAATACTCCCTAGGATTTGTGCGAATCATGACTTCTCACGGTGTCTTGTTTGGACAGCTTCTTTCCTACTCCGTATTATTTGCCTGCTAAAGGTGAAATAGCAGGTGCACATTCCTACACAGTCCTTTCAGCTCCCTTGCTGGAATTCACGTCATCAGAGTGCTGACTTACATCAGCCTATTTCGAGATTGCCGCCTGGCCTGAGATCTAGGTTGCTTTGAATGGATCCTGCCCCTCAGTAAGATTCAAATGAGGCAGATCAGTCCAGGCCATCATCACACCTGTTCAGGCTCCTGGATGATTTATTCTTTGCTACATTATTAATCATCCCATGTACCATGTTGACATTTTTACCATCGCAGATGCGATGATAATAGTTGACAGTTGCAATATTACATGACACCTGCTTGAGACATTTATCAACTATGTTAAGGTGAGATTCTGTGAAAGTCTGAGGCCACAAACAGATTTAGCAATCTTGACTAATTAACATTTAGAGAGAAATTGCTCTTTGGAGCTTAAATGGGGGAAAGGCACACACCATTGGTGAAACTACATTTACTATTTATTGGGTTTCAAGCATTGTGCTAAATTGAATGTGTTGACCTGAAATAGACTGCCAGATATTTCTCCAGCAAAGATGGGTATATTTGGGATCAACAGAGAATTCCAGCTGGGGGGTCTGCAACCATGGGGAGCTACGTGCAAATCCCCACAGGGAAAGGGAAGGAGAGCGCTTTTATAGAAGGGAAAAGGAGTTTGGGTGGTTATAGTGCACAAAGCATCCATGGCTTTTCACCGGTGGAGTCCTTGCCAGGAAAGAAAAGGGGTGTTTATTCTTTCTGTTGGGCTCTGCTATCTACAGTCCTATGTATGAGAGCTCCCCCTTCTGGTCTCCCAACTCTAATTGAGGTTTCAGTTTGCTTATTTTTTACAATCACCTTCATGATCTCCTTTAACCCCATGAAGTGGATTCTGTATTTATTTCCATTTTACAGACGATAGAACAGAAAATAAAGGTCAACTGACTGAAATAAGAGGGGTGATCAGTCCCCATTGCCCATCCCAAACATTCGCTAAGAGCTCAGCCTTTGCAATCACTAGCTCACTTTGAAACCAGGCTCCCCCTTTCCTACGTGTTGGGGAGTTCCATTCTTTCCATCTATTTCCTCACCATTCAGATGGAGAATAGCTACAGTTTCAAGAGCAGCTGGGATGGCTGTGTCCATTAAGATAGGACACAGCCTTGGAACAATGACTGTTTGCTCTCACCTAGTTAGCAAGTGGCTAGGGTGAAATCAAAGCTATCAGATTTCAGAGCCTGGGTTTTAAGTGCTGTAACATTTTATTTGGTGCAGATTTTACCTTCTGTTGTCCCCATACATATAATAACTCCCTTCTGGAAGCAAGATTAATTCCTACCATGCCCTTACCCCAGAAAGATGCTCTGCGTGAGTAGCATTTTCAATTCTGAGTGTACTTCCACAGCCTGCCTGTTCATTCCCCAGGTGGATGCCTCTTGTGGAAGTGAAAAGGCAAGGGATCTGCAGCAGCCTGGGATGCGGTTGTGCATTTTCATCAGAAACCTCACTGCAGAATTCATTCATTTGAGCAGCTGCAGAGCTTCTGAAGAGGGGAGTTCACTGGAAAGGCATTTGGATAACTAATTTGCCTATGGATTCCATTTTATGCATTTCGGTATAAAAGAGGGAGTCAAATACATTTGGTTTAGTTTTTTTTTTTTTTTAATCTGCATTCACAAATAACAGCTCTGTTCTGTTCTTTACCCTGGAAGCTCTTTCCTGTTCTCTGTAGAGACAGGGTTGTGCATTTTCTGTTATGAGTAATGGCTCTATTTGATTAAATAAATAACATTTCACACTAACATAGTTTACAGAAGGATCGAGAAACTATTAGGAATGTATTTAAAAATCCCACAATAGACCCTGTCACTTTGTTCTCTGGCACAAATTAGAGTTTCTAACACATTAAAATTATATCTTAAGAGAAGAATCTCTGAACATTTTCCCAAAGTATGCATTCAGTATTTCACTGAAAAAAAAATAGTAGAAAAGAGGGTACAGCATTTTCTACGGAAGTTGCAGAAGAAAGAAATACCCAGTTTTCTGTATAGCAAATTATTTGGCTACTCCATTGCCGAAATAACACTAGGGTTAAAGTAGACTTATTTATTTCATTTTTTCTGTGTTAAACAAAAGCTTACCTTATTCAATTCCTTAATAAATTTCCTTTTAGAAATACTAGAATCTAGTTTATAAGTTAGAACAGATCCTCCTAATGAATAAACAAATTATTTTCAAGTCATCCCAACTTCAGATCTACTGGAAAAATGCAGCCCAAGATAAAGTTATAAAATAATGATATTCTTTCATATATTTTACTTGGTCTCCTTCTTTCATGTCCCTTCATCTGTCCCAGGTCACTACTGCTCTCCTGACTCTTCCTGCCCCTGTCCTTCACTGCTGCATCCCACGAGAGGCTGCGTCCTGTCATTTCCTCTCTCAGTCTAAAATTACTTGTTCTACACAAGTCAGTGTCCGGACTATACTGAGTACCAGCGAGTTGAACATATTATCCCACATTTGCCTTCTCAGTAAAGTCTGATTCTAGAAGAGAAGGCCAATGTGATATATTTTAGAAGCTGGTTTTGAAAAATGAGAGGACTAGTTAGGAGCTAGTGAGGGCTTTTTGGGTTCGTCCAAATCACACACCCAGCAGCTGCTGGCTTAGTCTCTACTGGACTCGCCTGAGACTGCTGCTGGGGAAAAGTGATGGCTCAGGCTGCTTTGATAGAGGGTAATGAGCTGTGGGTTCTGAAGAAGAAACTTAACCAATAATCAGTTCTATCAAGACATTCCTCTGGGGAAGGGAGGCAGTTACCCTCTAGGATTGCTAAGAAAGAAGAATTTGGTGTCATACTGTGAACAGTGATTTGGGGGCAGCTGAATAACTGTAGATGGAAAGGTCAGGAATGGACTGTTAATTTCTCAAACTGATCCAATTAGAAAGCACTTTAGTGAAAAATAATAAAGGCTGGTATCCAAGGATCTAGATTCAGGCTGACAATGGGAAATGCTTGTTAGGTGGCAATTTACTTGCACTGATTATTACATATAATTGAATCTGTCCTAGATTTAACTGACTTAACTACTATGAAGTTACTATTCATATGTAACATATGAATGCAGAAAAATTTTAAAATCTCCCAATCTTATAATACAGCCTAAGTGAAAATTTACCTTCCTAAGGATCAAGCAAAATATGTAAGAAACCACAACTCCAAAATAATTCCAAATTCTTTTGACAGACTTTTGTGACTCTGTGGAATTAGCTATGCAGTCCAATATGGTAGCCGTTAGCCACATGTGGCAACTGATCATTTGAAATATGACTAGTGAGAATTAAGATGCACTGTCAGTATGAAATACACACTGGGGAAAAAGTGAGAAATAGCTCAATAATTTTTATATTGATGACAAATTACTAGTATAGGAATAAGTACCTCATTTCTTTAGAAAATATGACAAACCCTGAATCTATACTGTCCACCTATAACAAGGAAATTCTTAGATTTTGATGATAATTCCATTCTACTTAGAAAGCAAGAAAGTTATTCAGGATTAGATTTATCAATAGAAAGTTCATCAATATTGTCAATATTAGAGTCATATTTACAGTAGCTTTTCCCTAAGTCTAGAAATAGCATAAACAAAACCCCTTATAACTGTAGGAAGGCATTCAACCTATTATCTTGCCCTAAAAAGAAACCTGTTTTACTCCTTGGAGAATCACTTCTGGGCTTCCTCTCTGAACACCATCGACAAAACCTCCCCCATGAAAGAAAGGGGTGTTTGCAGTGCTGCAGGGAAACAAACATGAGGACTGAGGTCACGTGCCTTTCTATGTCTGGCCACCATTCTCTGCCCTCTTGGTGGTCTCTGGGGCAGCATTTACATCCATGAGAAAGTATTTTTTATCAGTACTTATATAGCTTAATTTCTAGGTCTAGCTTGAGTGTGGGGGAGGAAAGTCTTACTAACTACATTCATCCCACCCTCCCTTCTATAAAAAGCAGAAGTTCAATCCTTTGAAGATTTGTGAAAGTATGTTTTTCCCCATTTTCATTTGAACAGGGAACTGGGTTAAAAGGGTTTCTCAGAAATAATCAGCAGTTAAATAAGTGGCCTCTTTCGTTAAGTATAAGCTGTCATTTCTGTGATAGGATAATTTAGGGATGTGTAAGTAATCAAGTTTTCAATAAAACAGATTCATTTTAAGCATCTCTGTAGTTAATATCTACATGAGCCAAGTAAAAACAAGCAAACTGATAGTTAACAGCTTTCTAGACCTCTCCCAGTGTATTGTTCTGACATTTTCTGCAAAATTTCTCTTTCTTATTTCTATTAGTCTGTTGATTCTGAGAAATGAAAATGAAAAGAAATGATAACGCATTTGAAATATTTAAGTACTTATGAGGGAGATTTTTCATCTCTGACAAATGTGTTCAGAATAAATACTTGGCTTTCCCATTTCCTCAGTATCTGAGTGCATTCTTGGGGCAGAACTGTGGGGAATTGTAAGCCCTCACTGGGACTTGTAAACAGAGGCTCTCTCCTTCTAGGGCTTTCAAGCTAGTGAGGGAAGATGATTCAAGAGTGCTGACAAAAACAGACAATGGAAGCATGTAATAATAGGGATGCTGACACAGCACAGTGAGTGACAAGAGAGGCTGTAGATTAATTATGACCAGGGCACATCGCGGCAGAGTTAAGGTTTGATTGGTCTGTAGAGATTCTGTCTGTTTCTTCCATTCTCTTCCTAGCTCTCTCACCCCTTAAGGAAAGAGGAATGGCTCTTTCTGGATGGTGAGGATCCAAGATGGGAGATGCTAGTAGTTAACTGTGCTTTTGAGAAGCTAGGCAAGTAGATTTTCTCCTTCACTCACTTCCTGACTTCCCTCTGCTCCATCTCTGGGAGTGAAGTTGGCAGTCTGGAGCAGGGCCTCCTCATAGGGCCCAGCCTACTAGACTTTGTTGGCACGTGTACTTGAAGATTACAGTCACTGTTCCACATCACTGTATCCTGCAAGGCACTAAAGGAAAATAAAGTCAGGAGCTCTAATCCAGCTTCCCCCGGAGAGTTTTGCGCAGCAGTGCTGATCACTGACCCAGCTAATGATAAATGGTTAGAAGGCAGTGTGGTCACCTTGGGCAGGCAGTGATGCTAAAGATGGTCTGTCAGGCTCAACTCCTTTATGGTCAAAATATGCTTGGAAACCTCTTAAACTACCAGAAATTCATCTTTTAGGAGTGCATAAAAGCCAAGCATAATTATCCTTTCTTTCTCTTTGCTTTTTATCTACGATCTAAAACAAAGGAGGCCAGGGTCTGGTTTGCATGGGGAATGGTAAAGAAGAAATGAAAGAAGCAAACCTCCTTTTAAATTCTCTGGGTGGTTATAATGGAATGTGTAAAAACAAATGAATCATTCATTCTTATTACGTCTTTTTTTTTTTTAACCTATTCATTCTGAAGATCACATGAATGTTTTTGAATAAGAGTTTGACAGAGCAAGTTTGGGCATTACTGGGGTGCAATGAAACCCCATCTAATTCCCAACATGATTTAGGAAATAAGAGGCATATGCAAGCTGATGAACAGTAATAGTCCTTTTGCTAACTGGTAAAACGTTAGCTCCCACACCAGTTAGTGGACATCAGTTGATTGTATCCCAAGCACCATTTTCTTCCCCTAGCAGAAAATAATTTTCCAAGGATGAGAAACAACCTGTGATATGAGTAGTAGAAATCAAACCATTTTTCCCTGTCACTTAAATATCCTTTTCTCTGTTTATGGAAGAATTGACTGATGCTCATCATTTGAACAATGTATTAACCAGAGGAGACTAAGTTATTTCCACCATGGCTTATTAAAGATGGCAGAAAGGGATGCACATATAGTTTTGAAAATTTTACATTAACAAATATTAAAATATATTTATCCTATAATACTTAGTCATTTGTGAATATTTCCCAAATTCTTATTTATTCCAGAAATTAATATAATGATTTTTGACAGTTCAGAAGGACTTTGGGAATTTCAAATGCCAAACTGTAATCATCATTGATCCTAAGGCTCTTTTGATGCAATCTCAATTTACAGAGATTACTGAGACCCAAATGAATTATCTTTGTGGCACTTTATTAAGAAATAACTATTGCTTTTTTAAAGCATGGTTTGTTTCTTTCTCTAAACTGGATACTCTGATTTCATTTACATCTACCGAGAAATTTCCAAAAAATCACATATTAAGGTTTCTCTAAATATTAATCAGTCCTTGTTATTCCTCCCTTTCAAGATTTCTTTAGTAGCTGGAAGATAAACCAAATATTTAGTTCACAATACTTCCAAGGTTGAAACTGATACATAAACTATGTCCTGAGTGTTATTTTTCAAGACTGTCTTATTAGAGACAAGAAGGATAGTGTAGACTTTTGTCCAATGGAATGAAATTGCTAAATTCTTGCAGTACAATTTCCTTTAATTCACTGGAGAACTAACATAGTTCTCACAAGACACAAAACAAACTCAATAAAGTTTTACTTTGATTTTATAATCTTCAAGTTTCAGACTCAGTGAAGAACTATATGGATTTTGAGTATATTATAAAGTGTAAATGACTTATGTAAGAAAAAATGCATACAAAGAATGGCAAACATATGGACTAATTGTAGATTGACAGGTAAGTGGGAGAGAAAGGACAGGAACAGTAAGCAACAGCTTGGTGAAAAGAAAAAAAAACAGCTCAGAGACCAACACACACAGGCTCATTAACAAGTTACATAATTTATTTTGAAACTGTATTAGAATTATCACCAAAAGTGAAGAGAACAATACATTTCTTCCATAACTTACCATTTTATTACTACCCGTTTTGGTTGTGCTCAGGACTAAATTTACAGAGACGACTGAGTGATGACACAGTCAGGATGCTATTGAAGGAAATGTTGTTACTCACAGTTTCTAAGCGAATGCAGTGCACCACGCCCTGCAGGGCCACCGGGGGAAGCACTGGGGTCGGCCGGAGGCAGAAGGGGTGAGGGGGAAGCATAGCCCAGACCCTGCTGTGGTCTCCACGGGAAGGAGCAGGTGACCGAGGGTAAGGCAAGTTTGAGCCAGCCTAGGGTTGAGTAGTTTGAATAGTTTCAGTGGGCCCTGGGGTGTTGAGTGGTCCCTGCTTGTCCAGCTCTTGGCCCCAGGGTGGCTTGGTGTGTGTGGAATTAGATAAAGGAGGTGTTGAGGTATGTGGCTTTGGCTTTGTTAGTTTGTGTATGAAACAGGCTTATGGGGGAGTTGCTTGCCCTTTGTAGGAATTAGCTGTCCCCAGGAGGGACAGACACTTCCTGGCCAGCAAGGCCTCCAAGATGTCAAAGCATTGTAAAATACAGAAAATAAGAAAAACATTATTAACACGCTACTGCAGTTTAGGTAGGTTTATAAGGCCTTCTTCTTAAGCACCTCTTAAAGTTGCTTAATACATTATTAATGTTAAATGTTACCAAAATCACTTTAAAACTCAAGAATCATCATTTTAAAGTGATTTTTAGTTTGTAATTAAATGCTAAAAATATGCATTTAATATTATAAAAATTTTTTGAATGTTTCCTCTTAGCTTTTAAATACTTACATCCCTTTCTCCAACACTGCAACCTCCACCCACCTTTGTACATTCAGCCACAATGATCAGAGTTCCACTTCATTTTAAAATACAGGGCGTGGTGATGATAATGTGACGTCATGTGGCGGGGGAAGCAGAGACAATTGCTGTAGCCTGATAAATAACGCGTTGCGTCACCCGTGCTAATACCAGTTTTGATAATTGACCACATTCTCTGGTTTATTTAAAAGCTGTATAAAGCAAATCTGTACAAAGGAGAGAATTAATACCACAGGGTACTTTGAGTTCATTTTTTTAATATCTAGAGGGTGTTAGATAAGGAGAAATAAATATATACCTTTTTAACAAACCTTTTTGCACATGCACAAGCCCACACACACCAACATACATATTGCACAGTGTCAACTGTGTCTATTTCACATCCACTGTTTTTAAACATACATGATACAGAACATATTCCAAGACTAGGGTTGGTATTGCATAGAATCAAGTGAAAACGGTTTAAAAACTGCCAAGGGTTTGAATTTTAGAGAAAATAAATATCACACAATAAATGTATCTCATTTCTATAATGTTAAACTTTGCTAATTATATTTTAATTATTAATATATATTAATGCTATATTTAGTTATAATTTTATAATATAGTCTACCCTAGAGTGGCTAGTGTTTTGATTAAGAAAATGTACTTCTGATGAATACAATGTTTGGTTGGCTTTAATATGATGAGATAGATACAATACAGAATTCCATATCAGAAGTTTTGTCAGAAATTTCCATTGGGCATATTTCCTCACGAAATATGTGTTCATTTACTATAAGCCGTGACTCACTTTATATGTTACTAAAAACAGAAAATGTATGTTTATTGGTTTAATTGGAAGGACTGTTTGAATGTTACAGTCCATCACTGGCTGTTGTGTATCATATACTGCATGAAAACAGTGTGAGAACCCATATTTATTAGGACAATGTTTTAATTCTAGTGCTTTCGAAAAGTTGAATAACTTAAAACTAGAACTGAGTGTGCTTATTTGAAAGGCAATGAATCAAAACTTTTTGTTGGAGGGATGTTTCTAATCAAGAGAAATCTGTCAGTGGATTTTACTCTGTATTAATAACGGTTTTGTCTCTGAAATGTCTTTGGAGGAACTCTGGAGTGTATGGATATGCCTGGGGAATGAAATCTTGTGTGAAAAAGGCATTCTTTTTTTTATTAAAGTATAGTCAGTTTACAATGTTGTGTTAATTTCTGGAGTACAGCATAGTGATTCAGTTATACATATATAGATTCCTTTTCATATTCTTTTTCATTATTGCGAGGGCTCCTTTACCATTTACAGGCTTATTGGTCAGTCTTGCTTGCCAAATGTGCAGAAGGGCCCCTTAGAAATGAGAAGCAGTCACAATTTAGTCATCAAAACCCCCTGTGGGAAATTTTTTACCCTCCCAGCTGCCTCTGACTGGTACGGATCTAGTCCTAAAAGTCATTTTGCTCTGAGTCAGCCTTAGCAGAAAACCTGAAGAATTCCAGTGTGAAGGTTACTGGCTTTTTCATCAGTGACACTTAGATATCTAGCTTGTGGGTGGCACAGAACAGGCTGCCCCAGATCACATGGCTGTGTGCTTCTTTACCTTTCTCTGAATGCTACTTGTAATTTCCTTCTGCTTTGAGTAGAGGCTCCTGGTAGGACTGAATTTGGAGATCTCTGTGGCCTTTCTGCAGGCTTGCTGAGATCCTCCAGCCACATGTTTGTTGCATGTTGAGATTGTTCTTTATATAGAAAGAATACTGAACTCTTAGGCAAGAGCACACACATCTGTGTTTATGAGCACGTCTGCTCACGATCATGCCTGTGTGTATACGGTCAAAGAGAAAAGCAAAACGACCAAGATATTTCAGTGCTGCTCCATGAGGAAGAATCTTTAATAACAGTGCCATTTGTTTGTCTCCCTGGATGTGAAAATTGTAGGATCATAGCTTGAATTTCTGTCTCTATGAACAGGGATGAACTCTGGACAGACAGTGTGACTTGATTGACATACAGGAAGGGCTGCGATCAGAAAGACTTTTCCTTCTTTTTTCTCTCTCTTCATTTCTCAGAAAAATAAAACACTGTCTCCCTTATAATCAGTGGCAGAGAAAAACAGTGCTGTTTGAGACTAGAGTCTAAGCAATGTATAAAATGATGAGACCAGGGACCAATAAAATATGAACACATGAGAGTACACAGTCCTCCCTCTTCCTCATTTCATACAATTTTAGCCAAAAGACTCTGGAATTGTGTTACTTCTGAAGGCAGTGGTATCTTAAGATAGGCTGAGAGGCAGCCCCCAAATTATGAAAGTTATAAGTGGTTTGGGGACACACTGTTTTAGCTTGGAAGATATTCTGTGATGGTCAGGTAAGCTGCTGCAGTAATCAGAATTGTTTCTGGGATGAGTTTGTTTTTTTTTTTTTTTTTAAATTGGTGCTATTAAACTTGTGCTGTGATTTTCTTGTGTGTCCTTTGGTCTGTATGGAACTTTGAAAAGTTGGAACACATTAGAGACTTGCAGTTTGAGTAGTCTAACTTTGGATATGCTTTAAAAGCTACATAAGTTCCAGATGAAGAAAGCCCTGGCTTCAGATACTAACAAAGAAACCTACATTCCAACTGGGTTTCTTAACGAGATCCCTCTGGTTGTATTTGAATAGAATAGAAAGAGATGCTTTAAAGTGACTTTTTCAAATATTTTTTGAGAACATAATATCTCTCATATCAAGGGTTTTATTATGAGGAGTTAATATGATTATTGTTGTGTGGAGTGAAAAATACAGAATACATTAGCTTGTGGGTAATTAGACTTCATTCTCCTTGTACTCTTTGTGTAACTCTGTACATTACTCAAAATAGGCCAAGTTATGTACAATAACAATTTTAAAATCTCAGTGGATTAAAACAATAGCATGTTTATTTTTTGGCCATGCTGTGTATCCAACCGGGAGATGCCAGGGAGTTGTGCTCACTGCAGCCCTTATTGTGGACGAATATAACCTGACACGCAAGATGGAACAGGGATGATCTCTCAGTCTAGCACAGAGTGTGGTCTTCTAATGAATTGAAACAAACTGAAGAAAAATCTTAGGAATTCTGACCTATTTCAGTAAGTTTTAGAGGAAACATCAAAGAAACATACACTACAATATCTAAGGAACATTCGTATCTCATTTATTCCCCCAGAGATTCATAGGACCATCCACAAAATTTAAGAACAGAAATATAAAATTTAGATTTATAAGAATATAAAGATACATGCAGTCCATTGTTTATAGCAACACTATTTACAGTAGTCAAGACATGGAAGCAATCTAAATGGCCGACAGATGAATGGATAAAGAAGATGTGTGTGTGTATATACAAAACAGAAACAGACTCACAGACATACAAAACAAACTTATGGTTACCAAAGGGGACAAAGGGTCAGGGAGAGATAAATGAGGAGTTTGGGATTAGCAGGTGCAAACTACTATATATAAAATAGATGCACAACAAAGTCCTACTGTGTAACACAGGGCACTGTATTTAATATCTTGTAATAAACCATAATGGAAAATAAAAATATTAAATAAATAGAAGATAAAAGAATATAAAATCCTCCCCTGATTAATATTTAGACCTAGCTATCCTTCTTAATGACTGAAGTTCTGCTTCAGTTTTCATTTCTGTGTCCTCACTGTGAAATGCATAAAGCTCTTCACTCTACACTCGAGACAGAGAAGTACTGCTAGAGACGGTTTCCGTACAAGAAATGCATTAGTCCCACATGTTGGGCAACGAAAACTTTAATGTAATAAGCAAGGGGGTAAAAATTTGTCCTTCTCTGGTATGGTCTTTGTATTCTACTTTTTAAAAAGAAATTTTCTGAGACTTGACTGTCCCTAATGTTTCTCTCTTGGAACTCCGTACAACTAGCGTGGCAAGTTGACCTTGGACTACCTTCTTTTGGAGTAGGTGGCCCAGTTGATTCTTACTTCAGTCTAATTCAGTATGTCTAGAGATCATACGGAGTTTTGAGACCAAAATCTCAGCTAATGATAAAAATATATATATGTTTGTGTAAACTTGTTCCCTGCACACGTATTTCTCTTGGGGGCTTTATTAATGTGGGGGAGCAGGGAGTGGGTAAAGAAACTGCTGATGTAACAGGAAACTTACCAAGCGTTCAGGATATTTGGATTCCACATCCTGATAGTAACTTGTTTCCTTCCCTCTTTTTCTCATTCATCATTGAGACAAAACTAAGAACTAACTTCTTTATGTTTTAAGGTTAAAAAAATTTTTAAGTCTCAATATTTAATAGAGACTATGTTTTCTTTACTCATTTATATTGGTATAATTAGTTTAGCTTACTGAATTTATAACTGATGTTAAGACAGGATTTAGTCATGGAAATTAATAATCGCTAGCTAATATGCATGCTTTTTAGGGCAAAGGAAAAATAGATTCAAAATGTCTATCTTACCATTTCAGAAAATTTTCACAGTATTTTCAATAACATATCTACCAAGTTGTAAGTGAATCCATTTTGATGTAATACAATTAGAATATGGGAAAATCAATACCTTTATACTTAGTAGTTACAAGGAAATTCAGTAAAAGGAATACATTTAGATTTCATTTCCCTATGAATAGGCAGAATAGTTTGTAGTGCTTTTAAAATCTTACAAGGCTTACATAAAGAAAATAATAATATGATTTTACTGCTGGTGTTGGAGAAGTATTGGTTAAATATAGAACCGTGTAGGAGGTAAAATTCAGACCACCTGTTATAATCACAGTTGCAGAAATTTTTTTTTTTTTTTGCACTTGTTGGTATTGGCTAGGTAATAGGAAAAGAAAGCTATTACTCACAGTTTAATTCAAACAGAAAGGTATTAATTAAAATGTAAATTGATTTTCAGATAGCAATTGGGTTTGTAAAAGTTTTATCAGCTCTTAAGGTTTCAAAATACACTATACTTTGGCTTCCTGAATCACATTTCTGCTGTCCAAGCTGCATGAAATCGAGAGAATCAAAGAAATAGTTCATGTGCTAAGCAGCAATCACACTTCATCTTCAGAATAACGTACATGGGTGCATTATTATTCCCATTGCATGGAGGGACAAAACAGTGTTCAGAAAATTAACATTTAGTGCCTAAAGTCACGTGGCTAGTAAAAATCACCAGTATTTTAATAAATATGTTTCTAATAATAATGTCTATATTCTGTATTACTTCAGAGCAGACTCCAACTTAACCAACAGAGATAACATTGTTATTTAATCAAGTGACCCATTTCATTCTAATGACTTACCAGCCTATTGGAACAAACCAAAAGAAGAATTCTTTGGACCACTCAGTACTGTCTTATTTATGTTACACAGTCAATTAATATTCACTGAATTAATTGACCAACTACTGTTTTGTCAATTGACAATACAATTTCTGAAAATCAGCAAATTCTGTAAGAGTTTTTTAATCATCACCTTTTCACACTGGTCATAGGTTTTATTTATCAGTTGAACGAAGTGGTAGAGATTTTTAAAGGAGTAATTTATTTGTGGTAAACATAACATGCCCTAAATCTTATATAGATACATTTGTCAACAGGCTCACTGAAGCCTTCTTTATACTTCCATTTATGTTTATTAAAATATAACACTTCTAGCTAACATATCCTCCCCAGAATATTATTAGAATACTATATGTAAGAAGAAGAAGAAGGAGGAGGAGAAGGGGGAGAAGAAGGGGAAGAAGAAGGGGAAGGGGAAGAGGAAGAAAGCAAGTCTAATACAGTAAATAAGTTGAGTGGCAAAAAATAATAAGGCTGTAAGTTTTTATAGCAGGATGAAAGTATACCAATCTCATGATGCCCATTAATGGCTTCGGCAGTGTCTCAGTATAACAATTTCTGGTTGATGTTGCTCTCTGACCAATAGGTACATTCCATCGTTGCTCTCTAGTTTTTCTTTACCTAGTGATATCACCACATCCCTTTATAGTAAACACACATTTGTCTACATCCTTCTTCTTGGAAACAACCCTTTGTGGTCTCAACAGAGTCCACCATCTTCTTCTTTTCCCAGGACACACCTAATTAATCCAGGGGTGGACATGTGACACAAGCAGTACCAGGAGGAAGCACGTCTTACTCTTGGATGGAGCCTTAAGTTCTTGGAGTAAAATCTATAGTAAACCTGCCAAGGATACAAAGGGAAAATATCAGAAGCAGAGCAAAGAGTTGGGAAGGGGTTAAGGGGAGGAAACCGTGGGAGAAAGAGAGAGATTGAGAAAGAGAGATTGAAAGAGATGAATGCATTTGCTTGGATTCTTGGTTCTAGTCATCTTTGAATGCAATAATTCACAATCTCCTTGGGTTTTTAAGATAGTACATCCAGCATTCTTTAGTTGAACTGGATTTCTGTCATTTCTAACTGGAAAATGTTTCTGTCAATTTTTCCTTCCATTATATGTATCTTATATGGAATTTATATTTAACTGTGGCATCTAAAAATACAGTGCTGCTTTGAAACGGCAATTAGTTGAATTTTATTTGTGAGTAATGATGATAATAATAATAATAATACAATTATAATGATTATATTTGTGATTGCCATTATCATAGGTAATATTTATGCAGCCCTTTTCAGCTTCATATATATTATTTCACTCAATCTCTAAAACAATCCTATTATTTTGGTGCCATTATTATCTCCATTTTTTAAGATGAGGAAGATAAGGGAGAGAAGTCAGTGAATTTTCTTAGGATTGCCCAGCTGATAAGCATTAAAAGTGGGATACAAATGAAGACAGTTTGGATTTAAAAGTCTGTAACAGTATATAATTTTTAACAGTCTTTGTTTACAAAAGAGAGAGAATAAGATATCTTTTCACTTATATTTAACTTCTTTGTGTAATCGTCACAAGTTTTCTTTAGAGTACTGTTTATCCAACACATGTCATGGCTTCTTAGTTCAACGATTTGTACTTGAGAGAAATGTGATTATAAATACATAGCAAAGTCTATCTTCTCCCTCATCAAAAGCATGGCATGATGCACATTCTCTTTTTCATTATTTATAAAAACAAGTTTTCCTGGCAGACTTCATTTGAGTCTCATTCAACAAAATTTATATATACACACACACACATATATATATATATATATATAAATGTATATATATATATATGTATATTTTTAGCAGGAAATGAAAACTTTCAAGAGCTTATGATGAATATTATGTAGTGATATTTCTCCCTAGAATAGATGTTTAACAGATTTTTAAACTTCGTCTAGTAATTTTTTTTTTTTATATCTGTGTGTGGGCCTAAATACTTAATAAAGCTAATTTGTGCCCGCACCTGAAGAAAAGGGTATGGGGGAGGATTTCTATTTGTAATCAGCATGGTAGAGGAGGTTTTTCTTTGCCAGTTGGTTTCCTGGAGAAGGTTGCTAGCTGAAAGTCTTCGTCATAATTTAAATCCACTCATCAACTCTAGGGTCCCTTTGGCAGAGATTCGGGTTCATCAAGATGCACCTGAGGATCTTCTTTGAAGTTAAAAAAGGCTCTAGAAATGTGCTTACATTATTATTAAAAAGAAAAGAGTCATTACTTTCATGTCCCATGCCGTCTACCCAAATCCTGGTGAAGAGAATCAGGCATAGCGTAGAGGCTCAGCGAATGAGAAGCGCAGTCTGGGCCACTACACTGTTGCACATGTTGTGCAAAACCTTAAGCAATGGCTCTAACCATGGGGAAAGCAAGCTGGGATTTGACTGCTATTCAGGTGGCCAACACGGAAATTTAATTCTCAGCAGATTTCTCTTTTTGTCCACTCAACTTTGTCTGCTTTCTGTAGTAAATTCCCAAGTTGTTTATGTAGTAACCTTCCTGAAGAATTGAGGTAATTCTGTTCCTTCTTCAGTGTGTTAAGATGTTTGGGTGAAATAACCCAGGAAGGAGTCTTAGTAAAGTACCTGGAGTATGAAAAGTAACAAGTACTATGTAACATATTATCAGGCCACGACTAGCCCAACGTTTCTTTTTTTTTACCCTGCACTCAAAACTCAATATTGATCATATGGGGAATCTAAAAAAGAGAAAAGAAGATACTAGTGAATTTATCTACAAAAAAAAAAAAATAAATAAATAAAAAACCCAGACTCACAGACATAGTAAACAAACTTACGGTTACCAGGGCGATGGGGGGAGAACGGGTCACAGGAGCTAAATCGGGAGTTCGAGATTTGTAAATATTAACTGCGATATATAAAACAGATAAACAACAAGTTTCTTCTGTATAGCACAGAGAACTATATTCAACATACTGTAGTAACATTTAATGAAAAAGAATATGAAAAGGAATATATGTATGTATATATGTATGCCTGAAGCATTATGCTGTACATCAGAAACTGACACAACACTGTAAACTGAATATAATTGAATTAAAAATAAAAACAAAAACCCCCGAAACTCTAATGTGAAAAAAACCCTCAGTATTGAGTAACTCATGGACAACTGAAAAATATCTTTTATTTTTTAAAAAGCGACATTAGTGGTTTACAGTTTGCCTGTTGAGCACTAACGTGTATGTGTGTGTGTGTGCGCGCGGGCACGTGTCTGTTTACCTACCTCCCTACCTATCATTATCTTTTGTTTATTCATGCAGTCATAATTGGTAACACTTTTATTAATCATTTTTAGCATCATATTCTTAAGTTGTCCAGTCATTTGATCTGTTGTAGCCTTTTTTTATTACATAAGATAAAAAGTGGCCTAAGTTTTTAAAACTACTTAAAATATTAACTGGGATTAATAATAAAATCACTAGAATCCATGAGATATTGATCATCCTCCTTTATTTGTCAGCTTATTTCAAAACGTTTATAAGTTATACTATATAAGACAAAGATAAGTCTTTTCATTTATCACTGCCTGTTTTATTGAGAATTCTGTATTAAATTTAGGGTAATAACTCTGCTCAGCAATTGAATTGTACTAGGAAATTTTATCCTAGAAGGACTAACAAAAACATCTTTACCTCATCATGACCATAATCAAACCTTGGGCTTTATGGCATAAGAATTCAGTTCCCAAAATGCAATAATCTATTCCTGTGAATCTCTTTTTCCTGTGAATTCCTGTGAATCTCTTTTAACTTCCTATTTAGAAATTCAGTAATTAATATGATGTATTAAAAGCTTTTCTGGGAAAGCCAAACAGTAGCTATTTCTTACACAGATTCTGTCATACATATCTTTCTCAAAAATTAAAGAGAAACAAATTAAAAAATCTCAAAGCAGGTATGTTTTGGTCCAGAGTAGATAGTTACAAATATTTTCTAAAAGATTATTCATGATCAATTTCCTCATGGGGATGTTTAGTTCTTATCTGAAACCATGAATATATGACACACATGGTGCTTCCTCTTATTTGGAAATCATAAAGACGTTTGATACAGAAGACTGTTCCTTTCTTCAGTGTACTCCCTACAATTGAATTTAGTCGTGAAGTGACTCAGTATTTCTTATAAAAACTGAGACCTGTGAAGTACCAGTTAGGGAGAGCACGTTAAGATGTTGGGGTGGGGATAGGAATCGAGAGCAGTTGGTCACAGTGCAGACACCAAATGAATTATTTTCCATAGAGATCTTTAAAGGGTATTAAAACTCAAAGCCAACTAAAAATTGATCTGCTTTCTTTTATGACCATGTGCTGGCAATTCTAAAAAAAAAAAAAAAAAAAGTCAGTGATAAAATATTCCCTCCCTTTGGGACAGATTGCTTTCTTTACATCCCTCCTGCTGACTCGGTACACCACTGTCAGTATATATTTGAAATATTGTACTATTCAAAGTATTTATGCTAAGTTAATCCATCATTAAATGTCAGCCCAACCATCTTCCTTCTACTTTGATCTTCTGGAATTGTGCTGACATTTAATCATACGAAAGAACCGCCCCCCCTTCTTTATTTTCATGCATTGTCTTTACAAATTAAACAAGTGAAAATTGGTTCTTTTTAATGTATTTGAATAGTAATAAGGTTAAACATTTTACGTAGTCATTCGAGGGCATAAATAATCCACCTGATGAGAAAACTCAGCTACTGACTCCAAGCCCCATACAGATTTCAGGATGACCATGAACAAAACGCTCTTCCTCTTCCCTCTTCAGATAGTCACTGTGCGTTTTCAGAGTATTAGTAATTGCATCTCACTCTCAGCCAGATATAAACCACGTATGGATGGGGCCAGAGGGGAGAAACTTGGAGTAGAGCAAACGAGTCTTTCCTCACAACATACCAAAATTCATTCCTTCTACCTTAACATCAGTTTCTTGGAAGTATTAAACTCCCTAAACACTAATGAGCAACCTGTTCGTAAAACAAAGCCAAGCTGATTATAATTTACTGCAGAAAGGGAAGACAGCACCACCGTGACATTCTTAACAGTCTCTCAGGAGGGAATAGTTGGAGATTACCTAGAGATTTAGGAATTTGTGCTCGAGAGGTTTAAGTTGAGTCTTTCACAATAGGGAACTGTTTGGGATTAGGCAAAGATGGTGACATAACAGTTTAAGATTGTTAGACATATTAAGGTAAGGATCTAAAGATACCCTGTTAGTCTTCCTCTATTTTGCCATAAATTTAAACACTTTTATGGCACTAAACTTCACATGTGACATTTTTCTTCCTCCCTTCCTTTCTTCCTTCCTCTTTTCCTTCCTTCCTTCCATCCTTCCTTCCTTTCTCCCTCCTTCCATCCCTTCCTTTTCTGAAACTTATATGGAAATACAAAGGACCTAGAATCCTGAAAATGAAAAAAAAAATCAAATTTGAAGGACTTATGTAAGCTGAGTTCAGTGAGTAGTCGAGCTTACGTACACTATTAAGCTATAGTGATCGGCATAGCATAATACTGGCGTAAGGAATGACATAAATGGAACAGAAGAGCTCAGAAACATTTCCACTTACAATGTCAGTTGATTTTCAACAGAGTAGCTGAACTATTCTGGTGGGAATAAAAAATCTTTTCTACAACTGGTGCTGGAGTATCCATAATGAATAAATGAATCTCAACCCCCAATTTACACCATAGAATCCTAGTGTTAGAAGAATGATGTCTTTGCAAGGAAGCTAAAGCAGTTGATCCAAGAAAGATAAATTTCTTACTTTCTCTGAATGGCTCAAAAGAGGAAATGAGAAATACTTTCAAACGTTATGGTCTTGGCCATAGATGGGCCAGAGACAGGCACATCTTGCTCTACTTAGAAAGAGAAGAAAATTTAATTCTACAAGACTTTGAGCTACATTCAGGGATATCTACTAAGTTATTGACATAGTCATAAATGAAAATTTTCATCTTTAGGTCTTTAAAGGCTGGGACCCAGATGAGTTACTGGTACTTTTTCTAGCCATATCACTTTAGAGGGACAAATGCCCTTGTTTTGATGAGACCTTTCTTGGGATTCAGTACTAGAAAAATACAAGTGACAAATTCTTGCCATTACTTCAATTTTCTTCATCCCTCATGCCTAATAAAATAGTTTCTTTTCTTTTTTAAGTCCCGGATATTGAGAATTTACCATGGTTTGGCCAAATGAGTGAATTAGGGAAGATTAAAATAATCCATCTTCAATTGTTCTAGGAAATTTAGCAGCCTTCTTTGAAAAAGTGTATTATCTTAAGACATGTGAATCTCAGGTTGACTGCGTTGAAAGAACCAGATTAGCAGCATTTGGGGCAAGGCCTTGGGCCCAAGCTGCTAAAGAGACAGGCACTAGTCCTGAAGGGAGGTATTCTGGGGATCCAAATGTGGAATTGAAAAAAAAAAAAAAAGACTCAGGATTACACTCAACTGAGAGCACAGAGTATAGGGAGAGACTGACAAAAATTAGAAAGGCAGCGTGTTAGAATACGTTGGTGTATATGTAAGAACTTCAGAAAGAAGTTAGACAAGAAAACTAAGGCAGAAGTACAACTGAGATTTAGAACTCCAGTACACGTTGTAAGGGTAGGAAACATGATGAGACGTGAGGCAGAAATCCTAGGCATTGGGAAGACCTTTGAGTGCTGTGACCACAAGTGGAGAAGCCAAAGGGGTATCTTCTAAGCTGCTGTCCCGAATCCATCCAGGTTCCTTTGGTCTCCAGGAGATACAATGAATGCTTAGTCTTAAACTTCTATTCCTTAATTCTGAACAGTGTTGCTGTCCTGGAATTCTACTTGTTTATCTATCCTGGCGAACATGGATTGAACTAAATGTTTCATTATTTTATCAGCTTATCCTTAAACCTTTGTTGAGAATATGGTTCACAGAGCCGGTTCATCACATTCACTTCTTATGGAGTCTTTTTTTCCTCCCCTTAACGGAGGCACTGGGGATAGAACCCAGGACCTCATGCACCCCAAGTGCCCAGTCTACCACTGAGCTATACCTCACCCCTTTTCATGGATCATTTTGGGGGAATCAAGTCTTAGAAACCCTTTACTTAGTCCTAGGTTAAGATTCCTATGCACTACCCCAGGCTAAATCAGAACTTCTTGGGCAGGGGGTGGAGTCTAGAATCGACACGGTTTCCCCAAACCATCCTGGGAACATGTTCCTTTTTAAACAGGAGTGACTATGTTCCTAGCAAAACTGAGACTTGGCAACAATTTCGTCAGTTACTTTTGATTCTTATAACATTCATCCTTTTAAATACTCTTTTAGTAACTCCAATGATTCATTCACTTGTTGCCATTAAATGACAAAAGCACAAACCAAGCTTTAACGACAGAACAATATACTGTATGATCAGGAGGAAAAAGAACACTCACTATGTGGTTGTCGTGACTGGCTTTTAGTTCAGTGATTGGATTCCAGTTCTGAGTTGCAGCAATCATAATTATAGCAATGCCACTTAGCCTCCGTCGCAGTCAGGGGAAAGGGTAATGACAGTGTATTAGAAAACAGTGACCCGAGACATCCATTACTGCTGAGGGCATTAGCTATTCTGGGCTGACAGGAAGCGCACCACAAGCTTTTTGGGAGAGGATTCTCTAAGAAAAACGCTGGCACTCATGAGCAGGAATAATGATTATCACAGTTCGCAAAACAATTTCAATGCCATGTCGTCAAAAAGTGACCCTGGGAATCCTCTCTAGCATCCCTGGTTAGGCTTTTAACACTATGGTTAAAAGTAAGTGTGACAAAGAAGTTGTGTGGGTTTTAGAATTATAATTGTTTTGCCAGCTCCTTTTGGCAGTCTATGTTTCAGGGTGTCTGTTGCCTAGAAAAACCCTTAGGGAAATGTGAAACCTAAACTCGTTTTCACTTCTGACTCAAGCCTGATTTTATTACAACAGGCCCCGTAAGACTGCACAACTTTGCTAGTTGTCATGGGAAAATCAACTTGTTTGATGAAACAAGTGAGTTGTGTGTGTGTGTGTGTGTGTGTGTGTAGATCTTCATTACAACTGTACTTCTCTAAATGAGACTTGACCTGTCTTTTATCACTTTTATTTGCTGACAGTATTTGCCAGTATCTATAGAAACAAGCTAATTTGTTTTAGAAAAAAATAATGGCAAAGCGCATAAAATCTATATGAACGATGAAAACGCTTCCTAATAAGGCTAAGCTCTTGTTGCCTCTGGTGCATGAAAGGGGTGAAAACAAAACAATCTAAAAGAGTTAATGCTAGTATGTCTGAAATTCTAAATGTTATTAAAACATTTTATGCCTATCTTTTAAATCATATTTGGTATTCTTTGCATAATTTATTAGAATATTGAAACAGTTACATTACTGACAGTAGCAATGAGGTAAACATAGCAATGCATGTCAAGTTTCTCTACATCCTCTCCAGCATTTAGTGTTATTGTTATTTTAGTCATTCTGATAGATGTGTAATAATATTTCATTGTGCTTTTAATTTGCATTTTCCTAATGACTAATGATATTGGGCATATTTTCATGTGCTTATTTGCCATCTCTTCAGTGCAATATCTGTTCATATTTTCTGATTGGATTGTTTGATTTTTTTGCTATTGAGTTTTGAGAACCCTTTATTTCTCGTAAACATAACTCCTTGTTATATTTGTGGTTTGAAATATTTGCTCCCAGTTGATATCTCTTTCTCAGCCTTTTCTCAGGGTCATATACAGAGTGAAAGTTGTTTTTTCTTTTTCCACTTTTTCTTCTTACATTTTTTTATTGAGTTATAGTCATTTTACAATGTTGTGTCAAATTCCAGTGTAGAGCACAATTTTTCAGTTATATATGAACGTGCATATATCCATTGTCACACTTTTTTTTTGCTGTGAGCTACCACAAGATCTTGTATATATTTCCCTGTGCTATACAGTATAATCTTGTTTAATCTATTCTGCTTATGCCTGTCAGTTTCTACAAATTTTGAAATCCCAGTCTGTCCCTTCCCACTCCCCTCCCCCTTGGCAACCACAAGTTTGTATTCTATGTCCATGAGTCTGTTTCTGTTTTGTATTTATGTTCATTTGTTTTTTTTTTTTTTTTAGACTCCACATATGAGTGATCTCATATGGTATTTTTCTTTCTCTTTCTGGCTTACTTCACTTAGAATGACATTCTCCAGGGGCATCCATGTTGCTGCAAATGGTGTTCAGAGTGAAAGTTTTTAATTTTGATTAAGTCCTATTCATCAGATTTTCCTTTTATGAGTCATGTTTTTGGGATCAAGCCTAAGAATTCTTTGCTTATTTCTAGATACTAGATGTTCTCCTATTATTTTCTCCTTCTAGTGCTTTTAAGCTTTTTATATTCCATTCTGAGATAATGTAAGTATGAAGTGTGAGGTTTTGATAGGGGTTAAGTTTTTGCCTGTGGATGTCCAGTTGCGCCAGTTGCTCCAGTAACATTTGTTGAAATGTTGTCTTCCCTTCACTGAATTGCTTTTGTGCCTTTGTCAAAAATATGCCCCAGATGTATCAGGCGTATTTATGTGCCTCTGTTTCTGAATTCCTTATTCCATTAACTTAATCTGTGTGTCTACCACTTTGTCAGTACTATACTGTCTTGATTATTGTAGCTACATACTAAAACTTGATAATGGGATTCCTCCAACTTTATTATTCTTATCAAAGTTGTTTTAGATATTCTAGGTCCTATACCTTTTAATATAAATTTTGGAATTGGTATTAAATTTATTTAATATGATTAAATTAATATATTAAATAATATATTTAGTATAAATTTTAGAATAAGCTTATTTATGTTTACAAAAACTTTCATGGGATTTTCAGAGGCATTATTTTAAATCTATAGCTTAGTTTGAGAAGAACTGATACCTTCACTGTGTTAAATCTATTAATCCACTACCATGATATCTCTTTGTTCATTTGGGTCTTTTAGTTTTTTCATCAGAATTTTGTAATTTTCAGTACACGGTTCCTGGGTATGTTTTGTTAGATTTGTGATTTAGTATTTCGTTTTCTTGGCGTTAGTTTCCGTTTTCACGTGTTCCTTGTTAGTATGAAGAAATGTAATTGGGTTTTGTGCATTGAGCTTTATTTTTGTGAATTGAACTTGTATTTGTATACTGTGACTTTGCTGAACTTGTATCCTGTGTCTTTGCTGAACTTGTTTTTGAAGAATTTTGTATAGGTTCCTTGGAATTTTCTGGATAGACAGTTGTGTCATCTGTGAATAGGGACAGTTTTATTTCTTTGTTTTTTATCTGTATGGTTTTTATTTTTATTTTTATTTTTTTGTTTTGTACCATCTAGAACTTTCAGGATTATGCTAAGAGTGGAAGTCCTTGCCATGTTACCATCTTGGGACAAAACCATTCAGTTTTAACCATTAAATGTAAGTTTTAAGTTTTTTGTAAATGCTCGTTATCAAGTTGCAGTATTTCTCCTTTAATCCTAGTTTTCTTGGCACTTTTGTCACGAATGGTGTCAGATTTTGTCAAGCGGTTTTTCTTCACCACTTGGTATGATTGTGTAAAACTTCTTTAGCCTGTTGACAGGGGTTAGCCTGTCTGGGCTGCTATAATAAAATACCACAGACTGGGTAACATAAACAGCAGATTTATTTCTAACTGTTCTGGAGGCTGGAACACTGAGATCAGGATACCACCATGGGGTTTCTTGCAGGCTACAGACTTTTGTTGTATCTTCAAATGGCAGAAGGGCTCACAGAACTTCTTTTGGGCCTCTTTTATAAGGGCATTAATATACTGTTCATGAGGACTCAGCCCTCATGATTTAATCACTGCCCAAAGGCCCTCATTTCCTAACACCATCACCATGGCGATTAGATTCTCAACATATGAATTTTAGGAGGACACAAACATTTAGACCCTAACATGATACGATGGCTGACATTAATTTTTGCACATTGATTCAGCTATGAGAGCCTAGAATGAATCTGATTTGGTCATGGTGTATATTTCTTTTTCTACATTGCTGGACTGAATTTGCTAATATTTTATTGAGTATTTTTGCGTCTAATTTAATAAGAGGTGTTGGCCTATAGTTTCTCTCTCTTTTTGTATTATTTTTGTCTGATTTTGATGTATGGTTAAATGGCCTCATAAAATGAGTAGAAACTATTATCTCCTTTTCTGTCTCTTGGAAGAGACTTTGCAAACTTGGTGTTAATTATTCTTTAAATTTTACATAGAATTCTCCATTGGGACCATCTGAGCAGCACTGGTATTCTCTCAAAAGATCCCAGATTGTTCTAATGTGTAGCTAAGGCTAACTAGTGATTCCTTTTGGTGAGTGAGAGGATAGATAGAATGACTAGAGTTTCTCTCCATTAGAGTTCCTCATTCACAGAAAGACCAAACCTAAGGTTGTAGCAGAAGAGCCGGATCTAGCTCCCTGAAAGATTGGAGCTGGGGTGTGGCTCTTGGGGCCAGTCAAGCCAGTTAGTGCTCAGGGGTAGCCCAGGCCCTAGAAGAGACCGAGACATGCATACACATACATATTGCCTTGCAGCGTCTTCCTTTCACCCAATAGTGTATCGAGGCCCTTTTTCGATTTCAGTGATACAAACCTACCTCATTCTTTTTGGAATGTAGAAGATATTACATGGTGTAGATAAGTAAAATATATTCATCTCTCTGCTATTGCAGGATTTTATAATATCTCCATATTTTAAATACATATCTTATTGTGTACATCTAAGTATTTTTATTTATGTTAAATGAATTTAAATGGATTATTCAAGTTTAAGATGTCCACCAGATCTTAATACATCTGTCTAAACTTTCAGACTTACAAGATAACCATAAGGCATACTTAGTATCATATTCCCCTAGAAAGATACAGAATAAGAAATCCAGTTTACCAGGAGCAGATTCAGGTGCTTTCCTTCCATGAGAGTTACAAGAGGCAGGCTTCTTAATATTTATGGTTCTACCAGTCCAGAAGCATGTCATCATAAAGGGCCGTTTTACCACTAGCGATTTGGCCTAGTTACATTGCTGACATTGTACCTTTATCAAGTTTCCTTTGAAAGAAAGCTGTAAAGTTAACGGAGCCCAAGGTCAGCTCCTCCTGCAGAAGGGAGTCGGTGTTGTTAACCTTTTACCCATAATGCTGAATTTTGGTAAATCCTGCCAAATTATGCTCTAGAAAGTTTATATCAATTCACACTCAAGAATAAGTACATGAGAGTGCCATTTTTTCACGCAACTTTTCCAACAGTATTATTTTAAATTTGCCAATTTTTTTGCATTACTATTTTTATTTACTTCCATTGCCCTCATCATGGGCAATATTTAAAATATCTATGTTAGTCTACAATTTTTTAGTGATTTTTATGCTCATATGACATTTTTCTATTGTGTTATCTTTTTATTACTGATTTATAGCAGTTTGGCATATTAGGAAGTTCAGGGTTTTTGTCTGTTACATTTAATGTGTGTGTGTTCCCTGTGCTTTCATGTGTCTTTTACCTTTTTTATGATACAGTGGGTCAAAATGATGGTTTGACTAATTATGCAGTCAAATAGGCAAATCTTTCTTTTATGACTTCTGCAATTTGTATTAGCCCTATGATGGTTTTTTCCTCTTCCAAACTTCTGTACATACTTACCACATTTTCTACTGAGATTTTAATTGTTCGTGTATAAACTATTAGTTTTGTTTCCCCGATCTGTTTGTGAGGACTCAGGGTCTACAGGTTGTTTCAGGCACTGTCCTACTTCCCTTCCTGGCACCAAGGACCCCCACCAGCCAGGAGTTCCCTAAGGCAGATCCTCCATTAAATTTAGAGCTCCCTCTCTTATGCCTGAGAACTGTGTCCTGGCACAGCAGTTTCACAGCACTTTAATTAATTACCTTGCCAATTACCCCAGGGAAGGAGTGCTCTGACTCCCAAGCCAGACTTTCTCTCATCCTGGGGAGTTTTCTGGTGTTCTATTTGGAAAATTTTCTCTTTTCAGAAGTCCCTATCGAGTTGTCATTTGCTCACCTCTGTGGGGTTTCTTTTCCAATTAAATCCCATCTGTTGTATATCTTTAAGAAATTCTTCAGTAATCTTTGCCCTCTGAATGCGTTCTTTTTTTCCCCCAGGATTGTTTCTTCTGCCATTTCAGTGGGTTTTAGTGAAGGAAGTAAGTTAATGCTTTAGGTCAGTTATTCTGACCTAGAAATGAATGAATACTAAATTCATTCTAAATACTACAGCCTAAAATGAGGAATTGACTCCTAATTGGGTAAGCATTCAAAGGAGGAAACATTTAATATAGAAGATTTGGATGAGATAGGCAAAAATAATCTCTTGTAAAATACACTTATATACGTTCAATGGGATTAGAAATTTAATTCAGTTTCTTTTAGTTTTGGGGGAAGAGATTCAGTCCTTACCATGGATTCAAGTAGATTAATTCCAAATCAAGGTAAAAACAGCTTAAATTGTTAATAATAATAATGTTTAAAATAATGCCAGTTAATGACATTATTAAGTAAAATTATTATTAAAGTACCATGCATTGAAAACTATCTCTACACAAAAACCTGAAAACAGGTGTTTATAGCAGCTTTACTCATAATTGCCAAAACTTGAAAGTAACCAAGATATCCTTCAATAAATGGATGGATAAATAAACTGTGGCACAATCTGCCAGTGGAATATTATTCATCATGAAAGTGAAATGAGCTATCAAACCATGAAAAGCAGGGAGGAACCTTAAATGCACATTACTAAGTGAAAGCAGCCAATCCCACAGGCTACACACTATGATTCCAACTATATGACATTTTGGAAAAGTCAGAACTATGGAGACAGTAAAAAGATTAGTGGTCCCCAGGAGTTGAGGGATGGGGGATGAAAAGGGGAAGCAAAACAGATTTTTAAGTTAGTAAAAATATTCTGTGTGATACTGTAATGTTAGGATATGCCGTTATGCATTTGTCCAAGCCCCCAGAATGTACAACAGCAAAAGTGAACCCTACTGTAAACTGTGGACTTCGGGTGGCAATGGTGTGTCAATGTAGGCTCATCAGTTGTAACAAGGGTACTAGTCTGGTGGGGGATGGTGATAAATATGAGAAGTTATGTCTGTGTGGGGCCAGGAAGTATGTGAGAAATCTCTATACCTTCCCCTCAATTTTGCTTGTGAACCTTAATCTTCTCTAGAAAAAATTGTCTTGCTTTAACAAAAATACCATGCAGATAGTGAGTAAAAATATAGTTTAGTGGGTTCTGGATTGATACGTTGAGAACCAACCTGAGATAAGATTCAATTCTGAACTATTACTTCATTTCTTATAAGTGCAGTGACGCCAGCTGACACGTAGTAGTGGCACAGGCAACTGGCAGGAGGCGATGAAAGCACATTCTGTGGGAGGCACAGGGGGATCACAGTGTTCTAGGTAACTTTGTTGGGCACCAGTGACATGGCAGCAACGAGATGCTCAGGGGCCATTTAGGGAGCAGTTAAGGGCATTGTTGCCCTTGGTACGTGACCAGTAGGTGCACCAACAGTGACCGCAGTGAAAGAACCAGGACGAGAGAGAAAGAAAGTGTCAGAAGCTTCTCAGTTGTTCAGAACATTTCATCATGAGTCGACGAGCTATTTCTTGATTCCCGTAGAAGCCCTGGCAAGATTCTGGTTAAAAATTATGTGTTAGCTGACAGTTTAAAATGCCTACTTGACTTTGGCTATGTCATAGAGAGAGTGTATAAATGGATCTGGAATTCTAGCCAAATCAAAGCTGGAAATATTTATTGATATAGATGATGTGTAAGTAATGAATGGAACTGAATGAGCTCACCCAGGGTGAGCAGGAAGACAGACAAGAAAAGACAGAGCCCAGGAACACTACATTTAGACTAGTGCATATTAAATACGAAATTTAAATTGTAGATCACAAATCTTGTGTTAATCAAGTGCCTACACAACTTATAGAAATTATTTGTCATAAAAGTATAACAGTTTATTAAAACAAAATATGAAATTGCGATTTTCTGTTGTAACACTTTGGAGCACAACTCAAACTGTATGAAACCACATATTCCTGAATCAGTTCTTCAGCTCTTCTGTTCTTGTGGGAAGCATGTTCTCAGAGAGCTACACCAATGTGGAACTGAATGAATTTAATGGATGTAGATCATATTCCCAGGAGGAATAAGACGGTGTGCTTGGTTCTTGTTTTAAGGATATAACATTAGAAGCACAGATCCTACTTTGACAGATTTATCACCTAAATGGAGAAGAAAATACATAGAGGGCTAACCATAAAAACAAAAGAAACGTGGCACCTATGAGTAAAGAGTACAGAAAAGACAAATTGAACCTTACTGTCTGGATTTGGAAAAGCTTCACCAATGGCTTGACATTTTAGATAGTTCCTTGGAATTTGATTTCAATATATAGATATACAGAGATAACAAATAAGGGAAAAGGTAGGAAGACTATGAGTCAGGGAGACGTTCTGATGGGAAGGCAGGTAGAATAAGAAGTGTTAGATAATGTTTTTTAGAGTGTGTTATGGGTGGGGGGTTGGTTTATGCTAATGATATTGAAGAGTGGGCATGTTTTAATCTTGCCTTGACAGCACTCTTAGGAATCAATATAAAATGTTTTCTAGTAGGGAAAATTATTTGTTATATAGATACTAACCATTTGATTGCGAGTAGGGAAAGTTGCTGAGAGAGTGATTTTAAATGTTCTTATCCCCAAAATTGGTAATTATGCAAGGTGACAGATACGTTAACTAATCTTGTTTGGGTAATCATCTCACAATACGTACTTGTGTCAAGTCACCATGTTGTACACCCTTAAATTTACATATGTTATGTTAATTATATCTCAGTAAAGCTGGAGAAACATCAATGCTATTATATGACATGATTTTTTTATGGTTTAATAAACATTCCAGTGTAAGGATATTTTAAATGTGTAGGTATTACAATGTGGAATTTCTTTTCTTTTCTTTTTCAAATTATCTTGTGTCGTAAAAACATGGGCTAAAACGAGTAGAGCACACCTGTGTATTCTCCAATGAAGAGTATCAGGTAAAAACACGTCAATGTGTGGATGCTTTTGTTCATTCATGCATCCAGTCTTAAGTATCATTGGTGACCTACTATGTGCCAGACATTACACTAAGTCCCAGAGATTCTATAATGAATATTTCAACTAAAAAGCAGGAATCAGAAACCTTACTGATGTCTGGAAATAATTTTTTCTTAATCTTTCCCATCAGGCACAAACCACAGCCAAGGCATGAAGGGCAAACGAAGTTTAAATATTTGCCTCGAAATTATTTATTTTGCAAAGGAAACCATTTGTACTTACTGAGCGATCCAATGTGGAATACTTTCCTCTCTTTTTATACTTCCTGTGGTGTCAACAAAAGTGTAATAACAACAAATTCCATAACACACTCTCAAAAGGCAATTGTTTTAGTTCTGGATTTACTATGGTTTTATTGCCTCAAGGCTATAAAGACAAATGGAAAAATTTTATAAGATAGTGTGATATTACCTTAGTAACAAAACAGAGCTCTGAAGATGGATCTTCTGTAAAAAGAACACAGCTGTTTACTCGGTGCTCCTGGTGTGGTTTTGCTTTTCTGATGTGCTGCTCACGCATTACTTCTCAGGATGCCCCCTCTGCCCAGTTTTTGTGCACCTGGGAAATATTTACATGTCACTTAAGTTAAGTACAAACGCAGTATGTTTCCACCTGGCCCTGTCAGTGCCTGATAGCCAGTTAAAATAATGGTTTTCAATTTTTGTTTTTATATTAAATATCCACCACTCTAACAGCATCTACCAGTTATAATATTGTTTCCTTGAGTTCTCACTTGACCAAGAGTTTTTCGTGAGCAGTGACTAAATCTAAATAATTAGTAGTTTTAAATTTTTAGTTAATAATATAATGCTTTGCACAGCCTAGGCACTCAGTAAAGAGCTCTTCTTTAATTGAGCGAGATAAATTTTTTTTATTAAAAGTAAAATATGAAATTTATTTCATTAAAAGTAAAATATGAAAATAAGCAATAATTATTATAATTTCTAACCTTTAATATAGAATGAATCAGCCTGCATTTATTTTTGGATTTCCTTCAGTGTCATGTACTTTGCTTTTCAAAATTAACTTGGCTTGAGAATTTTGAAAGAAAGGTTTCTAAGTCCCAAAATCTGGCTATCTTTGTTCGATAACCTCATTTCTGCCGAATGGATGAGCCAGTAGCTGGCCTTGCCTGCTTTTCCTATTAAAGTCTCAATGTGTTTAGAATGAGTTGTTTTTTTTTTTTATTTGTGAATATGGTGTCTCAATCTTTTTTTACATTATCTTTTCAGGAAAACTACTTAGGTTAAAAAAATATTTAAAGTTAATCTAAATAGACCCGAATAACTTAATAATGAAAAATAATGATTTAATCCAAGACAAAAAGTAATGTTTTACTATCCAAGCTGTTGTCATAAGAGAACACAGATGATGATGACAGTGACAACGGAAACTGTACAAGAATTCTCTAAACATTCATAACCTCCGCTACCACCAACAGCAGGAGCAGCATCAGAGACAGCGTGCGGTATAAACACTTTTAAAACATGTATTAGTGTGAAATTCTGAGGCTCTCTGGTCTGATAGCAATAACACACCTCTCCAGTTGTAAATATAGGTTTCCTATATAATATTTCTCGTCCTCTTCAACAAACTGTGGTAAACCATAGCAACTGATCTCTCTTTAAATTTAGGTTGTACTTTAGAGATCAGTTAATTTCAGAAAAACGTGGAAGACAAGTGTTCTGAGAATCTTCCTTCTGTTTTCAGTCAGATCATTAACAAAAGGAATACTTATTAAAACTTTGATTGAACATCTGTTGTGTGCCAGGACTGGCCTAGGGAGTAGGTGCAAATAGTAGGTAACATAGCTCCCAGCCACTGGAGAGAAATAACTAGCCCACTGCAGTGCTGTGTGATCAAACCTACCAGGAGAGCAAAGCAACGCCAGTGAGTAGGTACCATCAAATCATGTGACTTCTAGGGGCCACAGAGAGTTTGATGCAAGAGTGACATGATCATATTGTTTGAACGTGTAATCTGGTCCGTCTTCAGTTTACCTCTTACACCAAGATTTAATACCATTTGAAAACATTTCTTCCCAAATTTCGAACTTTACAGATGTATATTAAGTGATTTACCTCATAAATTCTTAGAGGAAAATTATATTCATATGAGAACATGTTGATGATATTTATGTTAGAATACTGAACAAGGTGGGTATGTTATAAGCAGCATTAAGAGCCTTTCTAGGATATGAATTACCTTCAGAAGCCACTTAAGAGGTCAAGAAACCGCTCAGTCTTTGGGATGGAGTGGGGTTCAAATGTCACTCCTGAGAAAGTTTTCTAGAGCTCAGAAGAGCTGATTTTGGGCATTTTCCCCCCAACTCCATGTTTAATGATGTCACATTGGTAGCTCAAAATCAGTCACAGTTGGCAATATTTATAAATCAGCAAATGCTACGAATCAGTTCCTTTTTTCTTTTTTCTTTTTTTCTTTTTTCCCCTCTAGAGCACTGCTTAGGTATGATGTCTCCTAATTATATGGTGATGGGATAAGGCCTTATTACAGGAAAAGTTTCTACTATTTTCTGACTAAACAGGTTCACTTTCTATTCCATTTAAGTGACATTGTTTGGGTGGATCTAATATTGAATATTTTCTTTGTCACGCTTAACGAAATTTTTGCAGTATCCTGGTAATACTGCATGTCCAATGTGGTCATTGTTATGTTACTTTTACTTTTATTAGCTTTTAAAAATCACAAACTGAATTGCTCCATGAACACTGGATTAGTTTCAATAACAACTCTTATTAGTGTTGAATAATACAGAGTTAGTGATCGCTAAGCACATCTTTAATAACTCATGTCAAAAGCAGAATAACTTGGCTTGCTTTCTGTGGATTCTAACATTTTAAACAATTCAGCCAAATATCAGTACTGGATTGCTACACTGGACACACTCTCACATCCAGTCACCAAATGATGAATATCAGAGTGTCTGCACGATTTCCTCATGGAGTAGGTAGAACTCATAAATAGCACTGTTCTGTAAACAATTGAGTTTGCTATGGACACAAGCGTGTTCTTGGCAAAAAGAGTTAACTGAAGAAGGAAATGATTAGAGGTCTTTCGAGAATTGCATGCTGGCCTGCATTTTACTTTTTATACAAATTTAAAAATAAAATTATGCAAATATTCTTTTGAGTAACTACTGTGCTACTGTTTACGAAGCACATTTTTCACTTCTGATTGGTAAGATGGTATCTTGCCAACAGCAAAAGTAATTTGTGAAGTGGGATTCTGTTCCATCCCCTGTGGACTCCTAAAATATCATCTCTGCCATGCTCAGAGGATTTGAGGTGGTAAAGTGGCAGTGGCATGGCAGGGAGGGGGGAGATGATATGTGCAACTGCCAACAAGAAAAATTTCTGAAAATCTGCCAGGCCCTGGGAATTCCATTTAAATATCCCTAGGTTGATAATTAAACAGTGATATCAATTCTCTGAGGACTTTTCTCTGGTCTACTGGAAATCTGGGAGTAATATAACATAAAACTACATCTTCTAGGTTTAAGAAAACCTATTACTTAACAGATCATACACTCCAAAATCAAGAATAATAATGCAGCTATAGTCCTTCTCATGTAATTAGGAATAATTACATGTGCTTGAAAGGATTTATTCTCATGAATCTTACACTAATTCAAGATAAAATCTCCAAGTTATAATTTGGTCATGCTATATCGTTTTAAGAAATTTCCCAGCATAATCACTTAACTCTCCTGCATTAATGTGTCTAGGTAAATTGCAGTGCTATCTAGGTTAACTCTTCCCCAACCCTTGCAAATAATTGGAGATATACTGGGGACTTTTCAAAAAGTTCGAGATTGTCAGATCCCTCTAAGAAGATTCAAATTCAATGAGTGCTATAGACTGAATGTTTGTGACTCCCCCCAAAAAACTAATTTGTTGAAACCTAATCCTCAATGTGAGTATTTAGAGTTGGGGACTTTGGGAGGTGCTTAGGTCATGTGGGCAGAACTCTTATAAACATACCTTGGACAGCTCCCGCTCTCATTCTGCAATGGTGGGACATGGAAAAGACAGGTGCCTAGGAACCAGGAAGCTGTGTCTTACCAGAATGTGCTGGTGACTTGATTTTGGCCTTTCCAGCCTCCAGAACTGTAAGAATAAGTGTGGTGAAAACCACTCAATTTATAGTATGTTTGCTATAAAAGTTGGAATTGGCTAGACAATAGATCAGATGGATATGGAAAAAGGGAGTGAGGAGGGGGTTGGGTATAACAGTGCTGCGAGGTACATTATGGGGCATGTTCACTGCTCACAAGTCTACATGTATCTTGTATAACATCCTCCAGGTGATTTGGGGAAACAGGAATCTAAATTGCTTCTTTGGCACTGTACCTATGGAAATCTGACTTCAAAATATTAACAGGATGTTTTGCTTGCAGGAGAAGACCAGGGATGAGAGCAGAATATATTTTCTCTCATTTCTTTTTTCAGATAGGAATACTGCAGGCATCCTAGAAAATACAAAGAGAAACATCAAACATTTAAATACTAAAAGCAGCATAGCTAGCTTTTCTAGGGGGACTTTAAGGAAGACACAAAGAAGGAAGGTGTGAGCAGCCTGTGGAACTATACTGCACAATAGCCAGTGATTTATGTTTAAGGAATTCTTTTTGTTTCTAACCATGAAAGAAACTCCCATTTTAAGAAAAAACCAGGGTACTTTCCTAGGTTCAAATTGTTTCCTCAAAAATATCACTACAGTGTTTTTAAAAAAGTGTCTACAAATTTTTGATACTCCTCCCTAAGGAGGTGGAGTTTAACTCACCTCCCCTGGAGTGTGGGCTGGACTTAGTGATTCTCTTCTAACAAACAGAAGATGGAAAGGGAAAAGAGCAATTTTACTTGGGAGGAACCTGTCATACATCAGCTATCCAAGTGATCAAGATGAACATCGCCAGTAAGACGTCTTGTTGATATCACATACTCCCTGATCTGATACAATGAGAGCATTTGACCTCTGGATGTTTGTCCCAAAAATATATAAGCCAGTGTAACCAGGGGAAAACACCTGATAAACCCCAATTGATAGTTTACAGAATACTTGACCAATTCTCTTCCAAAATGTTAAGGCCACTAGAAACAAAGAAAAAGGACTTGTCACAGTATGGAGAGAATGAGACATGGTGACCAAATGTGATGTTGTATCTTGGGTTGGATCCTGAAATGGAAAAAAGCCATTACTGGAAAATGTTTACATCTGAGTAAAGCCAGTTGTTTTAAAAAAAAAACAATAATAACTAAATAATAACACATCAACTCCTGGTAAAAATGTAACACAATATATCACTTTTAAAATGTAAGAAGATGCTTAGAAAAACTTGTGAATAACCCTTAGAATAATTATTCACTTATAACTATATTTAATATTTTGGTGATTTCTCTCACAAAGAAAGTGTGTTTTACATAGTGGGACGATAATAAGTATGAAATGTTGAATCCTCTTTAGCAATTCACCTATAGCAAAGATTTTATCCTTTATCCAAACTTATAAGTAATATAACTTTAATCATTTTGAAATACTTACACCATAGAACTTTAATACCATATTTTTTTGCCTTATGAATTTCTTTTCTTTATTCATCACAGCCAGTGTATTTTGTTTCATTTTGTTTTGTTTTATGTGGGGTTTTTATGTATCCTATATTAAGAAATTTTCATGTTACTTTCTAAAAGAGACATTTTCTTAATTCAGGTCAGTATTTCCCTTCTTCTTTATTGCAGATATATTTAATGGAAAAAAAGATCATTTTTCTATTACTCATCTTTGAACCATTAGGTAATTTGCCAACAATTAGAGTAGATGTGTTACTCTTGACCTCTCTCTCCATTTACTAGCATACTAATAGAATCCTCTTTCCATATATGCATTGAAAGGGGAATTGATGTAGAGATTAACTGAAGTTCTAATGTTGAGCAGGCCTTTCTCCAGTTAGATATGTTGAGCTAAATATACTGTCTTATTTCCTTTTTTTCTCTGAATGAAGTTAAAATATACTTCTATACACTCTGAATCTATCTCTGACTCATTATGTAGCCCAGGCTATAAAATGCTAAAATACAATTTGCTAAATTATAACAAGCATTCACCTGCATGGACAAAGAGTAAGAGCAAAGATCTAAAATTTACTGTATTACTCTCTTTTTTGTGTTTTCCCTTAAGTACTGTCTTTGAAAAGTGTAACTCACCTTTCAGTCACATACTGCTTCTAATTTTAATGTGTTTAGTTTCATTTAAATCATTGCCATATAATTGAGGCTTTATTGAATCGATGGAATCTATAAGTTTGCTGGATTAGGGAATCAATATCCTTGAACATGAAATATACATAAGGGCCTTGCCCCATAGGGAGTTTTTCTGAAGCAAGGGGCAGGTATATAACACAAGATGTCAAAAGTCCAGAAGGAAAAATAGATCCTGGTTGACACACCTAATGATTAGCAGCCAAGTTTGGAGGAGGTAGATGGGGAGAGGATAATGGCACAATCCCAGTGAACTCCCTGGATCTCTACTGTGGTATCAACTCTGATGTCAGCTTTTTCACATAGAAAGAGGTTCAATATTGAAGTAAGGGGAGACTCTGTGTAGTAAGGTGTGAGGTAAGGATCTAAATTAATTTTTCTCCAACAAGGCTTGTGTTCAAGTATCGATTATTAAAGAAATTTTTTCTGCACTGATTTGACATTCAAAATTTATCAGTTACTAGATTCCTATATGTATTTGGATCTGATTCTGGACTCTTTAGGCTGTCTTTTTTGCACCACCACCATGCTGTATCTGCACTACATACTTTCATGAATAAAATACCTTTTCCAAAAGTTTTATGTTTTCTTGCATTTTAATATTTTTCTCAAGGAATTTAAAATCACTTAGCTTAGTTTCTCCCAAAATGTATTTTTGGTATCTTCATTATGATTATGTGAATTGGGAGAATAATTCTGAGACAACTCATGCTTTATATCCAGAAACCTGGTTGGAGTTAGGTTCTTGTTATGTCCTCTAATAGCATTTTAATGTTTCTTTATATAGATATTGCATGTTTCTTGGTTAAGTGTATTGTAAGTTATTTTATCCTTTTAGTTGCCATGGTAAAAAAGTATTTTCTTTTGATTCATCTCCTAAGTGGTTATTGTAGGTATAGAAATGACAGAAATAGATCAGATTGAAAAAAATTTTAAATTTAGCTACGTGCTCTTTAAAAAATACATGTATGATACAAAGAGTTTGAAATTAACATGACGATGTGATATACCTGTCCAGTTTCACTGACAGATGATTAAAATGACAACTTCTGAAGTTAAAATGTTAAATGGCATATATGAACTACCAAATTTTCAGGCAGTCCAGGCTTAATCCAGGATAGCTTTTCTAAGCATTCTACTTGCCCAGTAATTAATGCTGAGACAATTGCTAAGGCCTATATATATAGTTCTCTCCAATTACCCACCATCTTCTAAGTCTCACCCCTGTACTGTTCTGCAGTTCTCACCTCTACCCAACCCTGCATTCTTTCATTCTCCTCTCAGACCCTTCTCCCAAACCTTCCATAATCCACTCTGTGGTCTGCAAACTAATTTGCTTCCTAAAATATTTCTTTATCTTCTCATTTGCCTCTTTGCCACCACTCCCAGCACATGTTATCAGGCGTGATGTCGCATAAGCTTAAGGTCATGTGGTTTTGGCAGCATATGTGGGTGTGGCATGGATGGGCAGCTTTTTTTTGAGTGACTGTAAGCCACAGAGTCCTTTATGAGAAGGAGGGGATCTGGAACGGCCTCAGGAATGCATCTCAAAATGTTCTGTGCGCTGTGTTGGCCTTCTTCACGTGTCTCTGATGGGTGTTGCATCAGGAAGACAGGCCTGGTGCCATGGTCATGATCCTGGGAGGTACCCCGTGGTCATATTGCCACCACTGCTAATTCTTAGGGGTCAGCTACTTTCATTCACCTTAAGGTGGCCTTTGCCCTCAAGGCCAGGATGCTCATTAGGAGGGATTCTGTTGTTACCCTGATCTCCAGGCAAAACTGCACTGCTCTCTGAATGTGGTCACCTCTGTTCATCAGGAATATGTTAATAGCTCTGAGCTTCGAATGTCTGTGGCTCAGTTTCTCTCCTCCAAGCAAGTCCTTCCATTGTTAAGTAAGGTCCTTGACTATTCAAACATGTTCTTCTACGTTCTATCGCTGAAAATAAGGTAGGGGTGGGTTTCTCCTTTTTGTTTGGAGAATTAAATGGATCCATTCAATTTGTTTTGTCTAGAACAAAATATAATCTGCCTTAAATTCTTTTTTAATCATAAAAGAAAAATGTGTTTATAGCTTCAAATAATAGTAGTTTATCTGGTTTCAGAATTTAACATGTAGTTTTCCTTCACGACTTGGTATTACTGATGAAGAAATTATTTTACCATAAAGTTCAAACTATAAAGTATTTGCAATCCTTTTCAAAAGTTGTACATGCTAATGGAAATTGTATGTACTGTGAGAATGATGTTAGAGAAGGGAATGCTGATCCACTTTGAACTTTAAATATGAATTTCTGAGAAACTCTTTCAGGAACTAGCCATATTTTCTACCGTAATGGATAAAGGTTCTCTGCACATGCGGACGGTTAGGGCTTTTCTAGGCCTTCCATTTATTTGGTTTGTGCCCTTGTCCAGCATCATTTTATGCAGTTTTCTTCCCTTTTTCTTCTTTCTCCTGTTCTTTCTTCTCATGCTCTTTCCTTTGTTTCACTGACTCCATCAAAGCTCCTCCTTCTCTCTTTCTGTTTTACCCTCTGGCCTTCTACCCTTTCTTTCCCCTCTGCTTCCTCCCCTCTCCCTTCTTTGCTAGTCAATCATTTTTATATTCTGTTCTATTTCCTCTTCACTTCCTTCCTCATATATTTCCACCTCTTTCTGATCCTTCTCTTCTTTCTCATCTTTTCTCTCTTTCTAAACACCAGAATTTTTTTTTTTTTGGTATAGTCTATTTTTGAAAGATGGCAGTAACTCAGTACACTTAAGAGTAAAATTTAAATTAATTTTAATATTATGTATTAAATTAGCCTGATAGTAAAAGTATATTTCAAAGAATATACTTTGTTTAAAAAAGGTATCTGCATAAACTTAAAAATACACAGACCCATATTAATTACTTTTATAAATTTAATTCTGCTTGGATGGAGCATTTACTTTCTTCAAAACACCATGGAAATACAAAGTAAAAATCCAACAAAACAAGACAACTATGATCCCATCATAATGAAATTTACCATCTAGTGGGGATGGAGTGTATAAATGTATCCAGATGGTCATACACAGTCTTGTCTAGAGTCTCAGTGTGTTTTATTTTGTATTTATGTATTCTACATTTTATTCCAGAAAAAAAGTATTAAGAAAATATGGCTCATGTATATCATCATCACCCTATCATAATCATTATCTTAATCTGCCCTAAGAGAAAGGCCATTTCTTGCTTATCTATGCAGTTCCCACTGCCCTAGCCCATCGCATATACATGCTAAGTGGTTATTTACCAGACTCCTAACTTGCTACGTGAATCATTTCACCTGGGTAAGAATTTGTATTGCAGAATTCCAGCACCAAGCCTTTCAGTGAAGTCTTTTCACAGTTGTGCAGGTAAAAGACAAAATTTAGGATACCCTCCGGCTAGAGATTTGATTCTCTGTCACTTTGGAATTGACAAAGGAATGTATTTTATTAACCCGCAGACACACACTTTCTCTCTCTCTCTCTCTCACACACACATACACACACATACAAGTGAATAAATATATGTTCACAAGACAAATAAATATATTTGCTATATATATATATATATATATATATATATATATATATATATATATATATATATATATAGTCATTGTGAGTACTTCCCAGGTTTTCCCCCTTTGATACCTGGAATTTGAGTTAAGTCTCTGAACAGAGAGAGTTTCCTTAAATCTGTCTCTGAGGCAGTTAGTTGCAGGGCTGCTGGTTAGCAGCACCATTCTCCCTGCAGATGGACACGCTTTCAGTGTCGAGCAGGTCACCTTCCTTCCGAGACCAGCAGAAGCGAAGGCAGAGCCTGCAGATGGTACCGCATCACAGTGCTCAGCGTTTAATTAATTAGAGCAGTCTCCCAACAACATCGCCCTGGTTTCCCCATGTCTACGCTGGACATCAGCTCACCATTTAAAATGTCCTGTACGTTTAAGAAAAGGAAGCTTGAGTAAACGATCTCAAAGGTCCATTCCATTTTCCAACTTCTATCTTTTTATAAATCTATGAATAATTACATGCATGAAATGAATCATAAAAGTAATTGGCTGAGAAGAATTTTCCTTGCATTCTCTTTTTGGCTCCTGTGATACAATTAGAGGTCATAACTGAGTGCTTATTGCCCAGATGGCTGTTTTCAACTGCCCATTAGCATATGTGGTCTTTGCTGGACTGAATGGAGGGCAAAAGAAGGCCTATTTATAATGCAGTGTTTCTTTTGGTTTGTGCTTAAAGCGTTTCCTTTTTTTGAGGAATCCTCATGTTGTCTGTGGAGAGTGCACTGGATTTATGCCTGAGTCATCCAATGCCATCAACATGTGCCAAAACGGTTTCATTTCTGGTTTGGTTTGGTTTTCTATTCACAAGAAACTAACAAGCCTATGATCAGGGTAATTATGGCTGGTTGGCCTTAAAAGAAAGTCAGGATTAAATCATCATTTTTCCCCTATTTGAATTCATGAATACTTTTTCCTACTGTCTTGCTTGCACTCATCTTCCTCGGGCTTTTATTTATCACACCAATGCAAACATCATTTCATGATGCTCATTGCCTCTTTTTTTTTTTCTCTCTATTCACAGTTCACACCACTATCACTCCTAGCTTTCCTCATATTAGAAGTTTTTTATGACTATGTACAAAATTAATCTGCTGTTACTCCTCCTGTGAGAGGTTTTCACGTGTTTAGCGAACTCAGGCTGGGGATGGTGAAAGAAGAGAGGAAAAGCCACTTGGTCTATCGTGATGAACTTGTTTTCCTTTAGACACTGGGGAGGCAGAGTCCAAGAAGTCCTAGAAAAAGAGACTGTTAAATCCTAATGAGATGTGTGATTTGGGGGAAACTATTTAACACATTTGTGTCAGTCAATGACATAATGCTAAATTTGCAGTTAGTGAGATTAACTGAGATGCCACGTATATAGTGTCTATCACAGTATACAAGCATTTCCAAGCCAGCTAATTATATTTTTAACTTTTACTAGCCTTTAAGGGCTTGATCTGGTTCAAATAATATATCAGTAAAAATTGAAGTAATGTTATACGTAATGCACAATGTCACTACAGATGTGGAAGTTCCCTGAGGGTAGAAACAATTCATCACTCTGTACACAGTACAAGATGCTATGTTTGCTGGGGGTTAAATCAATATTTGTTAAACTGAATTTAGTTATTTTTGTTATCTATCCATTCAGGAAAATAAAAAAAGTATGTTGCATATTGCAAACAATATATCTGATAAAATACCCTTATGCAACATATGCAAAAATACTCTTGAAACTCAACAATAAGAAATCCAACAATCCAACTAAAAATGAGTAACAGACCTGAAAAGGCATATCACTAAGGAAGATTTATAGATGACACATAAGCACATGAAAAAGGTGCTTTTTAGGAAAATACAAATTAGAAAAATAATGGGATACTGCACACTATTAGTATGGTCAAAATCCAAAAGACTGACAACACCAAATGGTGGCAAGGATGTGGAACATAGAAAATTCTCATTCACTGCTGCTGAATATGCAAACTGGTAATCTACTTTAGAAGACAATTTAGCAGTTTCTTACAAAACTAAGCATACTCTTACCATATGACCCAGCAGTTGCGCTCCTTGGTATTGACCCAAAGTAGGTGAAGATTTATGTCCATATAAGAACCTGTAGACAGATGTTTATAGCAGCTTTATCCATAATTACCAAAACTTGAGCAACCAATATGTCCCTCAGTAGGTTAATGCATAAATGAATTGTGATACATCCAGAAAATGGAATATTATTCAGCACTAAAAAGAATTGAATAAGTTATCAAGCCATGAAAAGACATGGAAGAACCTTAAGTGTATATTACTAAGTGAAAGAATCTACTCTGGAAAGGCTACATACTGTGTGATTCCAATTATGTGACGTTCTGGAAAAGCCAAAACTATGGGGACAGTAAAAAGGAAAAAAATCAGTTGTTGCCAGGTGTTAGTGGGGAGGCAGGGATAAAAATGTAGAGCACAGAGAATTTTTAGGTCAATGAAATTGTTCTCTATGACACTGTAATGGTGGCTACAACTTCTCATACATTTGTTAAAATCCATAAAATGTACAACGCTAAGAGTGAATGCTAATGTAAATCATGGACTTTCCGTGATAATGATGTGTCAGTGTGGGTTCATGCACGGTAAAAAAAATGTACCTCTCTAGTGAGGAATTTTGATAATGGGGGAGACTTGTGTGTTGGGTGAGAAGGGAAAGGGGTATATGGGAACAATTGACTTCTTGCTCAATCTTGCTGTGAATCTAAAATTCTTCTTTAAAAAAGTATATTTAAAAGAAAGGGGTTTTAATATTTAAAAATAATATGTTAGAAAAGAGAAAGGAAAATGATAAATAAAAATGTGCTTTTTCCTTTTTGTATTAAAAAATATTTTCTTAGACCAACAAAAGTTGGGTTTTTCACTTTCTATACTAATATTTATGAAAAGTCATGGGATTATTGCTGAAATTATTTTGAGTAGAGAAAATACATATTTTTACAATCTACCAACATGCAACAAGTGAGGTAACAGGCTCTGTTAACATTCTGGTGAATTCTGTTCCCTCCTTGACTCTTGTCATCTGAGTCTAATTTCCATTTCCCATGCCGAGAGAGGTGAAAGATGATTACAGCAAATCTGCTGTCCAAAGAGCTGACCAGTCAGTCACGTGCCATTTTGTGTGCACCCCGCAATTAGATGAATTTTTTTTTGGAGCTCCATCATACCCATTTAACTTGGGCACCTGTGGAAGAAGTTTCTCAACATGATACGACTGCATTTTCCATAAGTTGGGGCCTTTTGACCTCTATTCCTCTCCTTCTCTTCCTCGCCATCCTCCTTTGGGAATAGAGAAGAGGCTAAGTAGCAGCTAGAGGTAGTGGGGCCAGTTTTGAGTGGTCTGCCCCAATGACTGGCAGTTCATTATGGAACATTGGGTTCCACTGCACCTAATTGTCCTGTGCTTTGAGTCACAAAGTTGTAAGGTACCAGGTGAAAACCTTCCCAACATCCTATGGAAAGGTAATTCTAACACTACAAGACAAAAGCCTGATTGATTTAACTTTCCCATATGAAATATGATTAATTATAATTTTTTTCTACACCTTCCATTCATTTCCTTCACACTTCCCAGAGGTCAAGGTATTGTTATCAAAGTATTCTTTCCTCATTAATGTTTTAAGAATAGGCTAAATAGGAACCTTTTCTCAGTTTATCACATTTATATCAGTATTTGGACTTAATTCTGTTTTTAACTTATCAAAAAGCTTCTCATTATAGAACTCTTCATTCATGAAAGTATTTTAAAGCTCTTCCTTCCCTCCCACCCTTCCTGCCTTCCTTTATTCCTTTTTCTCTTTCTGAATATTTTCAATTTCCTGCCATACAGCTAAGAATCACCTTTGCTAGCAAATCCTTGGTTACAGAAGGAAGGTCTCCTAATTTTTCTGCTATTGATTTTCAAAATCAAAATCAATATCAAAAAAACAGCACAGTGGTTACTGCATCCTACTCCTCCATAGAGATCCTTTGAATACCAATTTCAACATCTGATACAAAGGAAAGAGAAGGTCCCTGATACTTCATTACTTGAATAAACAAACTCTTTCATTCTTTTCAATTCATTCAAAATATTCTTCCTCAGTTTTGACTATATACCAAGTAGATATAAAATCCCCTTTGCTGACAAGGAACATGCATTACATTAGAAGTAAAATAAGTAAAAACTCAAAATCATTACTATTATTTTAGATTCCAAAACTCATTCTTCCTGATTTTTTATACAGTTACATAATATATGCAACAATAAGATATCATAGTGCAATCCTCTTTCAATAGAATAATTTAATAACTTGTCATTTCCAATGCTTTTCCAAAAAAAAAAAAAAATCAGGCAGGAAAGCCAAAATGTGGATAATTTTTAATGTCATTTCATTATTTGAATTTTTATATTTTTATTTATATGTGCAAATACTGCTTCTGTAATTAGCATACCTTTTATGAGAAAATTCAAAAATAAATTGTGCAAAAACCCCTCCACCATCCACACAGGTGCTAGGCTGGCTTGAACTCAATTTTAATACCATCTGGGAAAATGAGATCAGGGACAAAAAGAAAAAAAAAAAAAAAAAAAGCTTTTTCTTTTTTGCTTTCTGAACAGCATGTGAGATTTAGGTCAATATGTAAATGTTTGTGTACGTGAATAGGAAACATTATGAGCTGGTTCAGAACATCCAGCCACATTGTAGACAGTGAGGAAATTATCATTATTATATGGTGTAAGAATATTGTATGGAAGATGGAAGATTTGATGATTGTAGATGTTATTTCTTCTCCATAATTTAGTAGCATCCTGGCAGTTACCTTGTCAAGAATATAAATCGTTTATCCACTTAGAAATTCGTTTCAAAATATTTTCTTTTATTCAGTCACCAGATGCTAAATAGGACCCAAAACTGATTCCCTGTCTCCTAATTCTCCTTTCCTCTGCTAGGGTTTTCAGCAATTCATTAGCGTTGACTAATTGAAAGCAGCACAAGTTCAAAGTATCCTCCTACTATGAAAAATAGCAACCAGTGTTTGTGTCTTTCGATTTTTCTCCAAGTGTACTAAAGAACAACTTGTATAGGGAGAAGGTAATGTTTGTATTGTTTGGAACACAGTGTTGAAAAACAGGTGCTTGATTCTCTCCTTGGGTGCTGGCCCAGGCATTCTGAGCAGGTGTAGAAATGTACAGTGCTCTACCAGTCTGGGAATCCTTGTTTCTAGCAGGCTGATACCTCCCACAATCTTGAAGCAAACTTTACACAAATGGATCAAAATTTATGACTTCGTGCATAGCCTTTTGGAGAACTGTGGGTAGTGCTCAGTACTCAGTGAAGGGAGCTGGGAAAAGTCATCAGTCTTTCTTGGTAGATACAATAATTGTTTTGATCTTCAAATAATTTATAGAAGCTGCCACTGTGCCTTTGAGTTGTCTTGTTCTGAGTATGGCTCAGGCATACACCCCTAAGTGCCTAAAATAAAGACTAACTGAAAAATCTCCAGCCCTCTCTGATTCCTCTAGACTTATTTAAGTCCTCCTTCTGTGTTGTTTTGCCCACACATAAAAACATTAATCTCATACTATAAAAATTACATATTCTTTTTCTTTATGGAGTATAATCTACTTGAGAAAAAGACAGTGCAGTATGTTTTGATTTTTGGTGACACCAAGGCTAGAACATGGAAGGCACTCCGTCGGTATTTGGTAAATAGAGAATGAATGATACCTTGATTAACTACTTCCAAACTGAATCCATTTAAATTTCATGGAAAGCAAATGGTTGTTGCCCAGAGAATTGGTAATTTGGAGCTAGAGGACCTTTGACAGTGACTGAATAGTGTCTGTGAAAATTAAAATAGTGCTGTGTTATGTGTATGATGATATTACGATCACAAACATTGTAATTTTACTTTGTGAATCTAGCATGGCAGTAAAAGTTTTTGAAAGTAATTAAAATTAACATAATTAGAAAGCAGCTTGATTTTTATAATATAATTCATTTATAATTTTCTGTGTCTTCCTGTTTGCTTCAGCCCCCTTAATAATCAGAGCTATCAGCTATTTGAGCTCATACTTAAAGGAACATCTAGTAGTGGTTTATAAAATGAACTCTTTAAAATATACTCTCCTCTGACCCAAGTTACCTACATTTTTTCTAGTGTTGATCTTTGTAAATTATTTTAAATATTACATAACATCTATTCCTTGGTCCATAAGTTTTTTGGTAACTTTGGCCAAGAACATATTTCTCCTACAATTTCAGAATGTACCAGGAGATCATCCAATGGCTCATACAATGGGGCCACCAAGTTCTGTTTTAGCACAGGCTGGACAGACTATTCTTTTATTCTAATAGATATTTGATTGTTAACTCCCCATAAATAAAATCCTGTCCAGATAATGTATCTTAACATTTATTATCACATGAGATTTAAAATATTGGTTTGCATTTACATCGTCAGTTGGGCACATTACTCAGTACACTAAACCTCTCTGGCTCTATTATGTTCTTCATATAAAAGTTTTGATAGTCAAGAGGCAAATTATGTAAACCACATTCTATAGTATATCATTTGCAGTGATAAAGTAAGGCCTAAGGGAATTATTCAGTTGAGAACTGTAATTATCACATCAATAATCTCTTTCATAGCTTTGAAAAGATTATTTACAGAATAAAAATTGCTTTGGCCTTTTTGCTTGCCTGCCATATCCCAAGAATTCTTCTAAGTACTTTGCTTTTATTAATTCAGTCACCACTCTGAACATTCATATGAGGGAATTAATATTATTCACATTTAAAAGAAAATAAAGCACCAAGGTATCAAATTCCTTGTCAAAACTTCAAAAACAGCGATGGCGTCATGGCAGGATTTTGGACCTACCGTCTCTTCTCTCGAGTCAAAAGTTTCAGGGCCACACGGTGGCGTCATTCTTAGAAGTTGAGCAGTACACCACCCGCACATCTGTACTTGAAGGTCCTGAGGGCTTTTAACCTCTCTGCTATGTTGCCGCTCAGGTGAAATCGGTTGGCATATATTTTTCCAGAAGAAAATTAAGATATATCTGTGTATTTGTAACATACAAATATATCAGTTTATACCAAAATGCAGCATTTAAAAACGTCCCCAACTCTAACTTTACTAAAATAAAAAGTAGTCAGCTCCATAACATTTTTTCTAACTGCATTAAGGTTAATTTTTAGGGGAACAAGAGAGTTTTTGGTGGCCTGTGGGATAGTGGGTAATCTTTCAATGGTTATGCCCTCAAAACATGAAATGTGATGCAGCTATAGATGACTGAACTAAAATAGAATCATCTTTTTAAATGATTCTCTCTAATCATCTTAAAATAGAAAATGCCTGCAGAACCATGCTTTCTAGATAATGACTTGTGGGCTTTCATGGCCAGGTGCAGGGCCAGGTGCTGGTTTCCTCCTGGTTTCAGACAGGTCACAGCATTAGTCATCATTCATGTGCCGAGTGACACATTGCAGCCCCTCTCAGAGCAGCCTGGGTTGTCCCTGTTTGTGCAAGTCACTTTCCAAAACTGGTCTCGTGGAAACATTGAATAAAATATTCATGTACATAGTAGAACACTATTTTCAGAAGGTATACCTTGATGTAATTTGAACTAATGATATATGATTCGTAAGAGAAATCTTAGTTCTAATAAAACATCTAAAAAATTTTACATTTTAATGGACATGTAATGCTTTGTACTTTGTATCTATCTGAAACTGTGTGGAAAAGGAGTATATTTTTATTCTTAGATTACTTCTGCTAAGCCAGTGAAATCAGAGATAAGCTTAATTTCATATTTTAAAAGGCTTTTGAAGCCATACTGACAAGGGCTTTTTATTGTTCAACAACATTAATTACTCTTTTAATTTTATCCTATAGACATTTTTTCCGAGCTTATTTACTGTCTCACCATATCTGTGATTAGTGTAACTATGCAGAACAAATAAGCTTTTTATTTTGTTTCTTGCACGCGTTTTATTGCAGACTATCACAATAGAATGGGGAAAAGCTGTTAATTACCTCAACCACGTCAATCTAAACAACACTGGTGTTTCATTTGGGTTTATTATGGGTAGCATGAAAAACAGTACATGAGCGTGCAGATCGCTTCAGTAGTATTTCAGAATATGTTAACCCTCACTGTCGCATGTGTTTCTCTCTCTGTTGGAATCTTTTGTGATGGCTTTTCTCTCTGATGGAAAGCTCTCTCCTCTTGGAGTCTCTCTCTGACCACTCACTGAAAACTGCCGCGTCACACCCTCTCTCTGCCGTGTCATTTGGTGTTGCCCCAGCCTCGTCTTTATCCGTAGCACGTACCACCACTTGACATACTGTGTGTGCGCACGCCCGTGTGTGATTCCAGCCTCCACTGAGTAGAACGTCAGCTCTCTAAGGGCAGGAGCACTTGCCTGTATGTTGCTATATCCTCAGCTCTGAGAGCAATACTTGTGTTACATCCTAGGTTTTTAATAAACATCTCTTCTCTTTACCTGCTCATCATAACTTTTAATTTTTTTGACTTAATGCTCTATCTTGAGAACTTTCCAATATCTTTAAATGCCCATAGAAAATGTAATTTTTAACATTTGAATATTCCTCTCTGGTCAGTCGTATAATTTTTTGACACAACGCCTCATTTTTGATATTTAGTTTGAGTTTTCCCTTAATGTGAATTCTATGAGAGTGAATATTTTCATTTTCTATGATCTGAATATGTTCCCCCAGAATTCATATGTTGAAGTCCTAATACCCAAGTGATGGTATGAGAAGGCAGGGCCTTTGAGACATGCTTAGGTTATGAGGGCAGAGCCTTTATGAATGAGATTAGTGACCTTACAAAGGAAGCCTGGGAGCTACCCTCCCCTTTTTCCACCATGTGCTGATTCAATAGAAGGAGAACTCTGTGACCTGGAATAGGGCCCTCACCCCACTATATTGGTTTTGGAGTTCCAGCTTCTAGAACTGTGAGAAATGCATTTCTGTTGTTTAGGAACTCAGCAATCTGTGGTATTTTGTTGTAGCAGCCTGAACTAAGATATTGTTCAATAACATGTTTCTTATGATCTCCTTAAAGCAAATTTGAAGAAGGTACATTGCTGGTTTAAACTATAAGGACACTTTTAATATATTGCCTATCACACTGAGAAATGTTTTACTACTTTAAACAGCACCTAGGGATATATAACATCCTCACTAATACTTTGAATTAAGACCGTTTAAATATCTTATAATTTGATAAGTAAAAATATATTTCATTGATGTTTTTGCATGTCCCTCAACATTAATGTCCATGCCAGTGGGGGTCATTGGAGAGAGCAGAGTAGATCTGAGAGCTCATATTATTACCTCAGCTGGAGGTTCCACATTTTTGTGTTGCTTTGAAAGGCCTGACCATACTGTATACAATTGGCCATCAGTGCCAGAGAAACAAACAACAAAAACAAAACAAACTATTGCTATTAAAGAATGTCTTTTCAGTTGAGGGGAAACATCTAAAGATACAAATAATTATTATCATATTTAAAGACACAAATAATTTACCTTATGACTATTTCCTCCTTCCAAAAAAGGAAGATATTTAGATATCCTATTTTAAATGATGGAGTTGATACACAAATACTTTACCCAGAAATGTTAATTTCCTTAAAAAAGAGCACTTAAAAGTAAAGCCTTGAGTACCAAGATACATTCAGCCAATAATTATTGTTTTATAACTAAATATTTTGAAAAATATTTCATCTAGTACGACTCCCGTGTTTTAAAGCATGTGAAACATGGTAATATTATAAATTGTATTTTTGTGAGCAACACAATTGGGTCAGAGACCTTGATTGGAGTGTGTTGCCTTTTTGGCTGTCCCTGCGCTGTGTTGGAGCAATTCCCCTTTCTATGTGTCTTGGCAAGAACAGGGCTCAGCTGTCATTACCGAAGCCCAGAAGCCCAGACGCTCACTTTTTCCACCCACTGCACTGATACCAGAGAGTAGGCATTGGTTGAAATGCAACTCTGACCTTCTGTATCAGTCTGCTTGGGCTGCCATAATGGGATACCACAGACTGGGTGACTCAAACAACTGAAATTGATTTTCTCACAGTTCTGGAGGTTAGAAGTCCAAGATCAAGTTGCTCTTAAGACTGATTTCTGGCGAGACCTTCTTCCTGATTTTCACACAAACTCATTTTATTACAGGTTATCAAAATTGCCTTCTCATCGTGTGCTCACATGGCCTCTTCACTACGCACGTACCAAAGGGAGAGAAGGGTCTCTGGGGTCTTTTCCTCTTCTTACAAGGATACCAAGATTATCAAGCTGGAGCCCCACCCTTATGACCTCTCTTAAGCTTAATTACTTTCCTAAAACTCTCTCACCAAATAGAGTCACCAGATGGAGTTGGGTGTTAAGACTTCAGCATATGAATTGGATGGGGGCTGTGGGGGTGTGCAGTTCAATCTTAGTATCTTCTACATGGGACCTGACTCTAAGGCAAGTGAGAAGTTGCAGTAAAGGATTCCTCTTGACTGCAGTGATGGTGTCAAGAGTATCTCATTCTCAGTGGTGACGTGCTGAGGACCTCACCATACCATTACTGACATGTGGTAACAGCTTAGTTCTGACTGCCTAGCGCCTTGGGTCACAGACCAGAAAACTAAGCCTGTTTCCCCCAGATATGCCTAAGCTGTTCTACTAGCTACCTCTTAGTCTTCCAATCATTCCCCTTTCAAATTTAATTAGCATGAATCAGTTTCTGTTGCACCTGCTAACAGCCCTGACTGAAACAGAATGTTTAACCTAAAATTAAAATATCACGGCAAATATAACAGAGATTGAGGTGTGTGTCTCTGATGAACACTTTCGTGTAATACAAGGTTAATTGCCTACAGAGAACTCTGATAAGTAGGGTAGTAAAAATAGGGTATCACACTAAAAAGATTAATTAAAATGATAGTTGGAGGTCATAAGTAAAATGACTAAGAATTAGCACTTTGAATAATAGAAGTCATTTTTGAAGACTTGACAGGCATTACACTCACATTTATGTATGTATGTATGCGAGGCTGGAATTGGAAGTCATCACATTACCCTATTTCTATAAAACGTGTTTTTACGTTTCCATTTCCCTGGGAGTTTACTGCTATATTAGTAGAGTCAGTCTCTTATACCAACAATACATTGGTGTGACACAACAGAACCTCTTACATAGCAATACATTTCTATTTGGTCCATTAAAACTCTATTCTATTGTGTTTAATATTTCTTATTTTATCCAAAATATGATCTTTAGTAATTTATTCTGTTTTTGCCTGTGTTTTATATAGTATATTTTGCTATAGTCTTGACAAATCAAATCCCCTCCCCCCAGCTTCAGAGAAGTTACTTTATTTTACTATCATTCCTTTGATGAGATGACATTGATCTTCAAATATTTCTCCTCTCTAGAGAATAAATTAGCATGGACTTACCTATATAAATCCCTGCATTGGCACTTCTGAGCCAGATCTCTACAAAGGGAAAGAATTTCCTAGAGGTGCCTTTGCATACTGAGAAACTATATATTCTCAGAGAAGCGCTATTTATAGCAGCCCTTCAGAAGATAAGAAAGAGAAGTTCCTTTGACGTTTTTTGACTGATAACATCTTCAATTTGTCAAAGCATTCCTTTGCAACTGCAGGAGAGCAATTCCTACTGATAAGTTCTCATTAGAACAGATCTTATGATATCTGATGGAAACTATATTTTTTGTTTGGTTTACTATTTTTGAAACAGGAAATTTATGACAAATTATGTCCTACTATATTTTTTGGTTCCATATTTATAATGTCATAATAATAGTTAATATTTTTATTGAAGTGTAGTTGATTTACAATATTGTGTTAATTTCAGGTGTACAGCAAAGAGTTTCAGTTATATTTTTTTTGGATTATATTCCATTATAGGTTATTATAAGATATTGAATATAGTTCCCTGTGCTATACAGTAACTCCCTGTTGCTCATCTATTTTATGTATAGTAGTTTATATCTGTTAATCACATACTCCTACTTTGTCCCTCCTTCTCTCTCTCTCTCCCATTTGGTGACCGTAAGCTTATTTTCTAGATCTGTGAGTCTGTTTCTATTTTGTAAATAAGTTCATTTGTATTATATTTTAGATTCCACATATGTGATATCATGTAGTATTTGTCTTTCTCTGTCTGACTTATTTCACTTAGTATAATATTCTCTAGGTCCATCCATGTTGTTGCAAATGGCAATATTGCCTTTTTTATGGCTGAGTATTATTCTTGTGTGTGTTTGTATTTGTGTGTGTATGAATATCACATCTTCTTAAGCCAATCGTCTGTTAATGGTCACTTGGGTTGTTTCCATGTCTTGGCTATTGTAAATAGGGCTGCTATGAACACTGGTGTGCATGCATTTTTTCAAATTAGGGTTTGTTTTTTCTGGGTATATACCCAGGAGTGGATAGCTGAATTATAAGGTAACTCTAGTTTTAAAGGAAACCTTCATATTGTTTTCCATAATGACTGCACTAACACTAATTTACATTCCTGCCAACAGTGTAGGAGAGTTCCCTTTTCTCCACACCCTCTCCAGCATTTATTATTTGTAAAGTTTTTTAATGATAGCTATTCTGATTGGTGTGAGGTAATACCTCATTGTGGTTTTGATTTGCATTTCTGTAATAATTAGTGATGTTAAGCATCTTTTCACATGCCTTTTGGTCATTTCTATGTCTTTTTTGGAAAATATGTCTATTTAGGTCTTCTTCCCTTTTTAACTTTTTTTTGATGTTGAATTATATGAATTGTTTGTGTATTTTGGATTGTAACCCTTTGTCAGTCATATAATTTGCAAATATTTTTTCTCATTTCCTAGATTGCCTTTTAATTTTGTTGATGGTTTCCTTTGCTGTGCAATAGTTTTTACATTTGAATAGGTCCAATTTGTTTATTTTTGCTTTTATTTCTTTTGCTTTGGGAGACTGATCTTTTGGCCTTTGTTATGGCCAATACTAACCTTGGTTATTTCTGTATTTTCTTCTCTCTCATCCTAAGTTTTAACCTCATCTTTTTACCTCTTGCATTTTCTCTCAGTTATAAGTTGAACAGCTTGTGAGGTTGTTTTCAAACTGATGATCAAGGTCTATACTTAGTAATACTTTAAACAAAATAATGTAACCTATTAAAGCCAAGGTCACAAGAACTACTTTCCTAGCATTCTTTGGCGAAAAAAATCATGATGCAGTAGTTATTACATCAAATGTCAATCTTCAAGGTTTTTTTACATGTACTTTGATATATCAGGAAGGTAATACATGATCAACAAAAATATATCAAAAGTAAAACCCTGAACTTTTTCTTTTTTCTTTACTGTTACTGTATTCCATGATCTACAGAGTCTCTCTGTCCCTGGAGGATAGAAAACTCTTCTTCAAGCCCTCACCCACACATGATTCCTTTCTCCTCCCCATTTTCCTGATTCTGCACCCCCAAGCCCAAAGGAACTATTTGGTAATAGCATAAAACCATATCAAAGGATGAAGAAGGAAATAAGTGGACTATATCAAATCAGAATCTTCCTTGGGAGATCTAAGGAGAGAATACCCTGGGAGCATTCTTATATTAATAAATATGGTCCTGTCTAGTAAATATTAAGAAACTCTTAGAACATTTAATTACCTCTCTGCAACGCTAACAAGAAAAAAATGCTTTATGAACAAAAGTGTATACTTGGTGAATAAAGATAGATAAAATAATATGTTAACATTGTGGAATTATAATAGCTCCCCTTAGAACTAATGATTTTTATGTTCTTTTGAAACCAAGTTTCAAGTTTTGAACTTAAGATCAATGCTGATGTGTTCAAAGTTGCTAACTAGTATTATCATCAGATGATGTGGATAACTATCACAGAACTGTTGTAATTTGCTCTCTATTCTTCTGGACCCATGGTCTTTCTCTAGAAACTACAAAGACAGTAGGTTATATTTATAAATACTCACATCTGTAGGGCCCAAGCATGTATAAATCTAAGTACCCAAACCGAAGCCTGCTCTCCTCATCCTAACCAACTATCTCAGGGCATCCAGACAGGGACCTTCAGTGCATGCATTTGGACAACCCAACCTACACATCTAAATTCCGTCTACATTTCTCTCAATCAGTTGCAAATATCTTGACTACCCCTTAGATCGAGAACTATACACACTGACAACAAATGTGTGTTCTCAAGAACATACCAGAGAAAGCAGTATGTACAGAATCAAGAATAGACTAAAGGCCATTTAAGGAGGGAACTCAAGGATCCCTGTGTACCTGGAGCATGATCTAGAAGAGAAGGGGCCTCTGGCTGGATGTGTCCTCTTGGACCTACATTCTTCTTACCCTGTAGAAGAGGGTGAAGCTTATCAGCTCAAAAGTAATCTAATATAAAATACCAGTGAGTATTTTAGAAAGAAAAATGGACTTTTTTGTAATGAAATTTTTTTTCTGTAACTATTGCATTTAAATTAGTCTTTGAATAGTGGTCATTTCCATGTGCATCTACATGGATAAATTCTGTAAATTACCTTATGTAAAACTTACTTTACAGTGTTCTTAGACTACCCCTGCAGCAATTATATGAGGATAAATTAATAGCTTCTTACTTACTGAGTCTTTCAAACTGAAAACCAGCTATTAGCCCTTATGACCATTGCCAAGTTGCCTATCATATATGTGCCCCTGTTTCTTCATCAGAGTGCTAAGCATTTCCCTCTAATTGTAAATACTACTACTAGAAAAAAAATGGGTAAAATAGTACAAGGCCTCTATAAAACATACTCAGCAACAAGCAGAAATTAGTTATTTGAATGGACATCTTTAAAGTCAATCTCAAGTTAGAAAATGAAAATATAAAATTTTATTTTTGGACATATTCTCATAGAGGCTGCTGAGATGGTTCTTGTTAGAACAGGTCATATTTACTGCGTGGAAAGGTCTTCCCTCACACACACACACACACACACACACACACCAGTTCAGTTGTTAACATGGAAGTGGCCAGAGGTCCCTAAGTAGCTAGAATCATTCTTTTGGACACACATTTGGTACATTCTCCCCTGTGCCTAATTCATTGTGAAATATAACACATCACCTGCCAACAGCTATAATTGATTTGCAAAGGCAAGACGAATTTGCCTTCTGTTGACAACAAATATTTATCTAATGCTCAAAGTTTAACCCAGGAGAAGTCATTTGCCTTGTCTTTGTTTCAGCTACCTATCTGTAAAGCAGAGAAGTGGTGGTCATTCTGAACCCAGTTTAAGAACTGTCATTAAGATAAATTATAAGAAGCCTGTGACAAACTTGACACTTTTTGAGGGAAAAAATGGATTTACCAGTTTATTTTTTGTTTTTCACTCCTTTTTTAAATCTTTATTCCTCTTTCCTTGCTCTCTTTTTATCATTAAAATAGCATTTAGAATTTTAGTTTTTCTATTCACTTTTTAGCTTTTCGTTTTTGCCTGTTTATAATGGTTTTCCAATGGTTTGTAACACACATCACTAACATGGGGATAATCCTCTTACTAGAGATAATAATGTTACTACTTCAAGAAAAGTGTAGAAACCTTGAACCCTTACTAGAAACATTTCCCACCCTGTCCTCTATGTTGTTGTACATAATACATCAAAAAACATTATAAAATTCACAATATAATAATTTTGTCTTAAACTTTTATATAGTTGATTGAAGAATTCTTTTTAAAAGACAGAAATGGTTTCTTAAGTCTATCCAGATATTCACCATTTTCCAATGTTCTTCATTCTTTTCTGAGGATCTGAGTTGCTATCAACCACCATTTCCTTCAAGCCTGAAGAACCTCCCTAAGCACTCTTAGAGTACAGATCGCTGGCAACAAAAGCTCTGAGTTTTCTTTTACCTGAAAATGTGATTTTGTCTTCATTCTTGAATGATACATTTTTTTTTTCCAAATAAAGAACTTTAGGTCTACAAATTTCTACCTTTGAGCAGTTTAAGATGTTTTTCTACTGGGTTCTGTTCCCATGGTTTCTGGGGGTTTTGTCCTTCCAACATCCTGACTGCATGTACATTTGACTGCTCAGTGTTATCTAATATGTGCTGGAGGCTCTACTCAATTTTTTAAATCATTTTTCTCTGTGTTTCTCATTTTGAATAATTTCTTTGATCTGTTTTCAAGTTTATTTACTCTTCTTTCCTGTCCGTTTGGCTAAATCATGCAGTTAATTTTTCATTTCACCAAGAAGTTATTTTTTTAGTTCTAGAATTTCTGTCTTTCTACTTGAGGCTTCTGACTTATCTGCTGAGATATTTCATGCATTCAAAAGATGTTGTTTTACTTTATTGAAGATAGTTTAAAACCCACTTAAAAGTGTTTTGTCTGTTAGTTTCAACATCTGTTTTCATTCATGGTCAGACTTGGTTGATATCTTTAACTTAAAAAATGTTTTTCATTTTCTTGGTAGTTTGTTTGTCAAATAACTTTTTCTATCTTATTAAGTTGCAGGAATTCTGGATTCATTGTTTTTCTGTGATGGGTACTGCTTTCTTTGTTTTATCAGATAGTGTTCTTTAGAAGGCTGCGCTAAAACTTCAGTTTTTCGTGCAACAGCTAAACTCCTTGTTTAGAACTTTGGTCCCAAGCAAAGGTCCCCTCAGCGGCTGTTTTGTTCATGGATTCTGGGTTCAGCAAGCGATGAGATTACACAGTTTAGACATCTCGCACTCACTCAGTCCTTTTCATGGTCCCCTATTGTCTTCAGTGTTGATGGTCTTCTGGCTTTTTTTCCCCCTCCTAAATCCTCAGGGTGTAAAGACTGCAGTTTTTTCCTCATGCACATGCTCCTTTTCCGAAGTTCCCACCCCGTGGACTATGCTTAGCCCCAGGTTAAATGCCGAAGAGATAGGAAATTAAGCTTTCTGTCTGCCCTTCTGGAAATGAGTGTCTAGTCCATCATGGTCTACCTACTCGAGTAGTTCACTCTCCAGGATCTTTGGGGTGGCATCTTCAGCCTGAGTTTAGATATTTTGTCTTTGGCTGAGCTGCTCTGAATCTGTTTCAGTCCTGCCTGGTCTGGCAAACATTCAGAGATGCAGGTAGAAAGGGATCAAAGGTGTCCTCCCTGGCTTTCTCCCATCCCAGATTGTGCTCTCTTTCTCTCTTCTGTGTTCATGGTTTCCCTGCTTCACTTCTCTGTTTCACCAGACTGGTGAGATTTCAGGGTGAGCTCCTTTTCAGGGTCTGGATCATTGATTCACTCTTCACTATCTACAAGCAGTTACTATCTGTATTTTTCAGGTGAGGTTATTTGGTACGGTCTTAGCCCATCGTACCTTCATTGAGATGTGACAGACATACAATAAACTTCACATACTTGAAGTGAACTATTTTTCCCGTGTGTGTCCACCTGAGACATCATCACCACAATCAAGGTAATGAACATATTCATCACTCCCTGGAACCTCCTCCTGCCCATCCCTCTTCCATCCTCCCCAGGCAACCACAGAGCTATCTCCAGATAATTATAATCTATAATTATAGATTTGTTTGCATTTCCTAAGATTTTACATGATAGAATCATGAAGCACATATTTCTTTTTCTTTGACTTCTTTGGTTCAGTATAATCTTTTTGAAATCCATCCATGTTGTGATTTTGTTTGTATTACTGGGTAGTATTTCATTAGATGAATATGCTTTTGATTGTCTATCTATTCATCTATTGATGATTATTTAGGTTGCTCCTGGTTTTTAATCATTAGAAATAAAGCTTCTGTAAGCATTCTTGCATGTCTTTTTATGGTCATATGCTTTTATATTTCTTGGGTAAAAAACCTACAATTTCAATGCCTACGTCATATAGCAGGATATGTTAAAACAACAACAACAACAACAACAAACTTGATAAGAAATTTCCAACCTGCTTTTCAAAGCGGTTACACGATTGTATATTACTACTAGCAGTGTATGAAAGTTCCAGTTCCTCCATAGCCACACCAAAACTAAGGATACTGTCTTTAAAATTTTAGCTAATCCACTAGGTCTGTAGTAGTTTTTCATAATTTTAGTTTATATTTCCTTAATGAGCAATCATGTTGAAAATCTTTTCGTGTAACTTACTTGTAATTTATGTAGCTTCTTTGATGAAATATATGTTGAAATGTTATGCCCTTTTTGTGTTGCATTTTTTGTTTTCTTATTACTGGATACTGGGAGTTCTTTATACATTTTGGATAAAAGTCCCTCAAGAGATACAGGATTTGGAAATACCTTCTTCCATGCTGTGTTTTCTCTTTTCATTTTCCAAACAGTGTCTGTCGAGGAGTAGATATATTTTATTTTGGTAAATTTCAGTGTATCAAATATGTCTCTTACAAATCATGCTTTAAGTATTATAGTTAGAAATGTCTGTCTCACCTAAAGTCATAGATTTTTTTCTCTCCTTTGTTTTCTTCTAGATGTTTTAGGGTTTCTGTTTTATATTTAGGTCTATGAACTATTTTGAATTACTTTTTATATATGGTGAAAAATATATATTAAAGTTCCTTTTTATTTTAACATATAGATATCCAGTTTTTCCACAATTTTCTATTGAGATTATCTTTTTGTAAATAAAATTTCCTATGCAACTTTGTAAAAAAAATCAGTTTCCCAAATATTTGTTGATATATTCTTGGACTCTATTCTTTTCCATTTATTTAACTGTTTATTTTTATGACAGTGCCACATTTTCTTGATTACCAGGGCTTTGTAATAATGACTGTCATCAGGCAGTATATTCCTTTAATTTTGTCTTTCCTTTATAAATTTGATTTGTTTATTCTAGGCCACTTCAGTTTCCAAAGAAATGTTAGACTTGTGTTTTTAACTTTTACAATTAAAAAGTCTGCTATTGCAGAAACAAAGTGACTTTGATTGGGACTGTGTTGAAGTTACATCGCAGTTTAGACAGAACTGAGATCTTAACACAGTTGAGTCCTCCAACCCATTAGTATGCACTAACATGATCGATCTTTTCTTTCACCTAAGTTGTCCTTAATTTTTTTTTCAGTAGGGTTTTGTGGTTTTTAGTATACAGCATATGGAGAGATTTATTTCTAAATATTTAATATTTTTAATGCTACAGTCATTTTTTGGTTTGTTTGTTTTGATTTCCAATTGTTTATTGCTAATACATAGAAATAAAATTGATTTTTGCCACTTGACTTTGGATCCTGCAACAGTGCTAAATTCAGTTACAAGTTCTAGTAGCTGTTTTGTAGATTCTACCAGATTACTTCCATAAATGATGGTGTATTTAATGAATTAAAAAATAGTTTTACATTTTCCTCCCTAATATGAGCGACCTTTTATTTTTTCTTATAACACTTGCTGGGACTAATATTAGAATGTTGAGTATATATGATGCCAGTGGACATTGTTGCTTTTTCCTGATCTTAAAGGGAAAACATTTATTATTTACCATCATGTATGAAGTTGTCTGTAGGACTTTTATAGCCACCCTTTGTCAGGTTGCACAAGTTCCTTGCATTCCTATTTGGTAAGACTCACAAATGGATACTGGATTTTGTCAAACGTTTTTCCTGTGTCTGCTGAGATAATTCCATGGTTTTTTTTTTTCCTGTTTGTTCAGATCATGAATTCCAAGATTAATTTTTCTTCCTTATTCAAAATTATTTTGATATTAACCTTTTAAAAGGTTTAGGTTTCACAGCAAACTTGAGTGGCAGGGACAGAGACTTCCTGTATACCTCCTGCTCCTGCCTTTTTCCAGTCTCCGACCAGAGCAGTACACTTGTTACAACTGATGAACCTACACTGATACATCATTATCACCCCCAATCCATAGTTCACACTGGAGTTTACTCTTGCTGTTGTATATTATATGGGTTTAGACAATGTCAAATGACATCTGTCTCCATTAAAGTATCATATTGAGTAGTTTCACTGACCTAAAAATTCTTTGTGCTCTATCTATTCATCTCTCTCTCCCTCCTAACCTCTGGAAACCATTGATCTTTTTATTGTCTACGTAGTTTTGCTTTTTCCAAAATGTCATATAGTTGGAATCATACTGTATGAAACCTTTTCAGACTGATTTCTTCTGCTTAGTAATAAATATTTAAGATTCCTTCATGCCTCTTCAATGCTTAATATATCATTTCTGTTAATGTTAATCGGTACCACATTGTCTGATGTACAGCAGTTTATCCATTCACCTACTGAAAGATATGTTGGTTGCTTCCAAGTTTTGGTGATTGTGAATAAGGCTGCTATGAACATCTGTCTGCAGATTTTCATGTAGACATAAATCTTCACATCCATTGGGTAAATAACAAGGAGCTGGATCATATGGTTAGAGTTTAGTTTTATAGGAAACTGCCATACTGGCTTCCAAAGTGGCTGCACCATTTTGCATTCCCACTAACAGTAAATGAGTGTGTTGCTTTACATCTTCATAAACATTTGGTGGTGTTAGTGTTTTGGATTTTGATCATTATGTTTACCATGTATTGGTATCTTACCGTTGTTTTTATGCTTAGTCCACATATTATGTGGACCATCTTTTCATATACTTCTTTGCCATCTGTATAGTTTGTTTTGATGAGCTATCTGTTCAGGTTTTTTGCCCATTTTTTAGTCAAATTGTTCATTTTTATTGTTGAGTTTTAAGAATTCTTTGTACACTTTAGATAACAGTCTTTTATCAAATGTATCTTTTGCAAATATCTTCTTCTAGTCTGTGACTTCTCTACTTACTCTCTTGGCAGTGTCTTCTACAGAGCACAAATATTTTATTTTAGTGCAGTTTAGCTAAACAGTTCTTTCTTTCATTGAATCATGCCTTTGGTGTTGTACCTGAAAGCCTTTGCCACAGCAAGATTATCTAGATTTTTTTCCTATGTCATCTTCTAGGAATTACAGTTTTTCATTTAGGTCTGTGATCCTTTGATTTGATTCAAGTTAATTCTTTTGACGGGTATAAGGTCTGTGCCTAGATTGATTTTTTTGTCTTTGGATTTCCATTTGTTCCAATATCCATTGTTGATAAGACTTTGTTCCACTATATTTAAGTGGGCATATTTTGAGGCTCTCTTTTCTGCTCCACTGATCTATCTGTCAGTTCTTTCACCACTGTGTACAGCTGTTGGCATAACTGATGCCACCTTGGGCCGGTACAATCCCTCTCGTCCTTCTGCTGACCCTCTGGGACCGTACTTTGCAGTAAATCACTTCTCTGTTGTCAAGTACTTCGTAGCCAGTGGATGTTGTTCAATGATCCTTATGTCAGGTGTCCTCTGTGCTCTGGTAGTCTCCAAACAATGATGGAGACCTTTTTCTTGAGCCTCTACACAGAATGTAATCTTCCATTTTAGATAAGCAAATAACCATAATTTTAAAAATATTTAAATTATTATAGGAATCATATATATTTTCAGAATTAGAAGAAATTATTAGTTCTATTTTCTTTATTACACATTATTTTCTTGTCAGTAACACTACTATTTATTAGAAACTTGTTTCTAAATTATTGTTCATCTGGAGCTGTAACTAGGAAGAGTATCTAAATGTTTTATCTATTTCTCTCCTCAAATTATTCTTTTCTCTCTCTCTTTTACTTTTGTAATACATTTCTTGCTTTCTCTCACATCCATATTTAAAAAGATAAAAACACTTTCAAACTGTAAGCAAAAGCTATAACTTCTTAATGTGCAAGTATTAAAATAATTAAGTGTTTAGTTATTCACAATCTGATTGCTTAAAACTATAAGCGTAGAATATAATACTGGCATGCTCATCTCAATTAAATTAACCCTTCGGATCTCCTCAAAAAAAGTTCTGGTGGAACCCACACACACATTAAAATAAGTCTTAACTTGTACAGATGATTTATTAAATATTGAAGGCATGGTAAGTGCTACTGCTATTGCTATAAACACTATCAAAATGTATATTCTTTTTTTAATCTCAATGCAGTTTCTTTCAGGCTCTCCCTTTGTTCAGCTAAACAGTAGGCAGTCCATGAACAGCTTAATGCAAAAGTAACATTAGGCTGTGAACCTGAAAATAATGAATCCTTTACAGATCTTTTCCTTGACTCAGAAAACTCTTTCTGTCCCTCCAGAGGAAAAGAATTTTATTAGCCCTTTGCCCATGAGCCTTGCAACACAACATTGAAGTGCACACCATCTTTTAGCTCAGTGTTAAAAAAAAAAATCTCCCAAGAAAAGCCGAAGTCTTGAAACTGTTGTTAAGTGAGACTGGGTCAGGGCCGGGGAAGGGAGCAGGGGTGATTACTGAGCACAGGGGTCCAGCAGGAACCTCATGAGACCAGCCACAAGGGAGTGGCCCCAAACTTCAGGGCAAGCTTAGAGCCCCCTTGAGAACAATTCTTCCTGAGCTCCTGGATTTTATTTACAAGGCTCTTGAGGAAATGTCCCACCAGGAGAAGCAGCAGAATCAAAATATGAAAACGTTCTTACTTGAGGAATTATAGAAATAGAAAAGTTGAAGAGATTCAGCCCTTATAGTTCTGTACATTTAGACTTTTGGATGTAATTTTTGACTTTGAGATGAATGAAAAGACTAAGTAGTTTATTAGTAACAATAATTTGAGTAACAATAATGTTGGGTTTTTTTCAGCCAGCCTTTATAGATCGGATTAAGAAAAGAGAATCAAATGAAATAAAGATTTCATGAGAAAAATAATTTCCTGTGTCACCCCATTTTATAGTCAGCAGATTTTGATGTAACTTGTATACACACACATACTTGCATATACACACACATTTATATATGTGGTTCACTATGTTTATATGTGGTTAGATAACTACTGTAAATTTAAAGATATTTAGCTGAGGAAGAATTCTATATTCGATCATAGGCATAATAATGCTACAGTATTATTTTTATTTCTATTTTCTCTCTCAGCTTGCTTTTGTTTTTTTCCTTTTTAATTACCAGCGACATGGTCAGATCTATAAGGCTTTTATCCCTTGACTTCATAATTATATATCCTTCAGGTTACTATGTATATAATTTGACACAAAAAGAGCCTTGGGTCCTTATTAATGTATATTAAGATAAGTGAAGACAGGTGATACTGTATGTATTGATTCATATATTAATACATTGTATACACTTATTGTTTGGAATGTTAGCTTCCTTTATGGCTACACTTTCATAAACACCGACCCAGAGCTCATACATATTATGTATGTAAACTGAACAAATGTATATTTAAAATACACGTTTATTCTTCTAAGTGTAGTTCTTTATGGCTGCACTCTCACAAATATTCTTACAGCCATCCCTGTCCTTGGGGGATTTTTCAAGAACACAATCAAGAACCAAAATCAACCAGAATGAGATTAACATTTTCTATTTTATTTATATGTTAAACAGAGACATCTAAATTCTATCCTCTCCAGCTAATTTTACTTCCCTTGAGTGTGGTTCTTTGAGAAGAATGTGAGTCCCTTTACCTAAGTTCCGAAGCAGTGAATGGAGCCCTGGAAGAGAAACTTGCATCTCCCTGAGGTGTTCTCTTGGTTAACCCCTCACATACCCACATCTCCCTGCTTTATGAAATAACAGCAATATCTTTCACTCATATAGTACTTTTATCTTATCATACTTTGTCACATGTATATCTCATTAAGGTTGAAAACAATCTGAGAGAAAGAAACTTTTATTTTCATTGTTTATATGATTGAATTGAATGGTAGGGAGGCTCTTTGACTTGCTGGAGGTAATGTGGGGAACTAGTGAGTAACCAAGCAGAGGCTGGATGCGTATGTCTTCCTTTGATTTTCTTTGGGACTAATTATGATGCAGGAAAACAGATGTGGGGCATGAGGAGAGCCATGTCCCAGGCTTTGGCTGAGCCCCTTGTACGTGCCCCGCCAAGCGTGGGTCCTTGGCTTCGTGCAGGAAAGAATTCAAGAGCGAGCCACAGTTGAATAAATGTAGATTTATTCAGAGAGATACGGTGAAAGGCAAGAGAAAAGCCACGAGGTGTGGGGGCTGGGTGCTCAGAGTAGAGTAAAAGTACATACACACTCCATAGACAGAGTGCGGGCCATTTCCAAATGGAGAGAGCGGGGCCTGCGGCTTTGGGACTGTCTTGGTGCCTGTGGGCATGTTAGTCACCATGCTAACGTATTACAATGGGCCTATGTTGAAGGTCAAGGTCTACTAGGTCTCAAATCTCTCACCATTTTGAGCCTCAGGGCCTCCTGGGGGTTGAATCTTTTGCCATCCTGGTGTTAACTGCTGTGTTATTTTTTGAATGGCTGTGCCCTGCCCCCTTCCTGTCTCAATTAGACTTACTGTGGTTATGAGAACATCCTTTGGAGGGACTATGTGTTCCTTTCCACATCTGCATTTATTTGGCATTTTCCTTTTTACAAAGCCAGTTGAATGAGTGCAAAAGAAGTCAGTAATCAACCATAAATTCAAATTACACTTGTATATGTTCATTGGTTTAAGAAAATATGCAGCTAATTTCTAAATAAACAGTATCATATCTTTATGGAGAGCCATGAGTAGAAAATATGTAATTTTTATAAAATGTTTGAAGATGGAAGAAGGTATCTCATCACAAAATTGTGGCTGACACCATGTCATTTAACTTATTTTCTCCACGTTCGCCTGTCATATTGTCAGAAACACATTGTTGTCTTCAATAAGCGTAAGGTGCTGTGAATTGATTTATCAGCAGGAGAGAGGAAAGAAAGCAACCACACTAAATGATAAGTAGAAATTGCCACTTTAATTTATGTCTCTAATAGTTATTATTTAAATTTTAATAATACATTCAAGCAAATGTTTGCTTATCACTGAAGTGGTTATATTCTAAAAATTCACTATAAGAAAACATTACTTAACATACATATTAAGAATATTTAGTATCCTCAAAAAGTCTCTGAAATTGCCCATTGAGAATTTTTACCTTCCTCTGCCACGTGGTGCCAAGGTCTCTTGGACCATTTGTATTGTCTTCTACCTTAAATGACCATCAATGTACATATTAAAATACTCCTTGTCAAATCATGAGATGTATTCTTGAAAAAGCATAGTCCCTGAAAACATATATGTCAAAGTTATTTTCCCACCAGAAAAAAGAAAAAATAGAGGCAAGGTTAGGATATTTTAGCCCCATGCAGAAATATCCTTCTGCACCGTTATTTCTTGTACCAAGTTCGTGGAGTGAATATGCCAGTTTGGATGTTTGAAAAGAGTGAAAGACAGAAGGAAGGTGGAGGCATTAGAAAGCAGGGGGTATCATCACCCTAACAAGTTGTTTAGCACTGGCTTCATGACCGGGTAGATCTTTAAGCAGCAAATAAATTATAAGAAGGCAACACTGCCGTTAATATAATAAGGGTAAAAGCCTACATAGCATCAATGTGATGCTGGGAAGCAGATAATGGATAATAGAAAGAAGAGAGACAGTTATGAGCTGTCATTCAGCAATGACTGATGCAGTCCGATGTCCCCGGGTGATGTAGCGTCACGGCTGTGGTGGATGCTGTTGGTGCTCAGCCCAGATCACCTCTTCCAGGCTGGCAGTGTCTTGTGATTCTCCTAACAGCTGTGAAGACTGTCTGCTCGTAGCTTCGCTCTTCTCTTCAGCGCAGCCTCTCAGCTAACTTGAGTCAGTCACCCAGCTCAGGCGTTACATGCATCCCCTGGGGATAACCCAGAGTCAATGGTGGGGAAGTGGCGGGAGCACATCTGTGCTGCATTTTCCCTTCACAATTCCCTGCGGGATCAGGTTGAACTTGGACTCCGCTCGATCGTTCCCCCTACTGCAGTCTGCTTTGCTCACCTCCTCACAGGCTTCTCCCAAGAGCACTCTCTCAATCAGAAACTGCATGAAAATCCTTGTCTCAGGCTTTGCTTTTGGGGAACTCATCGTATGACACTGGCCTAGGGTAGCACTTCTCAGACGCTACAGGACCAGACTATTCTTCACAGGGACAGGCGTATATTCACCAAAAGGCTAGATATAGAATTTACATAAATTGCAGATTTCCAAATTCCAAGCTGCTTGAGGCAAATATACGTATAACAGGAAATGCCTTTACTGTTTGATGCTGAAAGGTGCCTGCCCGGCCCTCACAATGTCGTTTTCGGTTATAAGTTACAGCTCTTGTTTTTTGGGGGATTTCTACACAAGTGTTGTATAAATGTGTACCGCTCAGCACGGAAGAAGTTTCAAAACAAAACCACTGTGTGTGGAGTGCTAACTATTGCAATCTTTCTCACACTTGTCACTTGAGGGGAACTCTTCAGATTGGTGTGGCTGTCGTCAGTTTTTTGCAGTACTAGATTTGTAAATATCAGAGTCCAGTATAACGTTGAGAAGCACTGATATTTAGAATACAATATTTAAATTCCCTACTCTCTTGGCCCTCAAAGTTTTCATTTTAGGAGTTAAAAAGCTCTGACAATGCCATCAGATACAGTTATTAGTGGTGAACTGGTCTTACTCTCAAAGAACACCCTGAATTTCCCAGTCCACTCCTTCCCTGGCAATCATGGGAGCTCCTTCACTACTAAAGTTCTTTTGGTGTGAATTTTAATAAAGACCCAGAGCAGAGTGTTACCTTGTTTTGTTTTTTTAATTTCATCTCAGTAATAATAACAAATATTTATTGATTGCTTATTCTTTTCTAGGCATTGTTCTGGACTCTTGATAGGAATTAATTCATTGACTGAATTAATTCATAGCAAACTTTTTTAGCTTGATAAAATTATCACCACAGTTTTGTAAATTGGAGTAATAGTATGAATAAAATCCAAAGTACAAAAAATTAGGCAGTGTGTTCGAAATCACATAGCTTGTAAGTGGTAGAACTTATCAACACCAGATGGATAAAACAGAGAAGATATTTGTGAGTCAAAGGATAGATAACCTATGGAGAGTCATAGCTGAAGCCTTGGTCTACCAGTGACAGGGTTATGGTGTGTCCTGTAACCATGCTATTCAATGTGTGGTCTGCAGTACCTGGACTGTTGCTTGATAAACTCTTTGCTGCTGCTCAGAGACACAGCATCTTAATCTGTTCGGGCTGCTATTACAGGCCACCGTAGACTGAGTAGTTAAGACAACTAATATTTATTTCTTACAGTTCTAGAGGCTGGGAAGTCCAAGATCAAGGTGCTGACAGATTCAGTGTCTGGTGAGAGCCTGCTTCCTGGCCGTGTTCTCTCTGTCCTTAGGAGACAGAAAGGGTGAGGGGGCTCTCTGGGATCTCTTTTATAAGGGCACTCATCCCATCATGGGGGCTGTACCCTCATAATCTAGTCACCTCCCCAAAGCCCTACCTCCAGATAGCATCATATTGCATACTGGGTTTCAACATGTGAACTTTAGCAGAGGAAACACAAATATGCAGTCTACAGCATAGAGCAGTGCATAAATTTCAAGTAAGCTGTAAGAAACATTGATAGCAATCTGATGTTGCCATGGCCTTCTAGCACATCATCAGTGAACTCACCTCACTGAACACGGCATGGACCAGGCCAACTGTTCTCAAAGTCACATAGTATGTCGTGTGTATGGGTAGCTGTGTATTAGTCCTGCATGGTAGGACCATGTTTAAGTCTAAGGATGATTAAGAAAAGAAACAAAAACAAAAGCAACAAAAAAAGGCCCTTAGAAGAAAATATTCACCATGTATGTTGTTTCATTTAAAGTTTGTAGGCACAGTTTCCATCACCTACCCCCAAAATTAAAGCTCAACTAAAATCTGTTTAGAACACTGAAGAGCTGAGTTAGATTTGACTACGAGTAGGAAAATCAGTGTTATTCCATTTCATGAGGGTAAGTCTGGGTAAAAACATTTAGGGCAACCTGTAACTCAATTTAAGGGCCATCAGCAAGTGCCTGTAGCTCATAACATCTCAAAGTGAACAATGGAACCAGGGTGAGAGTGGAACCAAGGGACAGTGCCACATATTATTGACTACAGAGTGGCAGGGAATGTAGGTAAAACATAAAACAAGCTTCTATATGTGACTCCTCTCTGAATAACATTCTAGAAGGAAGCAAAGGCTGACTAGGACCCGGGTCAGGGTGAAGGGTCTCAGATTGAAGTCGCAGCACTGCTGACTCACTCAGCCCTCTCCTCATAATGCCTGCCCTGTAACTTCCCTCAGGCAAAATTCAGCTTCAGACTTCAGACACTGAAGGGAAGCTTTTTAGGGAAAGAATCCGATTTCAATTTAATTATGCATGGAGATATTCTGGACCCTGCAGCATTTGAAAGGGCTGAGAAATGACATTCACTGAATTAGTTCCCTTAATGGTTAGATCGCACAAAAATAGCCCTACAAGAAGGAGAACAGAATGTATTCCATCTTTCTGAGATGAGTTTCAGGGAAATTAAATGGTTAGAGCCAGTACACGGCAAAGGACTCCTTCTCTCCAGAATCTTAATCATGTCTCCTTTGCAACAGGAGTTTCATTGCAAAAAGGTGGTGATTTTAGATGAATACGTTCTGCCTCATTTCCTTGGGCATGATGAGATGTAGCCAGGGGAGAAAGGGTCATAAATTCCATGGCCTTTACAACAAGTCAGGATTTTGCGGGACTTAATAGCAGCCCATTACTGAGTTACAATTCCTGTACTTCGCTGCATTTTCACGCCAAGGACTGACTAGCACAGAGCTGTTATGAGTTGCTTCTCAGGAACGCTCATCCCTCTTGCCATCCTTTCCCCTTGCACAGGACTGGAATAGAGTAGCTCCCCAGTTTTTACATATAAAGATGCCTTGATCACTTGCAGGAGAGGAAGACAGAAGACGTTCGTATTATTTATTTATTCAGTCAGTTATTTCTGGCTTCTCATAGATTTACAACCATTGGCATCAGGAGATGCAAGTCCGGTAGAGCTATTCTGACACCTGGTGGATGAATGAAAACACAAACTTAGAAATAGGTTTTCAGGAAGTATGTCTATGAAAATTTAGAAGTTTATTTAGTGTACTTTATGCTTTGAAAGAAGACAAAGTTTTGTCTTAATTAAAGGTATACCAGACACACACAAACCTGCTGGTACAGAAGATACTCACTTTTTCCCAGTTATCTTCTGTCTCTATACATTACAGTTTTCAATTGCAGGCTAAATCTGTCTTCTGATCTACAAAAAGAATGTGTCCTAAACTAAACGTGGGACTGTGAACATGAGCAATACGCAGCAATAGTGCGTGTAAAATACAAGGTTTCAGCCAAAGCCACCTTCACTTTTTGCCTGCCAACTTGAGAAGTGCTTAATCCTTTTTCCGCTCCTGTTCTCCTTAATGGGGACCCGGCCACGGGCAATTCCCGTTCTCTGCTCTGTCCGTTGTCCACTTCTGGCTCCTGAATCATCCATCTCCTGTGCTCTCCGGCTTCTCCCTATCGGGATCTTAACATGCCCAACTCTCCCCCATCTTAAAACATTAAAAAACAAAGAAAAATCACTGCTATCGAAACAACAGAAGCCGCAGAGAAATCACCAACGGGTAACCAGCTTTAACTGCCAGGTCTGACCGCCTCTCTTCTCCCTTCCTGTACATTTTCTTCTATCACTGAGTTTCTTAAAAGGAAGACCTACACTTACTTTCGCCATTTTCTCTATTCCCTTGGACTTAATAATCCACTTTGGTCCCGAGTTAAACCACAGGCTCTGTGGAAACCCCCTCCCTCCACCCCTCCTCCACCTTCCCCCTCCCCCCACCCCCGGAAATGTCCTATTGGCTCCTCTTTAGAAGATGAGTGGACACGTTTTAACACTGATCTTATTGGGAGCCACTGTGCGAAATTCGTAGTCATTCTCTGCTTCTCCAGAAACAGACTCTCAAGTTTCCTAGAAGGCAGTTTTCTGTGTCACTTCTGCTCACTTTGATGCGCGTTCGTCAGTCCTCCTCTCTTGTATCCCTCCGCCTACCCCTTAGATGGGTTTGTTCCTCTGCCTTCTTCTTCTTCTTCTTTTTTTTTTTTTTAACATTTCTTATTGATTTATAATCATTTTACAATGTGTCAAATTCCAGTGTTCAGCACAATTTTTCAGTCATTCATGGACATATACACACTCATTGTCACATTTTTTTCTCTGTGAGTTATCATAACATTTTATGTATATTTCCCTGTGCTATACAGTGTAATCTTGTTTATCTATTCTACAATTTTGAAATCCCAGGCTATCCCTTCCCACCCTCCACCCCCCAGTAACCACAAGTCTGTATTCTCTGTGAGTCTATTTCTGTCCTTTATTTACGCTTTGTTTTTGTTTGTTTGTTTGTTTTTGTTTTTGTTTTTTAGATTCCACATATGAGCGATCTCATATGGTATTTTTCTTTCTCTTTCTGGCTTACTTCACTTAGAATGACATTCTCCAGGAGCATCCATGTTGCTGCAAATGGCATTATGTTGTCGGTTTTTATGGCTGAGTAGTATTCCATTGTATAAATATACCACCTCTTCTTTATCCAGTCACCTGTTGATGGACATTTAGGCTGTTTCTATGTCTTGGCTATTGTAAATAGTGCTGCTATGAATATTGGGGTGCAGGTGTCATCCTGAAGTAGATTTCCTTCTGGATACAAGCCCAGGAGTGGGATTCCTGGGTCATATGGTAAGTCTATTCCTAGTCTTTTGAGGAATCTCCACACTGTTTTCCACAGTGGCTGCACGAAACTGCGTTCCCACCAGCAGTGTAGGAGGGTTCCCCTTTCTCCACAGCCTCTCCAGCATTTGTCATTTGTGGATTTTTGAATGACGGCCATTCTGACTGGTGTGAGGTGATACCTCGTTATAGTTTTGATTTGCATTTCTCTGATAATTAGTGATATGGAGCATTTTTTTCATGTGCTTTTTGATCATTTGTATGCCTTCCTTGGAGAATTGCTTGTTTAGGTCTTCTGCCCATTTTTGGATTGGGTTGTTTATTTTTTTCTTATTGAGTCGTATGAGCTGCTTATATATTCTGGAGATCAAGCCTTTGTCGGTTTCACTTGCAAAAATTTTCTCCCATGCCGTAGGTTTTCTTCTTGTTTTACTTCTGGTTTCCTTTGCTGTGCAGAAGCTTGTAAGTTTCATTAGGTCCCATTTGTTTATTCTTGCTTTTATTTCTTCTAGGAGAAAATTTTTAGATGTATGTCAGATAATGTTTTGCCTATGTTTTCCTCTAGGAGGTTTATTGTATCTTGTCTAATGTTTAAGTCTTTAATCCATTTTGAGTTGATTTTTGTATATGGTGTAAGGGAGTGTTCTAGCTTCATTGCTTTACATGCTGCTGTCCAGTTTTCCCAACACCGTTTGCTGAAGAGATGTCTTTATTCCATTGTATATTCTTGCCTCCTTTGTCGAAGATGAGTTGACCAAAAGTTTGTGGGTTCATTTCTGGGCTCTCTATTCTGTTCCATTGGTCTATATGTCTGTTGGTACCAATACCATGCTGTCTTGATGACTGTAGCTCTATAGTATTGTCTGAAGTCTGGGAGAGTTATTCCTCCAGCCACTTTCTTTCTCTTCAGTAATGCTTTGGCAATTCTAGGTCTTTGATGGTTCCATACAAATTTTATTATGATTTGTTCTAGTTCTGTGAAATATGTCCTGGGTAATTGGATAGGGATTGCATTAAATCTGTAGATTGCCTTGGGCAGTGTGACCATTTTAACAATATTGATTCTTCCAATCCAAGAGCATGGAATATCTTTCCATTTTTTAAAGTCTTCTTTAATTTCCTTCATCAATGGTTTATAGTTTTCTGTGTATAATTCTTTCACCTCCTTGGTTAGATTTATTCCCAGATATTTTATTACTTTGGGTGCTATTTTAAAGGGGATTGTTTCTTTACTTTCTTCTTCTGTTGATTTATCGTTAGTGTAAAGAAATGCAACTGATTTTTGAACGTTAATTTTGTAACCTGCTACCTTGCTGAATTCTTCAATCAGCTCTAGTATTTTGTGTGGACCTTTTAGGGTTTTCTATATATAGTAACATGTCGTCAGCATATAATGACACTTTTACCTCTTCTTTTCCAATTTGGATCCCTTTTATTTCTTTCTCTTGCCTGACTGCTGTGGCTAGGACTTCCAGGACTATGTTGAATAGGAGTGGTGATAGTGGGCATCCTTGTCTTGTCCCAGATTTTAGTGGGAAGCTTTTGAGTTTTTCACCGTTGAGTACTATGCTGGCTGTAGGTTTGTCATATATAGCTTTTATTATGTTGAGATATGTTCCCTCTATACCCACTTTGGCAAGAGTTTTTATCATAAATGGGTGTTGAATTTTATCAAATGCTTTTTCTGCATCGATTGAGATGATCATGTGGTTTTTGTCCTTTCTCTTGTTGATGTGATGTATTACACTGATTGATTTGCATATGTTGAACCAGCCTTGTGTCCCTGGGATGAACCCCACTTGGTCATGATGTATAATCTTTTTTATGTGTTGTTGGATTCTATTGGCTAAAATTTTGGTGAGGATTTTGGCGTCTATGTTCATCAGTGATATTGGCCTATAATTCTCTTTTTTTGTAGTGTCTTTGCCTGGTTTTGGTATCAGGGTGATGGTGGCTTCATAGAATGAGTTTGGGAGTATTCCCTCCTTTTCAATCGTGTGGAAGAGTTTGAGAAGGACTGGTATGAGTTCTTCTTTGTATGTTTGGTAGAATTCCCCGGTGAAGCCGTCCGGTCCTGGACTTTTATTTGTAGGGAGGTTTTTAATTGCTATTTCTATTTCCTTTCTAGTGATCGGATTGTTCAAGTGTTCAGATTCTTCCTGATTCAGTTTTGGTGGACAGTATGTTTCCAGAAACTTGTCCATCTCCTCTAGGTTATCCAGTTTGGTTCCATATAGTTTTTTATAATATTCTCATATGATATTCTGTATTTCTATTTTGTTTGTTGTAATTTCTCCATTTTCCTTTCTTATTTTGCTAATTTGTGCTCTCTCTTTTTTCTTCTTTGTGAGTTTGGCCAGAGGTTTGTCAATTTTATTTACTTTTTCAAAAAACCAGCTTTTGGTTTGGTTGATTTTTTCTATGGTCTTGTTAATCTCTATTGTATTTAATTCCCCTCTGATCTTTATTATTTCCTTCCTTCTGCTGCTTTTTGGGGCTTTTTGTTCTTCTTTTTCTAATTCATTCAGGTGGTGGGTTAAATTGTTTATTTGAGATTGTTCTTTTTTGAGGAAGGCCTGTATCGCTATAAACTTCCCTCTTAGCACTGCCTTTGCTGTGTCCCATAGGTTTTGAGTGGTTGTGCTTTCATTATCATTTGTCTCAAGGTATTTTTTAATTTCAGCTTTGATTTCCTCATTGATCCATTGTTTTTTCAATAACATATTGTTTAATCTCCATGCTTTCCTTTTTTTCTCCTTTGTTTCTCTGTTGTTGATTTCCAGTTTCATGGCATTGTGGTCAGTAAAGATGCTTGAGATAATTTCTATCTTCTTAAAATTGTTGAGATTTCTTTTGTGCCCAAGTACATGATCGATCCTGGAAAATGTTCCATGTGCACTTGAAAAGAATGTATATCCTATTTTTGGGGGGTGTAATGCTCTGAAAATATCCACCAAATCTAGTTTTTCTATTGTAGTATTTAATTTCTCTGTTGCCTTGTTTATTTTCTGTCTGGAAGATCTGTCTAGTGATGTTAATGCAGTGTTAAAATCTCCAACTATGATTGTATTCCCATCAATATCCCCCTTTATCTCTGTTAGTAATTCTTGTATGTACTTAGGTGCTCCTATATTGGGTGCATATATATTCACGAGTGTAATATCCTCATCTTGTATCACTCCTTTAATCATTATAAAATGTCCTTCTTTATCTTTCTTTATGGCCTTTGTTTTAAAGTCTATTTTGTCTGAAATCAGTACTGCAACACCTGCTTTTTTGGCTTTTCCATTTGCATGGAATATCCTTTTCCATCTTTTCACTCTCAATCTATATGTGTCCTTCTCCCTAAAGTGGGTCTCTTGTATGCAGCATATTGAAGGTTCTTGCTTTATTATCCAGTCTGCCACTCTGTGTCTTTTGACTGGAGCATTTAGTCCATTAACATTTACCGTAATTAATGATAGATGTGTGTTTATTGCCATTTTGAACTTATCTTTGCAGTTGAATTGGTATATCCTCTTTGTTCCTTTCTTCTTCCTTTTGTGGTTTGGTAATTTTCCTTTGTATTATCATGGATTTTATTTAATTTTTGTGACTCCTTTGTAAATTTTTGGCTTGTGGTTACCCTTTTTTGTAAATCTATCAACCCATTACTATAACTGTTTTTATTAAACTGATAGTAACATAATCTCAAACCCATCCTACTGTTAAAAAAATTTAAAAAAGAAAGAAAAAAATATTCTATATTTCCCTGCCTCCCTCTCCCACTCTCAGTAATTTGTATGTCTTCTTTTATAATTTCATGTTTACTTTATTTGTAATTCATGAGTTATCACCTTTCCAGTTGTGTGTTTCTCATTTCTGTAGCATCCTGCTGCTTTTCTATTTAGAATAGCCCTTTCAATATTTCTTTTAGCATGGGTTTAGTGTTGCTAAACTCCTGCAGCTTTTTTTTTGTCTGTGAAACTCTTTATTTCTCCTTCTATCCTCAAGGATAGCCTTGCTGGATAAAGGATCCTAGGCTGCATCTTTTTTTCATTCAGGGCTTTGAATATATCTTGCCACTCCCTTCTGGCCTGTAGTGTTTGTGTAGAGAAATCAGCTGAGAGCCTTATGGGGGTTCCCTTGTAACTTACTCTTTGCTTTTCTCTTGCTGCCTTTAGAATCATTTCTTTATCCTTGACTCTGGCCATCTTGATTATGATATGTCTTGGTGTGGGTCTATTTGGGTTCTTCCTGTTTGGGACCCTCTGAGCTTCCTGTACTTGGATATCTGATTCCTTCTTTAAGTTTGGGAAGTTTTCAGTCACGATTTCTTCAAAAACCTTTTCAATCCCCTTTGATCTTTCTTCTCCTTCTGGGACCCCTATTATGCGAAGATTGGGATGCTTCATATTATCCCATAGGTCCCTTATGCTATTTTCATTATTTTTTATTTGCTTCTCTTGTAGTTCTTCTGAATGGGTGCTTTCTATTGCCCTGTCTTCTAGATCACTAATTCATTCCTCTGCATTATCTAGTCGGCTTTGCACAGCTATTAGATCATTCCTCATCTCTGTCAATGAGTTTACCCATTCTACTTGGCTCTTCTTTATAGCTTCAATTTCATTTTTGACATATTTTATATCTCTAAACACTATCTCTTTTAATTCCTTCAGCAATTTGATCACTCCTTTTTTGAAATCTTGATCTAGTAGGCTATCGATGTCTATGTCGTTGATCTTTCTTTCAGGGGATTTCTCTTGTTCTTTTAATTGGGAAAGGTTTTTCTGCTTCTTCATCTTGCTCATACCTCTTTGGCACTGTGGTTTATGGAGTATCAGTTGTTTATTTTGGTCCTTAAGGATTTTATCTATCTGATGCCTATTTAGGAATAGAACTTAGGAAAGAAAGAAAAAAAATAAGAGAGAGAGAGAGAAAGAAGTTTAAAAGAAGGGAGAAAGAGGGTTTGAAAACAGTGTATAATGAATAATAGAAGAGTGAGTTGAAGCAGAGTATTAATCGGCTTGAGACGTCCTTTTAAAACCTTTACAAAAAAAGGGGGGGGGGAGATGAATAGATGTATTTGAAACCTGTGTCTAATCAATAGCAGGACATCAAAACCCAAGAAAAATAGAAATGAATTAAGAAGTAAAAATTAAGAGAGTAAAAGAAAATAGAACAGGTAAAAACAGATTTTAAAAAAAAGGGGGGGGGGGCGGTTGTCAGTGCTCTCCTGGAGTCTGTGTGTTTTTAATGTGAAGTCTTTCTGTCTTCGTCCTGTTTTGGAAGCTCAGCTTGCTGTTTTCAGAGGCCCTCCGTTGGCGCCCTCTTCTGTGCTGCTCCCAGCACCTGTCGGCAAGCAGATGGCGCCTCCTCCTAACCCTGGGTCAGGTGCAGCTCTCTGCTGTGGGCGGGCGGGTCGCTGCCCCTCCGGATGCTGCAGTCAGATGTTGCAGACTGGCCAGGTAGGAGGGCGGGTCGTGCCCCCTCCCAGCACCTCGGTCAGGGGCTGTGTTCCTGCCCGAAAGGCGGGGGGGGGGGGGGGGGGGGGGCCGCTCTCCCTCTACCTGCGCCGCAGCCGGTAGCTCCGCTGCTCTGTGCGGTTGCGCGCTCCGCCCTGGCCGGCGCTCCGCTGGTGGGCTCGGGGAAGACCAAGGGACAGCCCTGTCCCTGCTCCGAGCCAAAACCCAGCTCCTTGTTTGTCTTTGTGGAGCAAGTTCTCTGAGGGACCAGGATGGAAGGATCCTATCTGCCCCGGGCTGCAGGCCAGTCTCAGTCTGGCCTTTGAGGCTGGTAAGCTCTTCCGTGCGGATGCAGGTTTCGCCCCCGCCCCCGCCTGGGTGCTCAGCGCCAGGGGATATGGTGTCTGTGCCTGAGCCCCGCCTCTCTTCTCCCGAAAACTTTCCGCGGGTTTTCAGAGATGGGGGTGTGCACCCTTCCCCTGAGAGCACATCAACCTTGCTGTTTTATGGAGGGCCCAGGTTGTTCTGCCCTGTGCACCCACAGCCACGGCGCGCAGCCCCTTGCGTTCCCCTGGGGCTGCCTCCATGCAGCCGCCCCCATCCTCCGCTCGGCTTGTGCAGCCTGGCCCTGCCCGCGGCTGCCGGCCTGCGTCTCAGGCTGGGTGTCGGGGGGACGCTCTGTGCCCGTTTAACTTAGTTCTGTTAGTCAAGGGCTGCTCTGTACAGATCCGAGCCTCGGAGGCTCCCCCTCCGTCCCGCTGGCCTCTCAGTTGGAGAGGGGAGACCCAGCGAGCGAGCGCCAGTCCTCCTTTGCCGCTCCCTCCCCGCGGGACCCGTCCCGCACTGCTTTGCCTTTTGTTCTTTCTTTTTTCCTTTTCTCCTACCAGATTTTTGGCGTCTTTATCTTTTGAAGAGGGCGATGTTCTGTCAGAGTTCCGCAGGTGCTCTGGTTGGCTGAGTGGGTCCGTAGATGTGGGTCTTGGTGTATTTGTGAGAGAGAGTGACCTGCGAGCGTCCTTCTACTCTGCCATCTTCTCCGTCTCCCTCCTCTGCCTTCTCGTTCTGTTTCTCTTGCTGAGTTCATCACATCTTGAAACCATTATCACAGTGACATGTGTAACCATAGTTTTCTTTTTAATGTAATTTATTTATCCTTTTTAAAATTACATTTTGTACATTATTACACTCTCTTGTGTACAATTCAAACATTGCAGAGTCATATAGAGTAGAATGTGAAAATTTCTTGTATGCCCCCTCATAACGCATACACAACACAGATGATCTGTCTCCTCACAGGTAATGAGTTTGCAGTGCACTTTATTTTGTATGTTCATTTTTTATGCATTTCCATAATACATGCCATTACAGTTTAACATAATTTGTTTCAGCTATGTGCACCTATGACTTTCTATGATCATTAAAAAACATACCTTAGATAATTTTCCAAAGAGCTAAAGAGAGAAGGCTGTAGGAGAGAGAACATTCTACTAATTTCTAATAATGTATACTTAGATTATTTCCTTTTTTTCGCTGCAATTAACATCCTTGTATAAAAATTTCTGGGCAAATGTTGGAATCTTCACGGGTATTTTCCTAGAAGCTGTGTCAAGAGTACATGAATTTTGAATTTTGATTGATACTATCAAAATACCCTCCCTCAAACCTACATGTTGCCAATATGATTGATATTTTATAATATCCTAAGCAATAAATAAAATATCGTAAACCTACTTTGTATTTTCTGATGACTGATGAGGCTAAGGATATGTTTCATATGTTTAAACATTATTTATATTTTAGAATTGTGACTGCTTTCCAATTTTCCCACTGTTTGTCCTTTCTTTTTTTAAATTATAGGTGATCTTTATATTATTGGTTGATTGATTGTCATTTATTCAATTGAAATCGACTAATTGACTATTGTATGCTTACTATTGACCAGATTCTCCGTTGGTACTTGGGATTCAGTAGGGAATAGACAAATAAGGTCCTTTCCTTCCATCATGCTTACCAAGATGGCATTCCAAAGAGATGAGAAAGAATAGTTTGGTCAAATGTGATAGTGATAACTGCTTTGAAGAAAACAAGACAGTACAGTCTGAGAGACACTAGCGAAAGTTTTTTGAAGAAGAGATATCTCAGCTGGGAATTAAATCCTAAAAAGTCACCAGCCGGGTAACACTGGGGAGAAAGTCTTCCAGGAGAAGGAACGTTGTAGAAAGAAAAGAGAGTTCAGGACTAAGCTCTGGATAGTCAAACATTTAGAGATTGGGCACAAGAAGAAACCTAGAAAAGAGACTGAAAAGGAATAGTCAGGTGTACTTAGAGAAATCATGAAAATGTCATGAAAGTCATAGTAAGGAAAAAGAGACCTTATTTCTTCTGGAGGACTGAAAACAAGACCATTTCTGCAGTGGACTAGAATAGAGCTTCGTTGCAGTGGGAGGAATAGAGATATGGGGTAATAGAGGTAAGAAAAATGCTTGCAGTTTTTGGGATAGCAGGTGTATTGTTTTTATTTTAAGAGAAAGGTTATATATGTAGGAACAATGGTAGATTAAGGAAAGAAGAATGATAAAATTGCATTTGACTCCTGTTTTCTCAGTGAAATCCATGAAGAAAGCCATCAGCACAGAGCAGGTGAAGGCAGAGTGGGTAGAAGGGTGGGTACAAGGCTTGAGAAGAAAAGAAAATGTGTACAATTTGCCATTTTGAGGAGAAAGCACCAGGAAAATACTCTGGGCGGTGTGTGGGGACCATTTAAGAGTTGCCGTTATTATCAAACGCTCTTTCCCCCGCCTCATACTTAAATTTCAGCTTGGTTGAGTGCAGAATTAAGTCGAAGTGATTTTCTCGTAAATCTGTAAATGACTTTAATAACAATTGCTCCTTTTTGCTAGCCTTCTAATGAGGAATCTTGTGTAAACCTGATCTCTGTTCTTTTGTAACTTTTCTCCACTTCTTAACTCCACTCCTCAGCCCCTTTCAACATCTGCTCAGTGCTTTTACGTGATAACTTCTAGCTGTGGGTTTATTACTAAAATTCATTTTGGTAAGCATCCAGCTTGATTGAAGACATGTATCTGTTTTCAGCACTAGGGAATTTTAAGAAATGCATATTTCTAACTTTCTATTTTCTTTCTTTGCTCCTTGTGGATCCTTTACTAGTTGGATGTTAGAAATGATAAATCTATCCTTAAAGCCACCTAATGCTTTTCTGTCACTTTCCCCTTTTGTGTGGTATTTTGGGAGAATTCCTTGACTCGTACTTCCAGTGTACTACTGAATTTAGCCTAACTCTCTTCTGTGGACCAACCTTCCCATTGCAGATTTGTGTTAGTTGTTCTAAAATCACCAGCATCATCTTCGGCCCTAACCAAATTCTTAGTACTTTAATCTGTGGGCCAATATCATATCAGCTTTTCCTCAGCACCAGTGGAGTCAGGAGAAGGGACTTCAGGGCTCAACTGATCCAGCTGCATTTCTCTACTTAATGTCCTGGTGGTTGCCTGAAGACCTTCTCCTATTCCTTACAACCACTGATTCTGTGCTTGGAAAATTTCCAGGATCATTCTCACCTAGGCAGCTGTCTCCTTCCATGCATTTTGGACTGTGATTTCTTCTGTCACTCTTTCTCGTAGGTTTCTGTTTTTAGGAATTCCTCAAACTTTTTGGTTTGCGCTGATGGAATTTTTTCTACTCTTTGATAATGTCATCTCTTTGTTATTTCATGGATTTGTGGTATGACAGAAAGTACCACATTGTAAATGAAAACATAACCCCTAGACTGCTCTCTTGATCTTGTCCCCTATTCTGCATTATAATTGCTCATTGTCTTATATTCCTAAATAACCAAAGCTCCAACCAGAACAATGAATATATCTAGTTTATAATTGTGAAGACTGTATCTTTTGCTAATATGATGCCTGAGTTTGAATGATAAGTATTCTAACAGTACATTAGCTGTTGTCATTAATCATAAAAATCATCAAAATATTATCACTATTAATAATATACATCTTACGTTTTCAAAAATGTTTTGGAATTTAATTGCATTCAGGTATCCTGATAAGTTTATGACAAAAGTAGTTACTCACCTTGTTTAGTTATATTTTTATAACAATGTAAGAATATATGTGGCCCAGAGTTTTAAGTTTCATTTGCTTTTTATCTCTTGATTCCTTGGTACATGGAATTAGATCCTTAGGGAAGAGCACCCCTCAGATAAATCCACACATTTGAAGGCTCTGTCTCTGAACAGTGGCAGCAAGTGGCTCTCTGATCTGCCCCCACCAAGGCAGTGCCCAAGATGGGTTTCAGTTAGCTGGGATTGTCATCACGTTTTCCCCTGTCAAGGTTTTTTGGGGTAAATTTCTTTTATCTGTTTTTCTTTTATTATATCTTTTATCTTTTATTCTTTTAAATGTAACTTGGCCATAGGCAGGCAATACAATAACTATCCAGGGCATTAAGCTTCACAAAATTATGAGTTTGGGAAGAATTATTTGATTATATCACGCTTTGTTTAGAACGAATTTAAGATGGCTTGCAATATGTAAGTGATGGAGAGAACGTAAGTTATAAAGAGTTGGAGAAAGAAGAACAAAAACAAGGACTATTAAATCGTAAGGCATAAAACAGAATCAAGAGTTAGGCTGATACAAAAGGTGGACGTGTAGTATCCCACTTAACTGGAAGTGTGGACTGATTTGGCTCTGAGCATAACAGCAAATATCTCAGACAGAAAAGACACCCCACTCCCATCCCATTTACCACAGTGAACTATCCACAATTTACAGTCAAAATTATTGACAACAATCAAAGAGCGTAAATACTGAAGTTTAATTTATCACAGAAGATGCAGAGGCCAAAAGCAAATATGTTTTCCCTTTTTCCTTGGTGTTGGTGTTTCATTCACAGTATATTGGCTTGATAGCCTCTATCTGAAGTTCTCTTCAAAGTGTTCCCTAGTGATGTCTGGGGACTCTCATGGTGCACTTGAGCATTTTCATAAAACTTCCTTAATTTTTCTCATTGTCACCTTGTTGCCTTTGAGAGTTGCCTCTCTCTCAGCTGTTACTGAGCGCGCAGTTAGTTTCCCACTGATTGCTCCTCTTGGTGGCCCTCGTGGCTCTCATGGCCCTGATTTACTCGAGCAGGGAGACAGTTCCCTCAGGCCACAGATCTCATCTCATGCATCCATGACTCCTTCCAGTGGCTTCTCTAAAGGAGTCAGTAGCCTGGTCATCCCATCACAAGGAGAGCTGAGCCGCCTGCCACTCTTCAGAAGACCCCCTTCTTTAAATGGAAAGATCGTTATAATTTCATTAGTAATTAATGTGCTAATATGCAAATATATTTTTAATATTGATATCCACGATAGTTTAGTTACTAACATTCCAAATAATAATGGTCTGTTTTATTTAAGATGGACTTACAAGGAATCTTTGGATGAAACTTGAAACAGCCTAAATATGTAATCCTCTGAACCTAAATTTCTTCTCATTCTCTTCGTAATACACTTAAGTTCATTGGGAACAAAGCAACAACAGTAGCGCCAAACACCTTGACTCAAATGTTCGGAACATAAAGCTCTCCAGCAGAATATTTCGTGACTCACTTTTGTGTTGTAGTCAAGCTGAAAAGCGCATTAGGAGTTGTGGAGTCTTTTTCTCCTTAAACAGCTGCGAAAAGTGAGGCTCAGAGTGGTTAAGGGACTTGCCCAATGTCACACATTTATTTTTAGCTTAATTAGACCCCCAGTCTTCACTTTCCCGACTAAAGTCAAGAGTTAATTCCATATTTATTTCTAGTTTTTCTTTAATCCACAAGCTAATGAAGACCCCCATACTCCATGTTTCTACAATTTCATCACTTTCTAAAAAGGTTCATTATTGAATGAGAACACTTATTGATTAAATTATATAATAGGTATTATTATATATTTTAGTATATTATTTAATAAATAAAAGTGCTTATCCTGCGCATCTTCTGGTGTGCCGTCTTATTCTAGTAGCAAAATGCTTCAAGTAAGAAAACATGATTTCAGTATTTTTACTATGGGAAGAAAAATAATTCAAAGTTAGGAAAAATAACTTGATAGTAGGAAGAATGGAAGTCATTTTGAATTTTTTAAAAAAACATAAAATCAAGCCAATCTCTACATCTGCTAGTTATTAATCACGTGTAAAAGAGACAATAATTTTATGACAGTGAAATTTCATAACTATAATGTATTTGAGAAATAATTTACATAAACAGTCTAGAAAATTTCTTCTCTTCTCTGCTCTTTGTGCAGTCTGGATGTTCACATTCTTTCCTTTCTTATTAATTTATGAAATAAAGTTTTCTTCTCTATTTCAGCTCAATTCTTCCACGTGCAAAGGAAAAATTACCAGAGAATATGAGTTCACATTCAATCTCTTGCTCATAAAAACTTTTATTCATAGAGAACATTTTCAAGTTTGAACTCGGAGCAATTAAAATAATTAATAAATGTATGCCCAAGTATATGTGCTTAGATTATTTGAATTGTTCTAAACCAGAGATTAACACTTTGTATTTTTAACCTTCTAAATCATATTTCTAGTCTGTAACAACTAAGTGGCAGAATCTTTTTTCAATTAAATATTTTAGTTTGAAAGAGTTTCAGATTCACCTGCAATTATAAGAAATACTACAGAAAAATTTCAACTACTCTTTATGCAACTTCTCCATTGGTAACATCTTGCAAAACTGTAGTACTGTATCATAGCCAGGGTGTTATCTTTGGTATGATTCCCTAATCTTATTCAAATTTCCTCCATTTTACTTGTATTTGTGAGTGTGTGTGTGTGTATTAGATTTCATACAATTTTATCACGTGTAGGTTCCTGTATCCTCTGCCACAGTCATGAACAGAGCAGCTTTATCATCACGAGGACCCCCTCCTTGCCCTTTCATAGCCACGCCCACCTCCCTTCTCCCACACCCCTACCTTTATCCTGGAGCACCACTAATGTGCTTACTGTCCCATTCTATGATTTTGTCATTTCAAAACGTTATAGAAATGGAAACATACAGTATAGAACATTTTTGGATCAGCTTTCTTCATTCAGCACAATTTCCTGGAGATGAATCCAAGTTGTTGTGACTGTAAAAATAGTTTATTAGTTGTTATTGATAAATTGTATTCTATGGTGAAGATATATTGATTTCTGTAACCATTCCACTGTTGAGATGTTTCCAGTTGGACTATTATGAATAAAGCTGCTAAGGACATTTGTGGACAGGCATTTAAGTGGGCATATGTTTACATTATTGTGAGCTAAAAGTCTAAGAGTGCAATTTCAGGGTTATACAGTAGTTGCGTGTTTAGGTTCATAAGAAATCATCAAACTGTTTTCCGTAATGTCTCTACAACTTTACATTTCCACCAGCAATGTATGAATGATCCAGTCTGCCACATCTGCACCAGTGTTTGGGTTAATCACTTTTTTATTTTAACCATTCTGATAAGCGTGTATGCTATCTCATTGTGGTTTCAATTTGCGTTTCTCTTAATGACTAATGATACTGAGCATTTTTTTATGTGCTTGTTTGTCATCTCTGTATCTTTATCAGTGAAATGTCTGTTCATGTCTTTTGCTCATTTTCTCTTGGATCGTTTGCTTTGTTACTGTTGAGTTTTAGGAGTTCTTGTATATTCTAAGTAACAGTCCTTTGTCTGGTTTGAAACTATTTTCTCCCAGCTTGTATGTAGCTTATAGTTTTCATCCTCTTAACAGGATAAAATGTTCTGTCTTTCACAAAACAAAAAATTTTAAATTATGGTAAGATCCAGGTTTTCCATTTTTCCTCTTATTGACCATGCTTTTGAAGTCAAGTCTAATAAATCTTTATCTAAACCTCAAAGACTATCTTCTTTGGATTTTTGTCCTTAAAATTGTTATAGTTTATGTTTTACATTTACGTCTGTTATCTTGTTTGAGGTGGGTTTTTTTTTGGCGTGAGGTTTAGGTCATTGTTTGTTTTTCTTGCCTGTGAATGTCCAATTGCTTAAGAATTCCTTATTATTAATTTCTTAATGACATAATCTTTCCTCCATTGAACTGACTTTGAACCTTGTCCAAAATATGCACAACTAAATGTTTAGATTGTATGAATTGTCTTAATACAAGTATTAACTGTACTTTTAAGGTTTTGAATCCTATTTCTCAGATGCAACCACTAGGTGGCAACATTGGCTTTTAGAAACATGTTCTTAGCAACAGGTCCCTGAAATTTTCAATATGTTAAAATAAATTTTATACGCAGAGTCTCTAATTTGTATAAGTTATAACAAAAGAAATAAACATACCAAAAGAACTCTAAATATTTAACTAGAGAAAAGCACAACATCAGTGTATTTTGGAATGTTAGAAGTCCCATTAATTTTTAATGGTGAATCTAGCGAATGGGACAAACATTAAACATTAAGGTAGGCTGCTTGAGAGTCCTGATACGTGAATTTTCAAGAACTGCATTTATAAAACTTCACTGAAGAAAAGAGAATAACTTGTGGGTCTTTTTCTAGAGTAAACTGTAAAGAATTTCTTACAAATGCCCATATTTACATACTATAGTCCTGATTTCCAGAAAGAATATCCCTTTCAGTCAGAGAAGGGTTTTTGGCTTTGAATAATTACAAAGAGGTGAACGGTAAAGTTTTGTCCAGTGAATAAACTGCAAAAGAAATCTATCCGGAAACACTTACATTTATATAAGCTCTGTTAATGTCTATAACTTTTTAATGAAATATTTTAATTCACTTCATTAGTGTCAAATGTTCTTAGCTTTAATAACTCATCACACTGTATTAAATATCTGCTAATTATCAACTACCATTTTGACTTTTTGTAATGAAGAAAATGTTTATTTAACATGGAAACTTCCCTAGTGTTGTATTAAGAGAGAAGACCAGTATTCTGATACATTTTTCACATAAGCTAGAGAAACATGGGATATATTACATATATGTATAACTAATATAACTAGTTTTATAATTTTATATATAATTATAGTTTTATTGAGATATAATTGACATTATCATGTCTTAATTTAGATTTTTGTTCACTTGAGAAAGAATAAATCTTTGATTGCTAAAGCTATATTTAATTTTTCTCCTCATTAACTTTTTTTGTATATATTATATGTTTTTATTGAAGTATAGTCAGTTTACAATGTTGTGTCAGTTTCCAGTGTACAGCATAATGCGTCAGTCATACATTAGCATACATATATTCGTTTTCATATTCTTTTTCACCGTATGTTACTACAAGATATTGAATATAGTTTCCTGCTATACAGTATGAACTTGTTGTTTATCTACCTTATATACAATAGTTAGCATCTGCAAATCCTGAACTCCCAGTTTATCCCTCCCCACTCCCTTCCCCCTCTGGTAGCCATAAGTTTGTTTTCTATGTCTGTGAGTCTGTTTCTGTTTTGTAAATAAGTTTTTTTTTCTTCTTCTTCTTCTTTTTTTTAGATTCCACATATGAGTTATATCATATGGAATTTTTCTTTCCCTTTCTGGCTTACTTCACTTGGAATGACAGGTCCATCCATGTTGCTGCAAATGGCATTATTTTATTACTTTTATGGCTGTATAGTATTATACAAAGTGTATAAATATACAACAACTTTTAAAGACATCATGCTATTAAGTCAGCAGTGGCTATAAGCACTTTCTTTGCTCAACTGAAGCTGAGCATGAATGACTCTACTATTTCATCATGACGTCTTTAGAAGATCAAAGTATTGGTATGCAGTACAGTGGAAAACTGGGTTTAAGACTTAGGTTCAAGACCTAGTTCTATTTAATTTACTATGTAATGAATTAGTTTATTTGTTTTGACAGGCTTGTATGTCTCAGGCACTACAGTAAGCACTTTATATGCATATTTTGCTTCGTTTAAATAACAACAATACTCTGCAGGTAATATTACTCATACTTTATAGAACAGGAAACCATAGCTCAGTACACTGAAGTCACGTGTCTGGGATAATAGTTTGTAAGCAGCAGATGGGTGTATTTGAAAGTAATTCTTATTCTGAAGCCCACTTTCTCTCAAATTCATCCCTTAAGTGCTCTGCACTAACTCCATCTTTCTCACCTATAAAATGGGCAAAGGAGAGAATCTGGACTGTTAATCCTTCCGGCTCTAAAACTTGCCCCTCTAGGGTGATGAGGGGAGAGTTTCAGCTTTTGCGGAGTCCAATGTAGTTCACTGAGGCACCCGTACTTCACCAAAGCGATGACAGGAATCATACCACAATAAAGGTGTTAAAAAATAGGACAGAGCTTTGGTCCCCTCTGCCAAAATAGTGTAGAAGGCAGGGGAAAATCGCAAATGTTATACATATGTGATTATTTACTTTTTGAAAAGTATATAATGTATAGTGAATCAGTACTAATGAGATAGGATCGTATTGTGAGCTTTTCAACCACTAGATGGAGAACTTGATTTGCAAGATAGGATGTAAGGCTGGGGAAATGAAGCCAACATAAGTTTGCTGTCAGGGCAAAATCTGCTAATTTGGGTCCTATATTAGACTTTTCTGTTTTAGTGGTCAATGTGGTTCAATTTTAAGCTGGGGCACAATTTGCACAATAGCTAAAGTTGAAATTAATACTCAGAAACAACTGTACTCTATTTAGAATGAAAATCCATTAAGTTGTCTGCATTAGAGGAAGAAGCTGACCAATGGAGATAAAGCCAATTTGTTATATCGGAATAGCTGAACTGGTGAAAAAAAATTAATATAGCATGCAGCAATCAAAGGGTAGGCTTAACCTCCAGGGAGGTCACTTTGTTTTAATTTTAACTCAAGAAGAGCATAATTCAACCTGTTTCTTATGGCACCTGGGTTGACACTATCGTGGATTCTTTTTGACTTTACAAACTTGAAAGACTGGCTTTAAATTTCTTAATTTCCAGCCTTTGAACAAATTCATCTGGATCTTAAGATGACTCATCTATCTGAATGGTAGCGTGCCTGCTTTTACATAGGCCTGTTTACCTTTCAACTAGTCAAAACCAGGCAGCATCATAATGACAGCTGTATTAGCAATTACATGAAATTATGTCAACAAATGCCAATAAATTGGTACGTTAAAGCAGAACTCTCTCAAGCTCTGATTCCGGCCCTCTTAGTCAAGTGTTTATCTTGAAAGTCCATATTGGCAACACGTTTTAAGAAAAAAAAAATATTTAAAAATAAAGAATCTCTGTGAATAGATGGGCAAAGTGATTTAAGTTTTGATGCCAGGGGCAACGATGCATGTTGGGAGCAGTTTTTCCAGTGTTATTGTCCAAGAATGGAAAATAACTCTTGCCAAGATAATTTAACTTCCTGTAAGCATAGCACCGTATGTATATGCCAGAGTCATAGGAGCTCAGGAGTCTCAAATGTGTCACAGAGTCTCGTGTTGATTGCAAGGATTATCTATTTCATAAGTGGTGCCAATAACCTGTACATCAAAAAAAAAAAAAAAAAACAAAACCCTGAAATGCTGAAAAATATACCTGAAAAAAATGAAGCCTTAAAAATTTTACACTACTTAAAATGATACTTTATTATCTCCATTTATATGGATTTTATATTATTCTCTCTCAGGAAAATGACCACTCGGTAACATTTGCCAGGTATAATAAAGAAAAGCAGACTGAGTAAATTAGGGTAAATATTTTCCAAATGCCAAAGTTCAGTAAGTGGAAAACATTTAATATTTTATTCTGTTGTTGTTTTTGAGAAAGATTTCATGATTAGAAAGTTATCAGAGTCATTTGGAACAATGTTTATCTTTTCTTGTAATACCTGAGGTAGAACCTTAAGGATTGTGACTTAAGGAGTTTCTCAGGATGTTCAGGCTTGGAAACCCTTCGGACCAAGGACTGGTGCAGTGGCCCTGGTACCTGATTCAAGGCATGGCCCAAAGTAGGAAACTCGTAAATTAGCTTTGAATGAATGGATGAATAGGGTTGCTCTCTATTCTAATAGCAAGTGACATTGAATTAATTGTGTCAATACTTATTGTCCTTATTCTTCACCTTCTCGATACCATATCCCCAGTGTCTTGTATATCACCTACTGTACAGAAAAAGCTAATGATCATGAGCAAGTAAACATTTAGAATGCTTTAAAATGCCAGCGTTCCTTCTGGCTGAGAACAGAGACTGAGACCCTAGAAAATCTATCAGCAAGCTTTATTTCTTCAAGGTGTCATGTTTACCTGCTCACAGGGGTAGTTTTCAGCAACCAGAGCGCCCTCTCCCTCCTAACAGATTTATCCTCACCCAGATATCTCATACAAGAATTAATATTCTTCATCTGCCTGAAACTGATCAGACTTTGGAACACAGTAAACCACACCTAAAATACTGTTAGTAATTACATAAACACCATTGTAAAATTGGATTTCAGTCTTTCAGCTTTTAATCATCTGTACTCTGACTTCATGTTACATACAATGTGCTAAAATAGAACAATACAGTATCTAACTATGTTTGCTTGCAGCAGAAAGGGTGAGATGTTTTAGATTTTTTCACCCATACTCTCTTGTCTGTAACGTGGTCAGGTGGTTGATGTCTCTCAAATATAGAGAAACTGGGATTCAAATCTGGATCATTTTGTGGCTGTGTGAACCAAGTCATGACTCCAAATATCTGTTTGATGCATGATGTCATTTTGAATTTTGTTATTCAAAATTAAACTCAGGATTTAAAAAACCTTAGCTTCCTAACCAAGAAATGAAGCTTTGTTCCAGTTGAAGTGGTATCAACCGACAATGCACATGAGAGTCGTTTTTTAGTTTAACTGTACAATGTTATCTGAACATAGTTTTGTTTCCTTTGAGAGCAATTAAGAAGTTCCAAAGTCCCACTTTGGAAACATACATACACCAAGTTCTTCAAGACTAGATATGAAAGTTTCTTTGAGATATAGGAAACTTAGAAACGAGAGATGTCCCATTCATATCTGTAATATGGCTTTCCAGGGGAGGGGTGGTTAGGAAGTAAGAGCTTGTATCTGAAAGGAATCTGATGCTGGAGATGACTTGTAAACATTGGAGCAAATTTCAGAGGCAAAGAGACTGACTGAGAACCATGAGGCATGATGTTGGAAAGTCCATCCAAAAGTATCAAAAAACATTAGGACACCTCCTCTCGGTTTTTTTAGTGACTATATCGAAGGTTTTAGTGAATCATCACTCTAGAGCTACAGGGAGGTAGGATTCCAATGCAGATCCTTCAGTCCCACTTCCCCTTTACATGAAGGTCTCTGTCATCTTCTCAGCCTTTATATTCCTCAGTGTCCTGCTTCATATATTCTTGGCTAGTATAACTGACCTGTTTATAATTCTCTAAAAGCACAGAAGTGTACACACCACTGTGTAGTTTGCTCAAGCCATACCTTTTACCCCAAAGACCTTTTGCCCAAACCTTTCATTGACCAATCCTTCTTCAAAGCTCTTTTCAGGTGACTACTTCTTGTGTTTCCCTAGCTCACCCTGGTTGAGTCAGAACACCCACCCCTGCGTTCTGTTAGCTTCCTAAACATACTTATACAGCAGTGGTTCTCAACCTTGCCCATACATTGGAATCATGTTGAGGATCTTAGGTCCCATGCTCAAAGATTCTGTATTAATTGGGCTGGTTGCCCACTGGGCACTGGGACAGTTAAAAGATTCCATAGTGATGCTGATGAATAGCCAAGGTTGACAACCACCATTCCATGATTTTATAGTATTATATTGAAAAATTCTGTTTGTATGTCTGGACTTTTCCCTATGGAAAAGCACAGAATCCTAGCACAGAATTACTGCCATACAGTTGTTCACATGCTGAAAAACAGTTGATTACATAAACTGAATTTATTGAGGAAAGCAAGGAAGAACCTAATTCGAGGAAGTCGTGAGGGTTTCTCTGAGAGGTTGAATGAGCATAAAAAGAGAATTAGTAGGTGACGGCTATTCAGTAAAGATAGACGGTTCTTTGAATTGTAACATGGCTTGTATATTTCTCTGCAGAAAGCGAGTGCGAGAGAAAGCAGTGGAAATTGAAGGCTTCCAGGAAGAATGTAGTTATTTTAGTAGCTATGAGGGAGGGGAAATTCTGGAGCATTTGAATTCAAAAAGGAAGTTGAAACATGGCCCAGTTAAAGATTCTTTAAATTCAAAGACCAAGTTACCAGTCCCACCACTGACCCAACGCAAAGCAGTATCTCTCAGGGGAGGGAACGTGGTAACGATTGACTTTTCCCAGTACAAGCAAATCCAACAAAGTATAACTTATAATAATACTTACAAAACTAAAATGCAGACAAGTGTGAACTGAAAACTTAGGGAATGAAACCCCTAAAAAGCAATACATGTACGACTTCTTTACGAAGCACTTTTATTCTCCATTACTTCATCATGTTTTGCTGTTTCTCCTGTACTCTGATTCTGCTCCCACCTCCACCTCCTTCTTTCTTTCTTTTTAAAAGAGTCCTCTGAGATAGTTAATTTGCAGAGAACTGCAGAAAAGATTGAAGAAAATTGAAGAAGTAAACTGAAATTTAAGCAATGACCTTCCCTTCCTTCAGACATACACACATGTAACAGATTTATATGCCTTATTGTAAACATTCTGCTACATCTTTCCTCCACCTGCTACGAGGAATTAGAGAGTCTGCTTTTAACAAGAAAGATAAATGCACCAAATGTCACTGAGCCTCAGGGGGATCAGAGACGGTAAAACAAGTGGTTTAATGTTCTGATTTTCTTTTTTCTAATGTATGTACTGTGTTTTATTTTCAATGCAATCTCTGAAACCACACAGCTGAGTCTGGCCTCTGCATGGGCTAAAGAACATTTGCACGGATGAATCAAGCAGATAAATAATCATCCTCTCATTTGTAGGGATATGAATGGTTTGGATGGAATGATGTCAACAGATGAAGATGCAGTTTTATTATATTGAGTAAGGACTATTTATGCACAGTACAGCAGTGATATTTATATAGTACTTTTATTATTTCTAAGCTGGTTTCTATTTTTTAATTGAAGGATAGTCAGTTTACAATGTTGTGTCAATTTCTGGTGTAAGCTGGTTTCTTTTAAGCCCTCATTATCTTTGTCATTAGTGTTTCACGGCTGACCTTCAACATCATAGAACAGGCCGTTAATGAGCACTAATAAGCTTCAAGACATCGTAGGGAGTGTACCTTCATGGATCTCACGACTTACTCTCATAGGTGGATATGCAGTTTACTTGAAAATGAGGCAGATACATAACAGTTATGAATGTTGAGTCTGATAAGAAGAAAGAAGAAAGCAAGTAATTCCAAAAGAAAGAATAAAAGTCAGAAATCCAGAAAGCAAGCTAGGAAAACAGAAGGAAAGAAGGTGACGGAGAGGGAGAGAGGGAAGGAAAGAGAGAGAAAGAGGAAGGGAGGGAGGAGACAAGTTACAGGATGGAGGATTCCATTTTAGTGGAGGGAGAATGGTGGAGGTGAAACCTAAATGAAGCTTTGGAAGGTGGTGGCAGCATTTTGACAGGTGCAGAAAAGTAATGATCAGTGGCACAAAGGTGATTAAGTTCAGGAAACATCAAAATTTCAGTTGTAGGTAGGGTGTACTGTGCATTTCTGTCATCTGTTTGATTGGTGGCATTGATTCTGTGGGGGTAAGAGAGAAAGGGGGATAACACAGGGGATACATCTGACACACAGGGAGAGAAATATGCTGTAAAAAACTCAAGGGCAATGTGGTTCCTTCTCGATCGTGTCTAAATACCTAGGCTAAGATGACGCCACTCCTTTCAATCTTATTCCTTATGCAACAAGAGATTTTTAACCTGTATTTAAAGAGAATACTTCGGACAGTTGTTTGATGAATACACTAGAGAAGAGGTAGATATAAAAGCTTATCAGGAGAATGCTAAAATAAACCAAGAAAATGTTAATAAGGAAGGAATATTTTTTTTCTTTATCCACCACTTAAACTTTCTCAAAGAGGGAAGTTCTCGACAAAATGATTATGGCTGAGTTCCATAAGTGGACTCCTTTGATACTATAGTAAACTAAGTATACTTGGAAATATGCTGTAGCATGTTGAATTATCATCAACTGAGCTTTGTGTGTTTGTGTTTTTCAGTAGTTTGTGAACATATAAAATGTTTTAAGGGCTGACTATGGAAAATATCAGGCACACAGACTTAATAATAATTTAAAATCAAACTCATCCTTGCTTGTGATTTAACACTTCAGTGTTTGTCTCTTCATAAATTAAAATATTTCAACATATCCTGGTTGCTGCTGTCTGACTCATTTACCTACATGACACTGTCATCATTTTGTTTAACTTTCCCCAGTACCTTCTCACTTACTTCCCAGTGAATCCATATTCTATGACTCAAAATTCTAGGTTCTTCTTAGCTTTATATTAACCTATATGACCGTCTTACTCCTATAATTTTCCAATACAAACCTTCTGGTAAACTACAGGTAGAATGTTCAGGATTTATAGACCATAATGTCTGCTTTCTTGCTTACCATCTGCCTATAATCATATAATTCTCTGTGCCAGTGTAACCGAGTCCAGGCTCATAGTTCTTGCGGGCATGACAGGTCAGTAAATTGAGAGATGAGTTATTGGGGCAAGGAATAGCTACTTCGCTCAGAAGGCCAGTTCACTTAGTGCCCTAAAGAACCATCTTCCTCAAGTCAGAATTCAGGCTCCTTTTATACTAATAGGGGAGAGGGCGTAGATGGTTGTTGCAAACTTCTTGGTGTCCAAATCCTTTGTTCTTGCAGCTGTCCACATTGGCCAGGTCATGATGTTCCTGTAAACCTCCAACAGGACAAAGGTTATTCTCTGTTCTGCAGCTTTTTATGTCTATATGAATGGAAAAGTGTTACACCCTTAAAGGTCAGAGCCTTGAGAACGACCTATCCTGTATATTTCAGGCTACAGGCAACACTCTTTGACAAAAGGTGCAGAACCAGCATGACTAAGCCCAGGAAACAGAGCACAGGGTTAGAGCTAAAGGAACAGATCTCATTTGGAGTCAGATTTGTTCTTCCCTCTTACACCAGGAGCTCTTTCCCCATACTCTTCTTTGTCTTTTGGAATTTTATCCATTTTTCCATCTGCAAATGAAGAGACTCTGCTTGCTGAGTAACTTCCTGACAATCCGCAACCATCCTTCACAATTCAGCACTCTTTGTTAGAAAAGCCACAAATGATAATTTAATTTTAATTTACTTAAGCCAGTATATATGTGGTATCAAAAGAGCTTTTTATAGAATAATAACTAAGAGTTGGAATAAGGGAAAAAATGAAGTTTGGCTGTACCCCTAACTTTTATTATTTGTGAATATATTTAGGAGTTCAGTTTATGGATGACATTAAGCCTAGAACTACATGGGTGTGTGTGTGTGTGTGTGCATTTGGTTACATATATTAAATAAGTATTTTCCAATGTTAAAATTTGGAACTAAATTCCTAGTTAACAGCTTCTTTAGCTAAAGATGAATATTTTGAGATTGTCTACCCTGCTGTTTTAAAAATGTGCTTGATTTGGTTATCATTACTACTTCTCTTACACTCCAGAATCAACTGAAGGCATAATTGTTCAGAGTAGTCATGTACTCAGCTTCGCCTATCTGAATTTTTCAGACCTTGCAGAATTCGAGGGCTCTGCCTGGCTGTTGGATCCATGTCCTCCCTGCCTGGCTTGGAAGCTCTGGCTGCAAGGATGCTGAAGTAGCTGAAGGCAGTGTGGACTCACCATAACTAAAGTTCAAAAAAGTTTTCATTTCTCAATAGTTCTCTGAGAGCAGATTTTCTGATCGTGGTGAAAACAATGTAGAATTATTAGAACAACACTGCAAAAGTGGGAGATTCCTGGCCACTTAATAATCAGTCTGGTTTTGGCAACAATGGGATAGATTTGTGCACAGTCACTGAAAAAATAGTTTTCCATTGAATCAGTGACATTCTCATTTTTCCTTGTGAGTCAGAAGCCTCAATAATAAAGCAAATAGATTTCATTTCCTCCTCACAACCGTCTCTTTTCAAATATGAGCTATAATTCTCCTTCCTTCACAATCCAAATATTAATTGAGTAGCTACTTTGATCTTATTGTGCTCAGCCCTAAGGATATTAAAAACATAAAATAAAAAAAAACTATTTGTGTAACCTTGGATTTTTAGCCACTTTGTTTCAGAGTTATGGGTGTATTTTTATTATCTCTGGCTTCTGCTAAATTACTGGATACCTGGGGACAGGAATTTTATCTTAGTCATATTTTCTGAAACCCTCTTTTATGGTACCTGACGCAGGGAAATCTTTTGATGTGTGCTTGTCGAATTGAATTGAGTTGAGTGCATAGAGTGTCAATTTAAAAAGGAGCTTAAAATGTATACTGTAAAGAAACACACTAGTATCTACTGAAATATGTGTCCATTACTGTGGGTCAGTTTTCTTTTTTTTTTCTTTTTTTTTTTAATTGAGTTATAGTCAGTTTACATTGTGTCAATTTCCAGTGTAGAACACAATTTTTCAGTTATACATGAACATACATATATTCATTGTCACATTCTTTTTCACTGTGAACTACCACAAGATCTTGTATATATTCCCCTGTGCTGTACAGTATAATCTTGTTTATCTATTCTACATATGCCTGTCAGTATCTACAAATTTCGAACTCCCAGTCTGTCCCTTTCCACCCCGCTCCCCCCTGGCAACCACAAGTTTGTATTCTGTGTCTATGAGTCTGTTTCTGTTTTGTATTTATGTTCGTTCTTTCTTTCTTTCTTTCTTTCTTTCTTTCTTTCTTTCTTTCTTTCTTTCTTTCTTTCTTTCTTTCTTTCTTTCCTTTCTTCCTTCCTTCCTTCCTTCCTTCCTTCCTTCCTTCCTTCCTTCCTTCCTTTCTTTCTTTCTTTCTTTCTTTCTTTCTTTCTTTCTTTCTTTCTTTCTTTCTTTCTTTCTTTCTTTCTTTCTTTCTTTCTTTCTTTCTTTCTTTCTTTCTTTTCTTTCTTTCCTTAGATTCCAAATATGAACGATCTCATATGGTATTTTTCTTTCTTTTTCTGGCTTACTTCACTTAGAATGACATTCTCCAAGGACATCCATGTTGCTGTAAATGGCATTATGTTGTTCTTTATGGATGAATAGTATTCCATTGTATTAATATACCACATCTTCTTTATCCAGTCATCTGTCAATGGACATTTAGGCTGTTTCCATGTCTTGGCTATTGTAAATAATGCTGCTATGAACATTGGGGTTCAGGTGTCATCCTGAAGTAGATTTCCTTCTGGATATATGCCCAGGAGCGGATTCCTGGGTCATATGTTAAGTCCATTCCTAGTCTTTTGAGGACTCTCCATACTGTTTTCCACAGTGACTGCACCAAACTGCATTCACATCAGCAGTGTAGGAGGGTTCCCTTTTCTCCACAGCCTCTCCAGCATTTGTCATTTGTGAATTTTTGAATGATGGCCATTCTGACTGGAGGGAGGTGATACCTCATCATAGTTTTAATTTGCATTTCTCTGATAATCAGTGATATTGAGCATTTTTTTTCATGTGCCTATTGATCATTTGTATTTCTTCCTTGGAGAATTGCTTGTTTAGGTCTTCTGCTCATTTTTGGATTGGGTTGTTTGGTTTTTTCTTATTAAGTCATATGAGCTGCTTATATATTCTGGAGATCAAGCCTTTGTCGGTTTCATCATTTGGAAAAATTTTCTCCCATTCTGTATGTTGTCATTTTGTTGGGTCAGTTTTCTGTATCTCTGTTTGTACATCATTAGCGAGGTATGATGTAGGTGGGCAGAATTTAATTTTTGTCTTTATATTATGGCAAATTCTGGTGAATGTTTTTGTCTTGTGCTGAATTGTGTATTTGGTACTTTTAAGGATATCGGCTCTTAATATTTGACCAATTCTTTAATCTGGTTTTTTTTTTTTGAAATTTACTTTATGCTAGGCACACGTTTCTATAAAGCAGTAACAAATAGGACACACTTCCTGGTTCACAACTAGAAAGATGCTCTGGGCAACATGTACACTAAGTTAAAGTATTTCTTAGAGCACAAAATTTATATTTCCAATCAGTTTCCAGCTGTTTTATTGTTTTCTTGTTCATGGCCACATGAGGGAGAGTGAATGATATTGAACCAATTATGAAATCATGTCACTTTCCTGGTGATGAAAAATGGGCTAGACACAAAATGTCATCAACTCTACTAAGAACAGACATTCCATTGACCTTAGGAACTGAGTACGTATATCTAGGCAGCGAGACTTGCTTAATGGCTATCAGGTGTGCACTGAAAATTTGGTTCTCCCTGAGGGGATTGATAATAATCTATCAATTTAAACTGGTGTACCTTTCAACACGCATAGATCATTTGGCAACATCCTCAGCCAAGGACAGTGGCAATTGGGTATTCACTGAATTATAGTGATTGTGTAAGCCTTTTCTTCTGGACCACGGACCATAGAGAAACTTGTAACAGCTTTCCCACTCACCAAGTGTCTTCACAGTGGAACACCTAAAAGAGTAAACACATGGTTACAGGAGGACCAAAATGATATCATCCTCTTATGGGAAAAAGCCTATAGACATTTAAAATAAATACAACACTAAAAAGCTTCCTGCCCCAGCGTGAAGGAGCAAAAGATGTCTTTGGAAATAACCGTCTGTGCTATCTAAACTTTAAGCTACATTTTAATGTTCATATGTCTCTCTGGAAGTCAGAATGCCTCTATTTTTTTTTTTTTGTTTATAATTGGGGGGAAAAGAATGGAAGATTGAAGATCAATCTGGGTAGTGGCCGTGGGAAAGGAATTTTCAATTCTGTAAATCGTGTAGTTATGTTCATTTTATAAAGATAGAGAAGGAGAGAAACAGTGTTGAGAAAAAGGCTTATTCTCATGTGCATGTATAAAATAAATATTTGTTGGAAGGCTTAAGGCAGAATTTGAATCCTACATTTATTTTATCTAATCAGTCAGTTCTACAGTTCTTTCTTGCACAATTCAGATGTAATCCAAGGATAAAACTAAGTAGAAAAAATGATCATCATGACAAACTTTTAAAAACACAATTGGTTATAATCAAATAAGTAATATTAATAATATAAAACATCTGAGTATATATTACTATGTTCCTAGCTCTCTAATGTGAGCCATTATACTTTATAGTATTAATTCTCAAAGCACCCAGTGGAACAGGTCCTCTTTTTGTTGCTATATTTTACAGATAAGCAAACGGAAGTTCAGAGGATGTAAGTAATTTGCCTAAGCTTGAACAGCTAACCACATACAGATGGGATTTGAATACAGGCCATGCAGGTCCAGAAGCTGTGGCTTATCCTCAAAACAGAGATTTTTTTTTTTTTTTATTGTTGAGACGATTCCTTTCTTACATTCACGTGAAGACACGAGAGTTAAAAATGAAACCTGTCAAGGATGCAGAAATTGTCGTCTATTCCGTTTCCCTGAAAGAGGTTTAGAACCGACAGTAAATTGGTGATATTTAGATGTCGTGATTTAAAATGCAAGTCGGTATTTCGCTTTTTGGTTTTATTCATTTAAAAATAGTTATTGAGTGGCCGGCAGTCTATCAGGTGCTGGAGAAACAGAACGGAAATAAACACAGCCCAGCCCTCGTGGAATCTGCTGGGGAAGGTAGATAAGCACAAATTTAGATCCATGTTGTGCGGAAAAGGAGAGAGTGGAACAGTCGAGCAAATTTAACGAAAGGCTCTGCAGGAAGGGCCTCTCCAAGGGGGCTGCATTTAAACTGTTGTTCAAAGGATAGGTTTCCATTTGCCAGGACTTCTGGTAGTTACATGATCCAAAGGGACAACAGAGTCACCAGAAACCACCTTGGTGCTTAATTCACTGGATGCCCCATCCTGGCTTCTTCAGTATGTGTCATTCATGACCACAGGCTTATTCCCTCTCCCCTATCCCATGCTCAGCTCCCTCCTTCTCAGTCTCCTTTGTAAATATTGTCCTCTGACCACACTTTACATTCTGGCATTCCTCAGAACTGCCACTTAGGCTCTTTTCGCTTCTCACTGCTTTCTCCTGGCGAGTTCACCCATTCCTACTTCAGTTACCATTGCCGTAGTGACACTAAGCCACACCTTGTCCACGTTCTGTGTCTTAGCGTGGATTACTCAGTAGCTTAAACCAGACACACGAGCGCCACTCTTGACTTTTATTTCTTCCTCTCCCTCACCCATTTCTAATCAGTCACCAAGCCCTTGACATTAGTATTTTATATTTACATAAATATCACTACCTTTAATTCCCACCTGCCAATCCTCTACCATCTTGTTTCTAGACGACAACATAGAATCAAGCTGGTCTCTGGGGCTTTAGTCTTTTATGACCTAATCATTACTTTCCAAAAAAATTCAGTGTATTCCTTTTAAAAGCACAAGTCTTTTAATGCTACGAGTTGCCTAAAAACTTTCAGAGGTTTTTATCAACAAATTCATTTGTAAAACTATCATAGTTGTATTAATGACAAATGTTTCAGTTACAGGTTTTAGAAACCAACTCCAAATGGTTTCATCAGGGAGGGAGAATTTGTTGACCATCATAACTGAAAAGTTCCAGAATGATCTTCAGCCATCACTAAATTTAGACATTCAATCAATTAATTTGGGTTTCCTTATACTGCTTTTATTCTCAAAAAGATCCTTCCCAAAAGAAGATAAAGCTGGACATGAAAAGCTGCAAGCTTCTAGTCAAGCAGATTAGAATGCAGAGCATAAATTGTCGCTCTCTGTCCAAATCGTTCCACTAAAAGTCAGGCTTGATTCATGTACACTGTTTTGCCCCGGCTGGGACAAGGACCCACTCTAAAACCCTGGGAAAGAGGATGAACTCACGTGAATCTACAGACTGAGATTAAGAAAAGATTGTTGGTCAAAATCAAAGAGACGGCTTCTAATACATGGGTATTAACATTCAACAGCAAGATGTCCAGATGTCCCCTACAAACACCTGCACGATTCTCTCTGATCATGTGCCTGCTCACCTGACCACCCCCATCTCTTACACTTCTCTTCATTTCTCTCCTGTTCCTCCCATAATGAGCTGTTTGATGTTCCCCCAAACGTGCCTCTATAAGCAGATATTCACAAACACATTTATATTTGTCAGAAACAATTTTTTCTTATTCCTTCAAATGCTTGAACTTCCCTTATGTCACTGTTGTGACTTCACCTCCTCCCAGAAGTCTTCCTGCTTATGGGTTAGCTGCTGCTCTCCTGCCGGTCATCCCTTCACAGGTACTCAGGTCAGGCTGAGTTTCTTGCCCATCGCTGCATTCCTCCCACTCAGCACAAAAAATCTGGACTCAAAAAAGATCTCAAGAAATAATCTTGGAAAAATTACTGAACATTCCATGTTGCTTTATCTACAACTTCACTATAACAGCACCTTACTAACAGGACTGTTTTGTGCTTTTAAACAGACAGTATTCATAAAGTATTTAATGCAGTACTTCATGTAGCTAGAAGGTATACTGTTTCCTTTCTTCCTTTCAAAATTGAAATAATTCTGTCAATTCACACCATGAATCTAATATTATTATAATTATATATTATAATTGTTCTGCAACCTATAGGCAAAGGTGCAGGCCACAGTGAGCACACTGGCTATTTTTGGTTTTACAATTTTTAGTGGTTACATGGTAAATACTTACATATTTATCTGTGTAATATCCTTGATGCTGTCTCTTGTCTCCCAAAGTCTAGATGATCCTCTAAAAAGAAGTTTGCTAATTTTGCACTAGAGTATTCCATAATTAGTTTATATGTGATTGACAGAATTTGGCAGTCCTTTAAAAGGTTGGACATAAAGACTGCTAAAGTCCTTTTTATCTTTCAGTTTATGATTTTTAAAATTCACCTTAACATACATTGAATGGCTTATAAATCAGATTCTGAGGATAAAAAGTTCATAATTGTGCTCTGAAGAAGTGATTTTCATCATTTCTGCATCATGGATCATTTTGAAAATCTGGAATTGCTCTTTAGATAAATGCATATACGCAAATGCATTGAAATTTTCAAAGATTTCCATCAGCATCTCCCCTCCTTGCTTCCCATCTATAGGCAAGGTCAAGAGTCAGGGACCATGAATTTCAAATTTCTACACTGCTTCTGTTGCCAACAACTGAGTTGTTTATTAATAGTGGTAGTAAGTGCAAAACCCACAGAGGCAGAATTTTTCTATTTGCATTACCTGTCTATTGTCTTTTGATGGAAAGGAAGTGAGCTGGCCTCGGTAAGAAATTGGTTGACGGACACGACTGACTCTGAAGTTGATTTTAGTTGCTCTTCTTCCTTCGGCGGTAAGATATTTTAAAAAATAAATGAGAAATATGGGGTACGTAGGAAGCTATGTTATGATTCTCCAATTGGATCGCCATCCCTTTTCTTTCGTTTGAATATTGGCTTCGCCAATATTCACGTCAAAGTAAAACTCTTGATAAAGCTTTCAGGGTTTTACTTAATGCACTCCAACCTCATAGGTTTGGCTCCATTCTCTGAAGCTGGAAATAGCTAACAAATGGCTTTCCAGCACTGCCCGAGTTTTATTGTATTTCTGTTCTGTTTGCAGGCTTGCATGATATAGAGAGATGACCTCATAGCCATTAAATCTTTCTCTCATTAAGGAACTTATTTTAAGTTTTTCTTAGTCAGTGATACTTTCGTTTCATCTTATCCACACTCTGGATATTGTAGGATAAAAACACAAGCTGAAAGTCCCTTCAAAAATGCAATTAGGAAAAGGCAACATATCTGGAATAAATGATCAGAGTGTGATATACACACATTGACTGAAGCACAGGACTATGTCTAGGTATGTCTGCACAGACCCGGGCAGCTATAAATGTATTCTTCCCAATATTACAATTCATTTGACATCAACTTGGTGGAACTTTGGGAGTTCCAGAGGAGTGTTCCAAAAATAATTTATGTTGACTTTTCCCTGTCCAGGGGGAGAACTCAGGAAGACGGATTTTAGGTGACATAAGTGTTCTAAGTGTTCTGGACATAAGAAGAAGTCTTCATCCTGCCCTACCTTGAATGAGTAGAGATTGGGGGTAAAAGAGAATTTCTGTGGCCATAGGAGGGTTACTGAACCGCAGCCCTGGCCGCACGTCAGAGCAGAAGGCGCGGAGAGAGAACAGGACTGCACCTCTTATTCACTCCTTGCCTTACACTGTTTTAAGATGGCGATGCAGCCTTTGCAATTTCAAGGTGAAGGACAATTTTTTACGTTTACTCGAGAAACTCACGTTGAAAAGTGAAGTGGCCTTTTAGTTATCATGTGTCCTACTACACACACTCATCGCAGGATTGGTGCATAACTCAATGGAACAGGTCCTGCTTTAAGAGACCAGTGGCTGTATAATGCTTTTTAAAATATATGTAAAATGTATTATTTAGTATTTTCACTAAATTTCAGTGTCATCTAAAGACTGTGGACATTCTGAAAAAGAAAAAGTGACATTTTATGATTTTGGACTTCTGCTCAATTTATCTGTTTAGCTGTAACTGGATAGTTGATCTTAGGCTGCAATAAGCTCAGTTTCTTCCCCACTGTCATTGAAATACAGTTGTCATTTTTGTAATTTGCAACTGTGATTCATAAGTATATAGAATGTTTATTTCATAATGTTCATGAATTAAATAATTAACATCAAATAAACAAATATATATGTATTTGCTTTTTGTCAAGAGAATACTCTATAGAAACCCAAATTTTGGAATATGTCTCTTCACACGGTGTTCTTTGACTCTCAAAAAGGCCACATGAGGGAGTTTCTTCGGGGTGATGGCTCAGTTTTGTATCCTGATTTGTGGTTGTATTTACATTAACCTATACATGTGATAAAATTCGAGTGACCTATACAACCACTGAAATCTAAAGTAAGCCTGTTTTTAGTTAATAGTAATAAACTAATGCCAATTTCCCAGGTTTAATAACCATACCTTGATTTTGTAACATGTAATTAACTGGGAGAAGCTGGGTGAATGAGATTCAGGAACTCTCTCTATTTTTTTTTGCAACTGCTATGTAGATCTATAATTATTTCAAAATAATTTATTTTTTGATTAGAAGCTTTCACACAGTTCTCTCTCAATGTCTTACTACCAAGCGTAACACAAGTCTTCCTACACCCACGCTCATATTAGTTTCCTTCTATCATGTTACAGTAAAGGAACACTCCTCTTCCCATGTAAAACCAGGCCCCTCAAATGGGCCTTGTGTCCCATCTTTGCACAAAGTATCAACAATGTTATCCTATTATTATTATATATACATTTTCCTTGCAGCTGGGTCCTTCCAGTCAGTTTGTATCCTTGCTCAGAATATCTGCCATTAAAAAATAAATAAAATGTATCTCCTCAGTTTGACCTCACATCCCTTTCCAGATGATCCGTGCTATAAGTTTTCTCCCCATTTTCAAAGCCAGCCCTCCCAACTGTGTGTGAATGTGTGCACGCTCACAGAACCCGCTTCCTCACCTGCTGCTTCTACTTCAGCCTGCGTTAATGCTTATCATGAGGGGAGGGACTTGTTGTGGGTGATTATCCATAACATTTACACCAATGAATCCAATGGACATCTTCACACTGTTTACCATAGGGCTCATTTTACACTTCTTTATGTGATTTTTTGATTCATAGTTTTCTTATCACTAGATTGACACCAGGGATTATCTTTCTTTTTTTTTTTATCATAACAGTACTCTTGAACCTGGTAGATACCCAATTGTCTAAGCCCAAAATTAGCATCTATACATAATTATGCAAAAATATTATTCTCTAGCTCAGAGGAATTTGTTACTGCGCTGACATATATACACTATTTATTTAAAATATCCACTTGGCAATCTCAAGTGCATCTCAAGAGGTGTCTTAAGGTGTGTGTTCAAAGCTGAACTCAGTATCTTTTCCCTCAAACTTACTCATGCCCAGTGCTCCTCCATTTTAAGGGAGAGCACCGACATGCATCCATCACACAAGCCAGAAATGTAGAAGTTATTCCTACATTTATGGACTATAACATCCAAAGCATCCTCAAGTCTTGCAGATTTTACTTTATTAATTGCAGCTTTCCTTTTCATGAAATGCTATTATGTTATTTCACCTGTCATTTCTCATTCAAATGGCAAGTTCCTCCTACTTAGTCTTTCTACTTCTACACATTAGTATATACAAATATATTAATACATAATATATATATTATATAATATAGGATATATTATGATGTATATTATATAATGATATATATCTGAATATTATATATAATAGTAATACAGTGTATATTAACATATATTTTATTAATACATATTTTATAATATATAATATCATATATGTAAAAATAGATAGACCAGTTATTATTTATAAGTATATTCATTTATGGATGCCTACCCAAATCAGTCCTGAGTTCATTGGACTCGGTATATCCAACAAACAATGACTGAGTGCCTCTTCTGTGTAAGAAACTAAGATATTTGACATATCAAAAATGTCTAGGATAAGTTTTCTTCCCTCGAGACTCTCAGTCCTAAATTATGTGACGTGTAGTCTGACTGACCCTGCAGGGAATGTGTGGTCACTTCACTGGTCACTTTGCCTTACCCCTGATAATTTTGCCATTTTTTGTTATGGGCTGGATGTGCCCCCTCTAGCAATTTATATTTTGAAGTCCTAACCCCCAGTACGTCAGAATGTGACTGTATCTGGATGCAGTGTCTTTAAAGGGGTAATAAAGTTAAAATGAGATCATGAAGGTGGGCCCTCATCCAACATGACTGGTGTCCTCATAAAAAGAAGTGATGAGGAGATGAGGACCCAGGCAGGCACACACACGGGAAAGACCGTGTGTGGCCACAGGGGGAAAATGGGCATCTACGAGCCAGAGAGAGAGGGCTTAGATGAAACCAGCCTTGCCAACCAACACCTTGAGCTTGTACTTCCAGGATCCAGAAATGTGAGGAAGTACCTTTTTATTGTTTAAGCTACTGCGTCTGCAGTGCTTTGTAGGACAGCCCTAGTAAATGAGGAAATGAGACATTGTCTGTCTGTCTGCCTGCCCTCCTGTCTGTCTGTCTCTCTGTCCTTATTGTTGGTATCCCAGCATCCTTTGCAAGAAGGCTACCGTAAGACTTAACAACAGTAACTGAAGCTTGAAACCACCAGGGCTTCAACATTTAAACAACTGTGTACACCACGCCTTCCTAATCTGCACACCAACCTGAGAATGTCCGTGCTTTATCTTCTTTTTTTACCAGTTAGATACATAGTTCCCTACAGCCCCTCAGTTAGCAAGTGATGGAGCCTGGGTTAAAGCCTAGGGTGTTTGACTCTCAAGTTCATGTGTATCTAAACAATTGCCTGAATATTCCACAAACTGTACAATGAGCAACGCAGAATTAGCTGTAATTGGCTTTCTTCCCAAAAAGCGGTTAACACAATAGGCTTCTTCTATGTGCTCTCATCAGGGAGTTCAGACGTGCACATGTGGGGCTGTGTGTGAGTCTGTAGCCTCTGGTGACTAGCTGAAACATTTACAACCCATCGGAATCAAACACCTCGCAACAGTATTTTCCAAGTGATGTTCGTTAAGTGAAGCTTTTCTTCTCTCACAACCTAAAATAATCTTGTTTTGTGGAAATAAACAAGAACAGTGGCCTGGGGATATTCAGAGAAGATTCCACCCCAGAAAACAGAATGTGGAAGTTGTTGGCCTTTTTTGCCTGTATGAGCAGTTATGATAACTTGTGTTTAAAAATCACGGTCTGGCAAGTCAGCTTACCAGTAGCCTGGACACTGAACTCCAAATTCTGATGTCCTCTCGCTAAGGTACTATTGGACGCTATGCAGCAATGACTTGAAATTTGAAAAGACCCTACTTGTCATTAATACATTTTGTCTGTTCAAAGCAGAACTTATGTTTGGCATCTACTCAGGTAGAAATTAGACTTCTGAGGCATTTTTATAGAGAGTATAGTTTCTTATTTAATAATAAAATATATTCTTTCCAAAGGGATATTTTTCTTTTCTGTTCAGTTTTGTATGTTAACCTGTCTATAAACAAAATTTAGTATTGTGAAGGTTCTTCAAAGTCTCGGAAATAAAGGTCGTTGTGAAGATCAGTAAATCTAATTGGGGTTTTACCATTAGATCGAATAGCCATTGTTTGTTTTTTTCATATTTAGGAATATTCTAGCTATAAATGCTGGTCGATAACCTCATTTTATTATTCATCGGCATTTACTCAGCAGGCTTTTTGAGATCTTACCATATCTGTAGCTTTGTTGTGAAGCTGAAGAATGAAGCAGTTCAGAAAGTCCTCAAGTGGCTTACAGTCAATTTGTAGAAACAGAACACATATAAAGTAGCGATGGAGCACATGACTGTATTTAGGTGCGTCACATTAGGTACTATCGCATGGTATTTTTAAAATTAAGATTAATAATAGATTCAGAAGTTCAGAAAATGGTGCAGTCAACATTCATCTGGCTTGTAAATCATTTAATTTGAAGAAAATCTTTTAATATGTTACTGTTCTTTGGTCTTTTTTATGGTAAACATAGTTTTTTTTTTTTTTGCAGAGTTTTACAGGCTTTTGTTTGTAGTGTCATTAACTATGTATATTAACCAGAAAATCCTTGGTGTGTGGCCTTAGTATATGGAAGTCCTAAGTCATTATTTGTCAGTGATTGTCCCCAACGGCTCTTCAAACAGTGGTTGTAATTTTTCACCCAAGGAAGTACTGCTTGCTTAATGAGGGAAAACAAAAGGTGACATCTAGAAAGTTTTATGCTCATCCATATTTCATTTACTGTTATATAAACCATTGATATATAAGGCTGGGTAAATAAAAGCAAGGTGTAATGAATGATGAATGGATGGATGGATACATAGATAGATGATAGATAGATAGAGAGATAGATAGATAGATAGATAGATAGATAGATAGATAGATAGATAGACAGACAGACTAATCATGGAATTACCACTGAGAGAAGTTTGGAATTTGGTTATCGCCTGTCTCAGGCTGAGGAAATCCATGTTTCCCATCATGTGTTCTACTTTTACCGTCAGTGTGATGTAGATTTCTATTTGGTGAGCTTTTACTTCACATGTTCTGACAGGAGAATAGTATTTTCTCTCATATTTATCTAATATATCTATATCTATCTATCTAATCTTCATTATATAGAATAAGATGAGAGAGAAAATTTTCCTTTGTTTTGTAAAAAAAAGTCCCCATGTTACTTCTGAAAGTTATGTGTTTTTCATTAGTTTAGTCACAAAACTGCAGACAAGAGGTCGCTGTACAGCTGCTTCCCAGTTCTTAGTTGCTTCAATAATCCTCACATACTATAAATTCAACTACTAAGTTTGCGGTTATCTAAAGAACTCAGTTAGGAACCCACACTACTGAGTTTACAAGCTGACTTTTTAACTTATTTGTCCACTAATAAAAATAATGAGTTTTTACATTAAGGAAATTGGATCACAACAGCCGCATGTGTGAGTTTTTACTTAGGAGCAAATTGTTGGAATTAATTACATTTTCTGTCAAGAGTGTGTATACTCACATATACACACACATCCATCAGTGAATATCACACGTTTGTATATAGAAAGATATGTCAAATGTTTTATGACTACTGTTAAAATTATCTTGACTTTTTCAGTGAATATACTGTAGACAAAAGATTTATATTTTACTGCCCATTTATTTTTTTAACTCTGACTTGAACATAGTTTAGATGGTTGGTGACAGAAGGCTGTATTATTTTACTCCTCACAACTATATTTGTTCTTGGTTCTCTTCTTTAAAAATCCTGGGTTTCTAAAGGCATCTTGTAACTTATGTTTTACACCTAGTCTATACCCTGAGAATCTTGAAGGAATGGCTCTGGGTAGCACATAACTGATGGTGGCCTTTTAATTATAGTTGACCATTGCTCACTCTCTTGAAGAGCTCTTGATCTGAGAAGACCAAAGTGAATTCAGCCTAAGTTTGAGCATCACATCAAAACCAAACAGCTCATTTATACCCATAGTATCTCATTTGTGGTCCCAAACTTTTCTGTTTTAAGCTAATCAATGTATGTCTTGCATAGCTTTTCAGAAAAAAAATTTTTTTAGAAAGAATATTATCCAGTAACTGACCCCACTAGTGCCTCTTATAATGATCTACATAGGTTTCTTTACTTAAATTACAGATAAAATAGGAAAAGAAAAAAACTGGTGTTTCCAAATAGCTGATGACACTTTGTGTTGAAATTCTAGTTGAACTACTCTCTAACTTGTGCATTTTGTTCTGATTTAAAATGGCACAGCCTCAGAACTCAAGAATTTAGCATTGCAAGATATTCATTACACAGAATAAAAAGGAAGAAAGTTGCTTGTTTCATACTTTTAATCAAATACATGTAATTTACTTCTTAATAATGAATTAAAGATGTCTCTTGGTGAATTTCAGGTGTCTTTTGAACTGATCTAACCGTTAAATGAAAATCAACTCTCAGTGGTGGTAGATAGTATTACCTAACCACTATTTCCCAGACCTAGAGTGCCTTGTGCCTCAGGAAGAAAACAGAGAGGACTTAAAGGGCACAGGACAGGAAGGCAGGAATCCCTTAGCTCCAAATCTTTTCTGCACATTAGAATCATCTAGTGAGCTTTTAGAAATCTCCAAGTTCACCTCAGACCTGATAACAATTAAATTAGAAGATCTGGAGAGTGAGAATCGGATATCAGTAAGTTTTTTGTTTTTTTGTTTTTAGAAATTTCCAATGAATATCAATTTCAACAAAATTTAGGAACCACTGTTCAAGTTTAAGTTCTACTTCTATAACCTTGATGAATTTAGAAAAATTAATCTCTTCAGGCCCCAGGTTCCTGATCTGTGACATAAGGGTGAGTGTATTCAATTGTGGTGATGACAAGAGGTTCTAACTAATGCACTTTTCCTTCCCAATACAACTCATTTGATGTGAGTAGAACATGGATTACAAAGCCAGGAAAAACATATTCCTAAACTTTATTCCAGATTAGATTTGGGAACTGAAATTCCAACTCCACAAATATTTACAGAGATCCTGCATCTTCTAGTTACTCAGCTCCAATGGTTCATGTCTTCCCACCAATCCAGAAATTGTTGTATACTTCAGAAGAGCAGTGGGGTAGAGGTAAGTGGACACGATCTGAAAGGGCCCTTCCAGTGAGGGGAAGAGCATCTGCAGAAACAGGAATATGGAGAGTGAGAGGAAAATACTCATCTTGAGTAGAAGCCCAGTATCAGGGACAGAGGTCCTTGCAAGCAAGACACAGGGATGGAAGTGACTTATATTTGACATTTATTTCTTTTTAAAGAATTTTGGTTTTGCTTTCATATTCTTTTCGAGTGGTAATAAAATTGAAAATGATGAGCATTAAGGAAAGTAATTTCATCAGTGGTACAATATGAACGGCAGGTTAACAAATTATACCTCAATATTATGAAATGTTAAATGATTTTTCTGATGTGAAATGAAGTTGAATAATATTGTATAAATGATACCACATGATAAATGATGAGGAAATATTAGCATAGACTAATTTGTTCCCAAATAATCTGAAATCCAAGTGTGTAAAAATGCTTTCAACTTGGCCTATGCTTTCCTTCAAAATTTGCTCTTCTTTAACAGAAAATAAGAGAGATTAAGGATTTATGGAGTAAATCTACTGACATTTCAGGTTTTTAAAAATGATTCTGTTTAATATCATTGCTAGTTCCTTTTGCCATCAGTTATGTAGAACTTCAACTTTGTGAATCTTTGCAGATTTTTTACAAGTGAAGCACTTGCTGCTTTGAGACTGATTATTTTGTAATCTGATTATTCACAGCTTGCTAATTTGTAATTGGGCTTTAACAACTAGAAAACCTTCAGATTTCAGAAAAACTAATTTATTTTTTTCTTTGGTTAATTGTAGTGTTCACACAAAACAGTGGAGTGAGATGACTTCTAGTGGGTTTTGTGCAGTGTCCTGGAACCAATAAAATATATTATTGATTGCCTAATGAAAAGCACCATGTTCATACAAATTTACTGTGTCTGGGCAGGGATACAACTGCTACTTTCATTCTGTTTAGAGAATCACCTGCCATCTTACCAAGGTCTATTGTGACATATCAACTGGGCCTTAAATTAGGTTGGGGTCACCTACAGGGCACTTTGTAAGGTGCCCTTATCCTTTTCCTTTCCAGCAGAGCTACCCATTGCTTCTAATTTAGCCAAAGATCATCAAAATTAATTACGAATGAGTAGTATTAAAATTGAAACAAAGTACAAGTCAAGCACCTTTGACTCTCTTGAAATTATGGAATAGAATCATGTTTTTTACCACAATACTATTGAAAACTTAAGCAAACTGACTGTTTAGGCAGATCAGATTTGCTGATTTAAAAATCAGAACTTAAAGAAAACACTTAGAAGAAAGAGAGTGCAAGGAGAGCTGGACTTGCCAACATCAAATGAAAAATTATTATAAAATAAAAACATTTTCACATTACTAAAAGTTTGACCAATGATCTCAAAATATGGTCAATAAAGAGCTGTCACAGTTGGGAGAATAAAAGCAAAGTGTGAGATTGTGTCACTGACATCCATAAATACATAATCAGATAGCCTTTATATGATACTAGATTCAGTCAAGTGATAGTGTAACATAGTATTTGTATCAGTCAGAAAAAATATAGGTTATTCTCTTGTAACAAACCTCACCTAAATCTCTGTGCTGTTAAATGACAAAGGTTTATTGCTTACCTACACTACACATCTAGAGCAGGTTGGCAGGAAACTCTGCTCATTATAGCTAGCCCAGCAGCCAGGATTTGTAAGAATGAAAGTGAGTTCTGAAAGGTATCTTCTTGCTAATTAAATGCTTCTGTCCAGAAGTGGCATGCCTCATTGATATGTCCCTATCCAAACACAGGGACAAGTAATTTCAATCCTTCTATGTGCCACAGATTGGGAGAATAATTAATAGTTAATGAAGAACATTAGTCACTACTAGAGTGCCTAAGGATTAAATTGGGTGGGACATACTAACTGCTTTTTGGGAAAAGACACAATTGGAACATTAAATTCTCTTGTCAGTCTTCAACGAAAAACTGATTGGCATCTACGTTGTCCTAGAAACTGCCTTCAGATACCTTCAGTGAATAAGAGGATACACATAGCACACAATTACAAAAAAATGCGTTGCTTGTATCATGAAAACTGAAAGATCTTAGTATATTAGACTCTTTATGCCTCGGCCAGCTCATAGATACTGATGAAAGTAAAATGGTCTTGAATTATGAAACTGCACTGATGCTTTCACAGACAGTGTCATTCATTGTTCTAACTTGTGGTGCCAAGGGCATATTTCTCCATGCTCTAGATTTTGGAGAGGACAGAACAGTGTATTTACATTGTTCAGTGTCAATAATGAGAGATTTTAAATGGGTGTATGTAGGAGGAAGAAAGTCAGGAATGAGGGTTTCAGAGAAGAATTAAATTTGTTCATCTTTTCATAGAATCACATTGAAAATGAGAGTCTGTCATAGTACTGCAGCTAGCAAAAATCCAAGTGATGTTTTCAGAGATCAGCCTGAGGTCACTTCCATAAACCACTACAATTGCTCAACACGTGGTAATTACCTAGACAGACTGATATACATGTTTTGTACTTGTTTGCTTGTTTTTAAATAAATAAATGTAATTTTCATCCCAGGATATAACTTCTATTCCTTCATCACCTACTATCTGGTTTTCCAATCAGGGTGCCTCTCTGTTTATAATCACTAGGGAGAATGCAGGGTCTTTGAGTACATAAAGTGGTTACTGAAGAATGATTTGGTTATTGTTTGACTATTTATGGGCATACTGATTCACTCTTGTGTATCCTGAGAAGATTTTCAAGTTAGCTTACCTTGAAGAGCAGGAGGCGGTCTCTCCTTTGGTTGGGATAAATTTGGGGAAGGTATAGCAGAGGAGATTGAAAATAGAGTGTGCTGGGACAACAATAAAATTGTTCTACAAGAAACTGTTTCTCCCTCTCCTCCTCGAGTCTTCTGTACCTAGGATGTGATTCCTTAGTAGCTCAGAGCAATACTCTAGACCGAATAAGATTCGAAAGAACTCTGCATTGTGAGAGGGTTCCAGTGCCTCCTGACATAAGGGCAAGAAGGAGGTCCTGTATTATGGTGTTGTGGGAGAAATTTCCATAGGTAGCTGGCAAAGTCTGTGTCGTGGGATGAATTGTGGCCCCCTGAAAATTCATGCCCACCCAGAACCTCCAAATATGACTTCATTTGGGAAGAGAGTCTTTGCATACGTAACTAGCTAAGTGAGCTAAGTGAGGTCACACTAGATTAGTGCCGGCCCTAAATCCAGTATGATTGATCTCCTTGTAAGAGGAGGAGAAAATCGAGACAGAGACACACAGGGAAGAAGTCTGCGTAATGATGGAGGCAGAGACTGAAGTTATGCTGCCACCAACCAAGGACTCCTGACGTCTCCAGAAGCTTGGAATAGGCAAGGAAGGACTTTTCCCTACAGCCTTCAAGGGGAGCATGGCCCTGCCACCAGCTTGAGTTTAGACTTTCAACCTCTAGAGAATAAATATCTATTGTTTTAAACCACCTAGTTTGTCAAACTTTGGGATGGCAGCCCTAAGCAAATAATATAGACAAGTATTTCTGGTTATGTGGTTTGTGTACGTCAGTGGCTGATTCCATTTTTTAAAAAAAAAATAGTCTATCTGGTTGTATAACTTGTTTGCTAAGTTCTAATGACAGTTAGGTCCATTTATTGATTTATATAGTAAGTGGACTGCTACTATATGGTCATGTTTCCTGTGCATGTTTGAAAGACAACGTATAAATTTGCATAGCACGTCTAACAGGTGGCTTTATGTATTATTGGATAATGAATCTAGGAATGGTACAAATGAGCATTAAGAAAGCACAGATTTAATATTGTAACAGTAAAAACAGGATAGCATGAGAGAAGGAGTCTGAGAGTACGAGTGAAAAGACTTGGGGTCCAGGGTTTCCATTACCTTTACTATGTGTGTGACTCTAGGCAAACCACTACATTTTCCACATCTGTAATCAGATAATAAAAAATATCAGGCTTTCTCTCTTATAAATTTTTTGAGGAATAAATTAGCGCATTTGAACTATTTTAACAAAGTGTTACAATAATATGAAGTATATTACATTTATTAGAAAATTGTTTAAGAGGAGTCTCAAATAAAATGTGTATATATCACATTTGCAAACAATATGTTCTAGTTATGGTAGCAAATCACTGCTCAACACAGCGCCCATCTTAAGGGCTTACAGAGGAGCTTAACAGGGACAAAATTTATTTTAATAATTCAGGGTATCATTCCCACAGAGTCATTGAGAGCCATTTTGCAGACCCGAGAGCAAGGGGACGAGTGGCATCTGGCCTGTACTTGGTAACCCATTGGCTTCACAGTCCACAACATTTGCGAGTCTCTGCACACATCACAGAAGTCTCTCTCAAAATTTCTGTGTCAGTAGTGAGAGCTCGTCTTTCCAGTCTGCCTTTTAGGAAGAATGAAGATAGTGGTGAGTTATTCAAGCGTTTTCCAGGAGAACGGATGAGAGAGCAGGCTGGTCATCTGGGTGCTTGCTGATCGCAGACAGAGCCGTTTCCTTCGTTCATTTTTAGACTTTTGTAAAACTCCACATAAACACGGTAAAGAGGAAAACCACAAGTGATATCTGCACACATGCAGAATTAACAAAATTTGGGAAGGTCAGCACTTTTCTAGAGATCAGTTGTCCCCATTTCTATCATTTGTGTGTCCCCTGGCATTTTGACACCTGCAGAGTTTGGCCGGGACTGTGTCGAGCAGATGTGCAGTCATCACTGTGGGTGTGGCTGTCAGGCTGCCTCACGGGCAGCTTTCCTCCCAGGAAAGGGCTGAATATCACCATTTACTCTGTGTATTTCTTTCAAGTCATACTCTGTATGTCATTTCTGTTCATTAATATGATAAATAGAAAAAATGTGCTCTCTATCCCACCTTTTTAAAATCCAGGATTCAGTATTATTCACTTCCCTTTCTCCCCTCCAGTTACTCCCTTTTCTTGTCCACTGATGGGGGTGTAAAATGCAACAGAATGAGTGAGAATTCGATGAACTATCTCATTGTTTAAAATCTCAATGATGACTATTTAATATGTTTAATAACATGGAGCTAATTAAGTGCCACTTAATGGCAACTGATTTTGTTTAAAATGTCGATTCTTTATATTTTTTCATAATATGGCTTCAACTTTATAGACACTTTGCTGCAGGCATTATGATATTTAAATACATTCTTTAACAATAGCAGATTATTAAAAGAGAGACATATTGATACTATTAGCTAAACTTTAGTATCCACTAGGAGGAGCTGAGTGCTTTATCAAGAATATAGCAGATGAAGGTCTTAAAATATTTAATAAAATATTGTCAGTATGTTGGGATGAATACTGATAAAAGTGAAATTAAGTTGAATGTCATTTTGATTCTATAATAACATGGGAACTAGAAGTACAGAATAAGACCTTTGCATGCTTCCAGCTAATTCAATTACAAGGGTTTCGAAGTAACTAAAACAAAATAGTGTATGTCTGATCTTTCACTTCAAAGGTTCATGTGAATTCGTCTTCTTCCTTGAAAATGAAGCTGCTTTGTAGCCAGTATGGTAAGAAGAAGATCTAAAAGTAGGGTACCGGGAAATACAAAGCAGACCTTTGGAGTATTAAATACAGTATATAGTATACGTATTGTAGATACCAAAGAAATATAGTATATACCAAAGAAACCAAGTAAGTATGGGGATATGAAGACATGATCAAGAACTAATGTTATCTGGGATGGTGGGAGTAAGGAAGAATGCCTCACTTTGTTTGCTTGCTATTTCATTTGCAAACATGTGGCATGATGTATGGGAGAAGTGGTCAATCATGATGATTATATTTAAAACGAAACTGTAGTTTGTAGTGACTACTTATATTTAAGAGCAGCCTTGGAGATGTTAAGCTTATTGGCCGATTTTAGGATTCCTCAGGAATTCTGGTCCACTGTTTGATCAGGAATTCTGGTCCAGTGCATTAAGCATCATTAACAGGATCTTCTTTGAATGTTCTAGATTCTGAAATTCTTTCATAGCACAGGAATGACACAGATGGTAGGGATGGTACAGGCTTTGACTGTAGACTCTTGATTTAAGATACTTGGCTGTGCCTACGACCGGCTGAGGCTGAGTGACTGAAAGAACCAGCTTTGGAGTCAGAGTGGCCTTAAGGTCATGTGCCTTTTCCTCCACTTACCACCTGTGTGACCTTGGGCAGTTTACTAACCTGTCCACACTGTATCATAGAGCTTAGCTTAGTTTTTAGCATAGAGGAAATCCTCAACAAATACTGGCTTTCCCTGTTATTGTTTTTGTTGTTACCTGACTTCAGTCTGTCTAGATGTATTTAAAATTGGCTCATTCTTCTAGAATAACAACATTGTTTATCAAGGACCAACTCTATTTTAAGCATTGGACTAGGTATTGTGCTAGTTATTAACAAGACAGTAGCAATTCTTTAGTTTGCCTGCACTCTTCTTTTTGCCTATACTTTTGTGAGTTCCTTACAAGCTCGAAATTCCGTAGTTACTTAATATTATAAGTAAAAGATTCAAGGCCGTGATCATGGCTATTAAATATTACATTTAGAAGCCTTGAATTAAAGAAAAGAAGGAAATGAATTTCTCTTAATGAAGTTCTCTTGTGCTCCAGGGAAAAAGAGACAAACAGGACTCTATTCTAAAGTGATTGCTTGGGATCCCAGGGTTTATACTTAAGACTCTAACCAGAAAATATTAATCTATTAAAAATATAAAAGCTTATCTAATATGTATATCATATATTATAGATAAACCTATGTCTATATGTGTATCTGTATACTCATATACATAGACATATATGTATACAGTCAACATTTTAACTCCAAATATTCTAATTTACAAATAATTTATTAAAAGATTAAACCCGTAAGATTGGCAAATAATGAGCACATTGCTGTTTCATTTGTTAAATATTTCTACAAATATGTAGCGAGTGCCTACTGGGTGTCACACATTCTTCTAGTGACATGGAAATAGAGCAGTGAACAAAACCAACTCTCCACTCTCCTAAAGCATGTATTCTAATGGAAGATAGCGAGACCATAAGAATGCAAATACATATATATGCTAACAGGAGCTTTCAGAAAAGCGTCAGGAAAGGAGATAGGGAATGATGGGAGGGGTGAGGCAGGTTGCTGACTTATTTAGGAAGGCATCTACAATAAGATGAACTTTGGGCAGATAACTGAAAGAAATGAGAAACACAGGTAGCCATGAGAGCGTCTGGGAGAAGGACATTTCAGGTAAAGAGCCAGGGAGTATCTTAAGAAAGGAGTCCCGGGAGAACAGCGATGATCATGTCCAAGTGGTTAGCAGCGTTCAGACTATGCAGGACCTCGCAGGGCAATGGAAGGACTGTGGCTTTCATTCTGATGGAAATGGTGGACCCATGAAGGCGAAAGCACTGAAATATCATTACATGACTTACTTTTTACCATGTTACGTATTTTCTTTTTTAGCATTTTTTCCTCTTTGTTAGGGTATTATTTACATGTAAAAGTCATAAAATATAAAGATACAGATTTGTTAATTTTGATCATTTTAGATGAATGTGTAACAACACCACAACCATTGTATAGGATTGTTCCCCACCAAATCAAAATGAAACAAAAGAGGGAGGCTACGGGCCTACATTCTTCCCTCAAATTTATGGACTAGTAATCATAACTAGAATATATAAAGAATTTCAAAATTCAACAGTGCAAAACAATCACCTAGTAAAAAATAGATTAAACATTTGTATAGACAATTCATCTATATATATATACACATATATATAATTAAATAAGTATATAAATAGAAGCTTAAATTCCTTACTTATTAAGAAAATGCAAATTAAAGCAACCTGAAAAAAAAAGCTATGTTTCTTATTAGTTTGTTCCTATTTGTTGGTGAATAGTATACCATTTTGTCTACCAATTCATGGACTTGTGGGTTTTTCTCATTTGGAGCTATTACGAATAATATTTCTGGAAATATTCACATATAAATATTCATATGGACATAGGTTTCATTTATCTTGGGTGGATATTTAGGAGGGAGTTATTAGGTCATATGGTAAATTTCTATTTAACTCTTAAAGAAACTTCCAAGCTGGTTTTCCAAAGTGATTGAACCATTTTACAATTCATCAGCGAATCTTGAGGATTCCAGTTTTTACATATCCTTACCAACACTATTTAATGTTTTAAAATTGTAAGTTCTTTCTGTTAGTTTTCTGTAGTCACAAAACACGTTACCACAAATTTAGCTGCTTAAAACAACACTCAGCTCCTGGCCCACACTCCTGTAGGTCAGACATGGGAGCAGGCTTGTGGGAATTCTCTGCTCAAGGTCTGACATGGCTGAAGTCAAGATGTCTTCCAAACTGGGCTCTTATCTCAAGGACCTGGGAGAATAAACTTTCAGGTTTATTCAAAATGTGGGCAGAATTCAATTCTTTGATATTACAGGTCTAAGGTCCCTATTTCCTTGCCAGCTTTTCGCCAAAAGACATTCTTCTACTCTTAGAGACCATCCACATTCCTTCCCAGGTGACCCTTCAATCTTCAAATCACCAACAGTGCATCTTGTCCTCACATTTCAAATCTTGCTTATCCCCATCTTCCACCCCTTTTTTAACTAGCAGGAGATAGTTCTCTTCTGTTAAAGGGCTCATGAGATTCCATTCAGCGTAAGAGGATAATTTCTTTCTTGCCATATAATGCCATATAATGTAACATTATCAAAGGAGTAATATTATATTTGTAGGTTCTAATCCCACTCAGAGGGAAAGGGATGATTATACAAGAGTGAGGGTCACTGGAATAAGAAGAAATGTCTGCTGATATTTTGATAGAGATGGTGTTGACTATGTAGATCACCTTGGGGGTAATTATCGTCTTAACATATTGAGTCTTCTAATCCATGAATATGGAATATACCTTTATTTAGACCATCTTCATTTTTCCCAGCAAACTTTTAAAGTTCGTGGTATTCAGTTTAAATTTATTCCCAAGTATTACATTTTTGATACTATGCAAATAGAACTCTTTTCTGAATTTCGCTTTTAGAATGTTCTTGTTAGTTTTTAGAACTTCAGTTGATTTTTATATATTGAACTTGTGTTCTGTGACCCTCTCTGCATGCATTTATCGATTCTGTTAGTTTTTAAAATATCCTTATAATTTTCAGTATATAGGATCATGCTGTTTACAAATCAAGACAGTTTTATTTCTTGTTTCATACTAGATGCCTCTTATTTCTTTTTTCTTGCCTAGTTGTAGTAGTTAGAACACCCAATATATTGCTGAATAAAAGGCAAGAGTAGACACTGCTGTCTTGTTTCTAATCTTAATGAAAGAGTGTTTACTCTTTCAGCGTTAAATGGGATGTTAATTGCAGGTTTTTCATAGATGCCTTTTATCAAATTGGGGAAGTTTGCTTCTCCTCCTGGGGGAGTTGTTGATAGATCTGTTTGTTTTTTTAAATCACAAATGAGTGTTGGATTTGTTAAAATGCTTTTTTTGTTGTTGTTTATTGAGATGAGCCTGTGGGTTTTATCCTTTAATATATAAATACTGTATTCCATTAATTGATTATTGAACATTAGACAGATCTGTATTCCTGTGATAAATTCCACTTGGTCATGATGTAAATTTTTATATATGCTGAATTTTGGATTGCTGATATCTTGCAGATTTTTTGTCAGTATTTAGGAGAAACATTGATTTTAGTGTCCTTTTATTGTGACATTCTTACCTGGCTTTAGCACCAAAACTGACTGCACAGAATGAGTTGAGAAGTGTTCTAGACTGAATTCTGTAAGCGTTTGTGAATGATTTATATCTCTTTTTAGATATTTGATAGAATTTACCTATAAAATTATCTGTGCATGACTTTTTCTTTCTTGAGAATATTTTAAGTACCAGTTTAACTTTTCTACTTACTACAGGTCTGTTTGATTTTTCATTTCTTCTTTTGTCAATTTAGGTAATTTATTTATTTCTAGAACTCTGTATATTTCACTTAAGTTTTCTATTTTTTCAGCATAAAGTTGTTCATATTCCTTTAAAATCCTTTCAATTTCTGTGAAATTCATAGTAATATGCTGTTGAATCCTTTTTTAAATATATAGATTTCAGTTAGATACAGATCTTTTTTGGAAAAGATAGGGCTTGCGTATATTTTTCCTCATTTTTGAAGTATAGTTTTACTATTAGAATTATTGGTTAATATCTTTATTGTCTACAGATATTTATGTTGTCTCCCTACATTCTGTCCTCCATTAATTCCAGTAAGATGTCAGCTGTTAATTTTGATTCTCTTTTATGTGTTGAGTAGTTTTTAACTTCATTGTTTTGAAGACACTCCTTTACCCTTTGGCAGTTTAATTATGATGTGTCTGCTTGTAAATCTCTTTGTATGTATCCTATGTGGAGTTCAATAAGCTTAATAAGTACATAGATGGATGTTTTTCACCAAATTTGACATATGTTTAGCCATTATATCTTTAAAAAGTTTTCTGTCTCTTTCTTTCTCTCCCCTATTTCTAGGGGAGAGCGCATAGGGCACTAAGCAACTAGCTGCCAGGGGCAATCAAGGAAGATTTCAGTTAGCTGATGACTATAATGTATATTAAGCCAAACTATAATATGCTGAATACTTAGAAGTACTTATTAAGGAAGAGGTGTAAAAGTGACTCTTAGAAACTTAGTAATTATTTCAGAAAAACAAGTAATTAACACATATATTACAAATACAATTCGAGGGAAAGGACACATTGAGTAAGAGTGCATGAGACAAATAGAAGACGTCCTCTTTAACGAGCAGATGTTTTATATGAATACCAATAAAATACATACATTAAAAATATCCACCAAACCTATAATATTTTGTGAATTTCAAACTTAATAAGTAGATGCCAACAAATAAATGTATATTCAGGTTCTAAATAAGCTTAATTGATATACAGTATTTTATTAAAATTTTAACTTTGATGATAGATATATAATCTAAACACTACTTGAGTAATTTCCAAATTACTCTTTCCTGTTGTAGATTACTCTATATCATAATCTGAACATTGACTTACATACTCATTATCTGCTTATATATGAAAGCATATTTAAATTTTTTTTATGAAAAGAGCTTCCAGGTTTCCTAATATACATGTGCATTAGGTCCTAAGAGGAGGATCAAAATGTTTCCGGGGCTTATTAAAAATGAGGGAGAAATTATTTTTGCATGCATTAGAGGTGATTTTGTATAATTATTTAAGATAACCAAAATTTTCATTTAAATTTATCAGAACTTCTTCTTGATTTTCAGTTAGTCTGGAATGTAATTTGACAATTAGTTATTTGATAAATTAGTTTTTTACATGCTATAGAACAGAGATAATAAGCCTCATTCTTTCCCAATTTAAATGCCACAGTGCCCTATATAATTTTTTCCAAGAATACAAAATCTGCCAAGAGGCAGATATTGGCTAAAAAACTACAAATACACTTTTAAAAATAGAGCTACTGTCAAATATAGCCTTCAACTTTAAATTGTTTTATGAAATCATTATCCACATTTAACATCTTCCCATACTTTTCAAAAGTGAAATAAAAATTCTATGACCATATGACATTTTTCTCTAAGATGTATATATATATAGATATAGATACAGATATAGATATAGATTTCAAAAATTAAATGAAAATTCTTATTGAAGTTGATGATTGTTATTTTCAGATTGATGAAATTGGATTCACCCTTGATGGGATAAATTCATCAAACTTACTGTGATTAATCTCTGTCCCAAGACAGTAGTACTGATCATAAACCAAATTCTGTCTTAATGAAACAAACAGAAGAAGAGAGGCAGTTAGCTTCAGGTATACAATTTTAGCTGAATGACATTCTAGCTGACTACACAGGAATGAAGGATGGCTTCAAACCTTCCAGGGAAAGACTGTGCAACATGGACTGAAAATCTACACAACTCTTGATCTTGAGGCAAATGGATGGTTTGGGCACTAATCCCCGTCAGTTCCACTGGGCAGATGAATTTGTTTAGATGTTTATAGATGTCAAAGAAATGTTCTTACTCTGAGGTCTCTCACAGTGTGTTTCCAAGAGGTCAGAGAAGGTACTGAGAAGATATTCCCAGATCCAAAATTTGCCGTAAGAATTCTAGTACTTTGGAAGGGTTCTACAGCCAGTGGTATTGAAAACTACACGTAGTAGAAATCACGTATCTTTAACTAAATTGATAACCTCATCATGAAAATTCTGCTACAAAATAGTGACCAAAATACATATGTTTGATGAAGCCACAATAATTATTAACAATACTACATTAATTATGAGATCTAAATTAATTAAAATAAAATGATTTTATGCATCTTCCTTTAGACAATGCACTAGGCTCAGTGATGGGAGCACAGTACTCAACAATTTTTGATGGCAGATACTCAGATTAAATACTTTTGATCAATCATAAATTAGAAATCCTTCAACAATAGTAAGACAAAGCTATTCCTCAAGATTCATAGGAATTCAAGTAGAATTTTGTCATTCATTCACTCACTCATTCAGTAAAAATTTAGTATCTACCAAGTGCCAAATATTTTGGTATATGTGTGGAAAACATATTTGCCTCCTGAAGTCCTTTTGGTAACATATTCATGATTACAGTTTAGGTCAAACCTAAATTATTTATTTACTTCCTGAAGACATTGTGATTTGTAAGATCAGTTTTTAAACTTTCTTCTGATTCCAGTTACTAATTTAGCTAAAGTCATCCTATATTCTGTGTACTAATGATGAGTGATTCTGAAAAGTACAATCATGTCAAATAAATGACAGTGTCTCAGAGGCACAGAGGCCATGTATGGGTTATATATGGCCATAGAGGAATTGCTCTCTAGGACCAATACATGCGTAATAAGTTGGTTAGGATTTCCATCATATAATCTCCTTAGCTCCAAGTTAACATTTAATTCAGAAAATTTCAATCAAATCAAATGAAAGAAACATTTTTGTATATACACTCTGTACAGAGTGTTCTTCAATATATTGTGATGGAAATATGTCATACCTTGCAATGTCCTTAGGTTCTGTTAATATCAGCATTTAATAAAAGCTAACATTTTCTGAGAATAGAAATCTGCTTCAGGAACTGTTCTAGGCACTTTACATTCATTATCTCTGAAGCCCCACAATAATCCTGAAAAGCTGGATGTTTTCATCCCTGATTTATCAATGAGAATTAGCATTCACTCATTAAAACTCAAATCCAGACTGACTCCAATGCTTACCCTCCCAAACCTTATGCAGTGGGGCAGAAGAGTTCTATGTATCACAAACATAATACTTAAAAAGAAAAGAATAGCAACAGCAGAAAAAAAAAAAAAAAGCCCCGTAAAGTAGCATAAGAACAAGTACCACAGTGAAGAGTATAACAGTTGCTGTGGGAGAAATCTGTGAGGATTTGAATGGCCAAATGAGGCTTCAGGAAAGAATGAATGGAGAAGTGTTCAGGTTATAGATAAGTGGTGAGAAAGTCACTAAAATCTAAACAGATATGATATGAAGCATGGATTGTTTGGGACACAGTAGAGGACAGTCTTCATAAGTTCACAAGATGCTGTGTCTATGTTTTGTGGACAACTTTGCATAACAGATTTACTCTTGTAGCTCAATGGAGATAGTGAAGGTTATTAAGCAGACAACTGGTAGAATTTTGGAGGATTAATGAGACACTTATTTAAATTTATGAAAACATGAGACAGGTAGACCAGTTCGAAGACAATGACAACACTCTAGGCATGCAGTTGTGCAGTCAGGCTGGGTGCAGATTAATAAAAGGGGAAGAAATACATCTGCAGAGGGATCAGTGCTACTTGGGGGCTGGAGGTGTGATGAGAGGAGTGTGATGTAGTTCAGAATCCATTCATTCAGTGTGGCTATGAGTCCTGAATCTTTCAAAAGGATATTATAAACTTTTCCCTCCCTAATTGACTATGACATTCTGCCAGCTGCTCCCTAGTGAGACAGGAAATCTGCCAAAATTCTTGTCTTCTGAAGAAGCAGCCATGAAGTTATCCCAGGTGTTTGGGGTATGAGACAGGGTGGGAATTGGGCTTCAGAGAATGTGATCTACGGCACTCAGGCTTAGTGCAATGATCCCCTGTGGTTCTGATGTGACTGGAAGTTTTCCTCTAACTGGAGATGGAGTGAAATAAGGGGAGATGGGTTCGTCATGACATTGGTTAAGTGCAGGCCAAATGAATGTGTATCAAGGTCATTAAAATACTATCCGGAATCCATGTCTATTTCTAGATTCTATTGCTCAGAAGAATGGGAGTAGAAACAACTGTGAGTAAATTGCCTTTTCTTTTGCTGTGGCGCTTATCCAGATGTTCAGTGTGATTGACGCCAATATTGGGAGGATAGGCTACTGGGAAGTAGACACACTGCTCATTTGGGTCATAGCTCAGGGTGCAATTCTATTTCCCGTTTCTCCAATCATGACATAATAATCTCTCATTTATGTTTCTCTAGTTTTGAAGTGTCTCTTTTAATCTCTGTCTCCACACACACACACACACACACACACACACACACACACACACTATAAAAGGTCTTAGTACTGTAGTACCGCCCCACTTCCCAAAATCAGGAGCTCCACCAGGTGGACTGCCTTTGGGTTTCAGAAGCTGCCAGTGGGTTCCAGTGTGTTGCATTATGATATCCATGATTTTTTAAATTATATTGTTTTTCTTCTCGTTTTTTATATTATATATTTAAATGATAGTATCTTTTGTACTGTGGATTTGCAGTGGAAGATGCATAATGCACTTTTCTTTTTACTTCTGTTGGTGTGTACTGTAGTCTCTGTGCTTCTTGTAATAATTGTAAACTTTAACTTTATAAAAAAAATCTGCTGAATCTAGAAAGAAAAGGTGCATAGCCTGTGTAGTCCATCATTCAGCATTCACACGTCGCACTGGAACCAGGAGGTTGATAGCAGTCATTACTCATGAGATGGGCTGGACCAGGGTTCTCCAAGTCCTGACTGCAAGTTATCAGTTACCTTGAATGCTGAGATTGGCTGTGAGTATTTCAGGAAATCACTATTGTTCAGTGAAGAATGGCCCCACCTCCTATCATCTACACTCTTGCCTTCAAAAGTGCTTTGAAATCATCCTATGGGTTGTAGAATCCCAGGCACTATTCCAGAACAACTCAATCAGAATCTGCATTTGACAAGATCCCCAGTGATTCATGTGCGTCCTAAAAACTGAGAAGCATGGTATTCCTTTTAAGTTACTTTGAGCATCATTTTTTCAGCTTACATTTTCAACAAATATGCATTGATTTAAGTGTTCTCCCTAATTTAGTTCACTTCTCAGTTGCTCAGGACACTTCTTGAGGTGATGTGAGATACTTAGGACAGATTTTACAACACCACTCCTGATGGTAACTCTAAGTTATCAAGGAAAATGCATTAAATGATTTTCTTCACATCCTCTTCAAATCACTGTGAAGAGAAGAGAAGTAGGCACATATTTCATAAGATTTCCAAAAAAAAAAGCAACTTTATTTGCAAATCTCGATCTTTAACACAGCACAGTCTCATGGCTGATAGAAATTTATTTGACATAACTGCTAGTTTCAGTGAAGTCAGCTCAAGATATTCTTCAGAAATATGTTCCAAAGGTGAGACACTTGATCTAAAAATATTAATGGAAAATTTATATTCTTATGGGGTTAGCTGGATAATGACTGTGTCTAAATGAAGTCTCTGTTAACTACTGTAGGGAAAAATACTTAAACATTGCTTGTGACATCACATTAACAATGAATAATTGAGCTGAATTCAATGCAAAAAAAAAAAAAAAAGATGTTTAATTTGAAGCCTTTGCCACATGAAATAAAAATGTGTGTCAAGGAAGTCACTTCCAAGTAGCAAACATTAAAAGTTATCTTTCCTGTATCTAGAAAACTAGTGGCATTGCAAGACGATGGGGTAAAATATTAAAATATATCAAATATTTAATTAGACATATCGATTACACATACTGTTCCTATTCATCTTTTAAAACCTCAAGTTGCATGTGGAATCGGTGTTCAAAGAAATCTGTAGGTCACAAAATGGCCCAACGCAGAGCAAGATTCCAAATCATTAAACCCCACATTTCAAAACCGGCTGCTGGTAATTTGACCAGTTTATACTTCTCTGGCATCAGCAGCGGTTCTGCTAAGGCAAAGTAAATGTCATAAAATGTTTTGTTTTCTAGCAGCCATTGGCAAATAATTGGCATCTGTTTTCTGTTGTCTAGCTGCAGTTGTGTTTTCTGAAACAGAAGCTTCCATTCCTCATCTAATAACTTGTTGATTTAGATCCTCTAGGGACCAAAAGGAAAAAAGAAAAAAAAAAAAAAAAAAAAGAGAGAGAGAGAGAGAGAGACTTGTCTGAGGGAGAAAAAAGAACCCTGAACACATGTGGGCTTCAGAAACATGGGTTGATTCCTAGTGCATTCTATCATCAGATTGTTTAGACTCATCTGTCTCCAAAAACAAACAAGAACAGGAAAGAAGTAACTCTTCTTGGGTAAACCTAAAACAATGAAGTTTCTATATTGCAAAGTTGAAAAGAGACAAAGGTCTTTTAAAAAAAACAATTTTGTTCTCATTCATCTTCAACTCCTTTTTGACAAAAGCCAAGTACGTTCGTTGTTATAAAGAAGAGGAAGGGGGCAAAACCTCCAGAGTGGAGAAATTGGGCTTGCCTTGAATTCAAACATTTTTAAAAGCTCAGTTAAGTGGGGGATGTGATTACTTGCAGAGCAGGAAAGGCACTTACGAATGCAACTGGAGGAGGCTCTCTGTTTTTAACGTTTAAGAGCAGATAAAACGCCACTTCCACTGACTTCAGGCATTCTTCTGGCTGAGGACTAGGCCATTAATAGTCATTAACACTCTTGCAGATGTATTGCCAGAGTGGTAATGAAGTCAACACCTTCTCATTTTTATACTGAAGCTCTGCCAAAGCGCATTAGGTCTTGTCACTACATAGCGATGTGTGATGTGCTTGCTCTTAAGATATCAACATAAACGCTGAATAAAAACATAAATCTTTTATGATGTTGGGACGTGTAACTATTTTATCGTACATCAATATAGATCTGTTATATTCAAACCTTGTCCATTGTTTACTGAATAAAGGGCAGACAAGCCAGTGACAGTAAACTGGGGTCTGTTTTTCTGAGTTGACCATCAACTTAGATTTTCCAAACAAATCATTAGCTGGAACTCTATCTTTAGAAATTTGACTCCATGCCATGTTCCCACTATTTGTTGTTTAGGGAGGTGTCTTAAATAGTCAGTTAACATAGTGAGTATCTTTTTTTTTTTCTTTACAAGACAATACATAACCTAATCGTAAGTGTTGATGGTCTGAAGTTTTACTTTCAAGTAAATGGACAGATATACCAGCTGATGTTCCACCCCACTCTTCTTTATAATTATGTAATATAAGTGCTTTATGTTGAATTTGTTCATGTAGAATATTCTCTCTGACAGAAGAGAAAGATATATTGACGGATGAACAGAAGGAGGGAAGGAACCAAAGATGGGAGGGAGGGAGAAAGGAAGGAAGGAGAGAAGAAGGAAAACAAAGTCTTTCCTAACTAACTTCATTTAGAATTTCATATTCTTTCCTTTCTTCCTGAACTTTCTTCACTATTGAAACGTATTTGTAGAACGGAACCACACCTCCCTTCCACAAGTTCCCGCACAAGTTGTGACTGGTGGAGAAACAAACAAGTCAGCACGGCAGATGGGGACCGCTGTGTGCACGCCTTCCCAGCCCAGATCGCGGCTGCTGGCTCAATAACCATGCCTGCCCAACTCATCTCACTCCCCTCTGACCTCTTCTTCCCAGCCCCACCAGCGACACTGCTCTACCTTCTTCTAGCAACAAATATCTAGGAAATGAATGTCTCTGTACAGTACTCAGAAGAGAAGATGTATCTTTTTTTTCCCCTAATCTTTATGTTTTTAGAGACTAATCATTATGACTCAAGGGCATTAATGCTTTTTCACAGGGGATCTAAGTATAAAATAGAAGAGATTGAGGAGCATAAAATCATCTATTACTCATTGTAGCTACCAGCCATGGCCTCAAGAGAATTGTTTGCTCATTTTATTGGCCAGTCAGATTGGGAAGCCCTATGCATTCATCCTGTTTTGCTCTGCTGTGTATTTATTCATGAATTCATTTAACATAATGTATAATTATTCAGTTGTTCCTGAGTTCCAAGTGGTCTGATAGAGACCAGACATACTAATATTAATAGGACACAGTCTTTGTCCTGAAAATTTCGTGTTCTAGAGAAAAAGGAAAGTGTGATCATAAGCAAAAAAAGTCTATAGAATTTTGAAATTCAGTAACATGATATGTGGTATGAATCAAATGCTACCGCAGCAGTAATACTGTGGTAAAAGGCCTTGTTTGACCAAAAAACATTTAACAGTCCTCCTACTGTCACAATGTAGATCAATGTTTATTTTGGCAGAGAGAATGCAGATAGAGAGCAGCCAGATGTACAGGATGAAGAAAACTGGTGAATTGGAGAGCTACCGCCAATATTTTGAGAAACACCATTGAATACAGCGAAACCTTTACCTTCAGAGAACCTAGTAAATACTTCGAATTACATGGCGTATTTTGGAAATAAACACAAAAACTTTGCTCCACAAAGTCAGCAATTGAGCCAAGGAAGGGTTTAAAACTGAGAATTCAGGAAAGAAGAGCTTATGAATCACCACCATCTCTTCGGTACAAAGTGGAGCTAGACATCCACACTCGTTCCATATCCACACTTCATGGAAACCTGGGGTCATTACTATATGCTGGATGTCTTTAGGATTTTCAGCTTAGAAACCAAAAGTGACTCAATTATAGAAGTGTTTCAGGATCTACGCTAAAATGAACTAATTCTTTTCCAAATGGATTGCATAAATAACCATAAGATTAATTGCTATTAATTTTAGCCAGAAGTTAACTCCTGTTCAACAGTGTTGAACATCTCATAGAAAATTGATGGTACATTTAATAGCTTTCAAAGTCTGTGCCATCCTCCCATAGGTAATATTTTTATCTCTTTTATTCTTATCATTTCCATATGAAGAGTTCACATTTTCAGAAATTTCAAGCTTCAAATACTAAAATATCTTCCAGCTTTACTCTAGATTTTATCAAAGATTTCCCCCCTAATTTTTACTTGTTTTATATATAGAAGTAATTTGTCAGGTTCTGTTTTGAATGTCAGAGAAAAAGAAAGGGTAATATTAAGAAAAAAAAACCCTAATAAAAGAACTTTAAGGCCTGGTATGACATGAAAATTATAAGAAATATGCAGACAAAATTAATATTATTAACTATGTTACAGAGTTCTTATTGTTTCCTTGTTAAATAAAATAGATTCTACCTAATGATCCCTCCCCACAGACATTTCTCCCGACTCCTCTTACCTTTGATTTCAAGTGTGCGCACTCTGCCTTGGAGTTCTTCCTTTTCTTGAGCTGCCTAAGTGAACAAATTTCAAAGAAGAGAAGAGTCCTTCAGCGAAATCTTAGAGGACATCTACTTGAGTATGAAAAAGATAATACAGTGACTCTAATATATTTCCTGTAATTATTAATAAATTACTGAAGACTCAAGGATTGGCATAAAGATGCTCTTTTCTTAGTCACGGTATTCTTGCATGAATATTTGGTATGTTGTATACTGAAGTGTATCTTAGACAGATGTTTTTGGCAAGGGAGCACGTGTATGATTAACATGAGTTATGCATATGTCTGTTTTCCTGAAGTATTGCTTTACGAGTACATTTTAAACTTTATTTTCATCAGAAAGCTATTATTTTAATTTCATAAGCATATTCATCTTAGAGCTTGTAATCATATTACAGCGGTTAGTTTCGATTAAAAATACTCATTTTCCAACTCTTATCATTCAAGGAATGGTACATTTAGAAAAGACATTTAGATTTTTACTAATTCTCTGTGAAAAATATTGTGTAAAGACTTATCTAAATATGCCAATTGTATATCAGAAATTAACAATACATTTTTAAAATGGTAGAATATAGAAAATAGCTATTTTTCTACAATGTGACTATCCCCGTTACCCCAACATGTGTGCTCGGGAAGATGTTAGCTTTAATTTTATAGTTGACAACATTAAGAACCAAAGAGGTCTACAGAATTCCCATGATCACATAGCTAATTAATGGGGTGCCAGGAATAAACTATGGCTTAACTGTATTCTTTCTACAGTTACCCACTTCTGAAAAGTCATGAAGTCTACCTAATTTACCCACTTCAAAATTTATTTGGCATATTAAGATACTCAGGTCATTTACGTTTTTCAGGTGAAATTATTTTTTAAAAGTCACTAGTCATTAATTTTTTGTTATGAGCAAAATATGAGAACTAGGTTAAGGATAATTTATATGTATAATATTTATCAAAAATATATATAAAATAGATATTTTATGATTTTTATACAGTGTCTTTTGATTTTTATAGGTCATCTAATTTTGAAAATCCCAAATCTTTATGGACTCCTTGACATTGGTTTTAGTTTTTGGTTCAGTTTTTTTTTCTCATAAAATCCAAGCAAATAAAAGTGAGAGTAAAATAGTAATAATGCATAGCATAGAAAAATAGAGAGTCTCTGTCAAACTGTAGTTCAAGAAACAGAATGAAAAATTTTACTTTGTGAACAATCCCACTATTTCCATATAGGTCCTGAGGATTCCACATGTAAGATAGGGCCAGGGACTTTATCAAAAAATACTTTGAGACCTGCTCTTCAATAGTCATGTTTAAGAAAATTAAAAGGCAAGCTGGGAACTGGGAGAAAGTATCTGTGATGCATTTATCTGACAAAAGCCTAATCTAGAGGATGAAAAGAACTACTGTAATAATAACAGTGATAACAGCATGAATAATAAACAACTCAGCGGAGAGCAAGAGGAGGCCTTGAGACAAATGTGTAGGAAAGGCCAGTAAGTACATAAAAAACGCTCAATAATGTCAGTCATCAATACCAGGAAAATGTGTATTAAAACCACCATGTGATAACACTTCATTCGCTGGAAGACCTAGGGGACAAACAAAAAGAACAACATTATCAAGTGTTGGTGAGGACGTAAAGTGAGAACTCATATATTTCTGTTCAGAGAGGAATATGGCACAATCAATTTAAGAGAAAGGGTGGACACTTTCTTATATAGTAAAACATACACCTGCCATATGACTAAGCAATTCCATTCCTTGGTTTTAACCAAGAGAAGAGTTTGTTTATACCAAGACTCCTACACAAATGTTCACAGCAGTTCTACTTGTTATAGTCACAACTGGAAACAACCTATGTGCCCATACATAGGTGCGTGGGTAGACAATGGAGCACTAATCAGCAATAAGAAGAAATGAACTATGGACATTTGTAACAACATGGAGGAATCCCAAAATTACTGGGTTGCATGAACGAGCACGTGCAAAGAGTAGTACAAAAATATACATACTCTGTGATTTAGTTCGTATAAATTTCTTGAACAGACTAATTCAACTTTGTGATAGAAACCAATGCCTTGGTTCCCTGGGGCTGGGAATGAGAGTGGGGCCACTGACAAGAAGGGGTACAAGGGAATTTCTTGGGATGGTGTTGTTGTTCTATATTTTAATTATAAAGATATCATTATTTGTCAAAACTCATTGATCTGTATGCTTGAAGTCTCTATATTTTATTGCATGTAAGTTAGCCTCAATATATAAAAATGAAGACAAATAAAGAATACAATGTGGGGGAGAAAAAAATGTAGAGCCAGGGTATAACTTTGGACAATTTTTTCATTGTGTGTTTATTACACTTTTACAATGGCCAATGTAAACCTTCAAAATTATGATTTCTGTATTTCATTTATGGATGTTCAAGTATAAAAGCAAATGGCATTCTTGACATCTGAAAGAGTAATTCCAGTTTAATCAGAATTGTGTGATTGTGCTATTTGTACAGACATGAAAAAGGTTTTACCTTCCACTGTCTACTCTTTTTGTATGTGTCTTCTCATTCTGTAGAAGTTATTGTAGGAAAGGGAAAAAAATTGCCTTCTTTCCTTTTTTCTTGGCTGGTCTAATAATTAATTTGCCATAGAACAGATTAACAGGAGAAAGCAAATTTAACTTCTTATGCAAGGAGTCCCATAAAAATAGGAGACTCAAAGGTAGTTGGGTGATTGATGCTTATATATCATTCTGAGCTAAGGAAAAGGGTAGAGGTCTTGGACTTCAAAGAAGAAGGGTCAGTTTATAGGACCATCAGAGGAGCAGATGTTTGGTAAACAGATGTTTGCCCTGCCATGCACGTATCTCTCAGATAAAGAAGTTATCCCTGGTAGTAGCTCTCTTCCTGGTACAGGGCCCCTTTTGAAGTTCTTTTAGGCAGTTAAGAGGGAGGTAAAAAGCTTTTCTGAGTCTGCTGGGTCTTGATTGCCTTTAGCTCAAAATATTGTACATGCCAAAGTGTCACTTTTGGGGGTGGGGCATATTCTGCTCCCTCCATTACATAAAATCATTGAGGAAAACAGAGTGACAAATTTTTCTTTCAAATCGGTTAATTCCTTCATCTATGTATACAAGGATAAATACTAAGTACTTAATTATATTCCAGAATAAGATACACAAATTCTCTTCAACAAGGTTGCATTGTTAGTGAGGTGAACAGGCAAAAAAGAAAGTAATCAGAGCAAGTGATGTGATTATATCAAATGAAAGGTGGTACGGTGAGTGTAGGAGTTAAAGACAGCGCTAGACATCCTAGGGTCACCTACCACACCATGTTGGCTACTGTGAAATTTATTCCAAGGTCCCTGGCAAACCGTTGATGGGTTCTAGTGAGAGACTAAGATGATCTGGTGTGTGTTCAGAAAGATCTCTGCTGTCAGCATGTTGAAAAGGAATCGACTGAATCACAGCTGCAATCTGACAGTGAGCGTCTAAGTCCAGGCAGCTCTCCAAACCTAGGTAGCAGTGGTTTGCAACTAAGATTATAGCAGGTAGAGCACAGAGAAAAGAAGGAAGATTTGATAAATATCTGTGTTGGGACTTGTAAACTTCTCAAATACTTTATTCGAAAAAGAAGGATGTAGATATTATTATTAGGGTTTCTTAGGCAAGTATTACTGAGTAGACTTAGTGTCTAGAAACTCTCAATGATGTCTTTTTTTTTTTTTTTTTTTTTTACATTTCAGTGTTAATGGAAATTTGCAGGCCCAAACTGAAGGATGGGAATGTGGTATTGGAGTAATCCAGACCCTGAAAGGTGAGCACAAAAGCTTAAGATTTTTATACCTGATGTTTCAATTTCACATTTTTATTTAATAATAAACTCAAAGCCTTGCTGGATGCTTCATAAATTTTAGCAGAAAAATCATGAATCGTTGGAAATTTTGCCTCTGAGGAAAAGTAAAGTAATGTTGCTTTGCTATACAAGAAGCTTTTTAAGGTGGTCTTCTCAATATTTCAGGACTCTATCTCTTTAAATGCAGTTAAGTAAAACTTTATGTTTGGGAAGACTTTTCCAGAGAGCATTCCCATCATGTTTTATGTTTTTTGAAGATTTCTTTGAAATGCAAGATTTCAGCTTTTCTTTTACTTCAGTATTGCCTTTTCTCACATATTTTCAAAATTTATGAACCCGAATATTCATAATTTGTTCTCGAATAGTAACTGAGCAGACTTCATGCATGTTGCAACTCTGGAAATACTGTTAAGTTAAATATAAGCCAGGTATGATACTTTCTTAAAATTTTTTTCCTTGGATAGGAAATTCCACGTTTTGTTTTAATTATTGATTTACTAGCTTTTACCTGATTTATAAATAGTATGTTGACTTTCAAGGGCTCACTAATGATCTATTTCTCAGTAGGTACATTTCAGTCTGGATGATTTCTCTATGCTGGTACTTTAAAACTCAGCTCAAATACGTAACATTTTATAGAACATTCCTCAGATCTACATACTGAATTATTTCTCATTTTCTCTTTGATTATACATAATTCATTTGTATCCCTGGTAAAAAACTTATTCACCTTTCTATTATTCTGCTTGTTAATTCAACAAACTGCATAAATATCTCCTGTTTGTTGGGCACTGAAATGGGCACGAGATGCATAGTGCTGAGTGAAACAGTGCTCCTGCTTTCAGGCAGCTTACACCCTTGGCCATCCCACTGCTGAAATCTTTCACTGTTTCAACAAATAATTACTGAGTGCCTTCTGTGTACCTGACTGTTGCAGGCACATCAGTGAAAAGAATATTGAAAGATAGTTGCCCTTATGAAGCTTACCTTCTAGCAGGAAGAGATAGTAAATGAACAGTAAACATAATAAACATGTAAATTATAAGAAGTCAGATGGTGATAAGTGCTATGGAATAAAGAAAAGGTAAAACATGTTTCGAGGACTGGAACATACCTGGGAATTGGGCAGGAAGAGAGGTGACTGGGATCCACCTCACCGGGGTGAGATTTGAACAAACACTTGAAGGACGTCAGAGAGTTGGGAAGTAGTTATCTGAGGGAAGAACATTCCAGGCAGAGGAAATCTCTAATGCAAAGGCCCTACTGCTGGAACATATATCGTAATAGCATTACAGCAGAGAAGTCAGTTTGTCTGGAGGAGAGCAAGAAAGAGAACACTAGAAAAAGAGCTTGCCAGCAAGGTCAAAAGCTATAGACCAGTATGTATCTGTTTCTCCTCTAGAATCTTCTAAGAATGTCTTGATACCTATTATTCCTGTGTCTTACATGGTAGTCAGCAAGGATTCTGTTCCTTGTGCGGTGCTGTGTGTGTCTCCCTTTTCCCCTTTATCCTCCGTGCACTGTATAGAACCCCCCTCTTTTAAAACAACATGCTTGAATGAGTTTCTAAACTTTTCTCCGGTGCAGGATGGAATCTGAGGATATAAAGTCACCATTCTAATAGGGCACACCTTCCAGCTGAATCAGAGGAAATCAGTAGGAAGGGAATTAAATGCGCCTGATTCGTTTTTAGTAGCTCTCCAAGGGCAAAATAGGTGCCAGGCCTCGGGCTGAGCCTACTATTTTTGTTGTACTTTTCTTTTCTTTTCTTTTCTTTTTTTTTTTTAAGTACCATGGTCTGGAGAAAGGCCCGCCACAAAGACCAGTGGCTTTCAATTAGTTACGAGATAGATGTTTGCTTTTTAAAGCCAACGGCTTTAGAGTGTTGCTCTCAGTCTGAGCCAGCAACAACAGAAAAGATATCAAGGATATGATCTGGAAAGTAAGTAACTTATTTTCTGATCAGACTTGAAAGAAATGTTCAACTGATTGTGAGAATAAAGTCATCACTGGAGAGTTTACGTCCTATTTAATAGGGCATCAGTTTCCCTGTAAGTACCAGAAGGAGACTGACTAACACGGATGCTCAAGGACCAAACCTCCAAGTATGTAATTCTTTCACTCTTACATTTAGCACTGCAGAATAACGCACTGGAGGAAACCAAATTGACCTTCACCCCACGCTCCGAGTCTGGCTCTGACGGCCGTCAGTTTATGCCTAAGGGTTGACCCACTATGCGTAAGGCTCTGACTGCCTCATGAGCCCTTCAACCCCCGACTTGTGCCTTCCCAGCATCCTGCAGTTCCTTCCCAGGGCCCTGACATTTCCCGTGAGGGTCACTGTATTTATTCAGTGCCAATAACTGAGGAATAAATTCTTACACGTTGGGTAGGATCTTCCCTATTGTTTTGCAAATGAACCAGCTGAAACAAAATCGTGATAATGTGTTGTTATGGTTAAGGTTAGTAAGTGGCTGATTACGTCTAGAGGATACAACTGCAGACACATTACTTAAAAGACCTATTTTGTTGATCTAACTAGGAAATGAGCAAAACATTTGTGTGTGTGGTGTATTAGCATGAGCATGGAATTTGGAGCCAGGTGGAGCTAGTTCGGTTTCTTTCTCACGCTCCTCTCTGCTCCCTCCACAATGTCAGCTTCATCCTGAGGTCTGGTCCCCGGGTTATTGTGGACTATCTGTCGCTCAGAGCAAGTTACTGTACCTCTTCGAGCTTCAGTCAACTTAGCGGCATAGTTAGATAACGTCCACTTGCCTGTTGCTCACAAAAGAGATTACTATTTAAAAGACTTGTTCTTCATCTGGGATCATGGGTGATAATTTCCCCACTTCCTCATGTGCCATTTATAAAAGATACATTTAATCCATTTTTAGTAAAATGAAGATTTCTTACTCTTAACCGTGTGATAACAGTTGCCATAGGAATACTGCCTATTAGATGTAGGCAAGGTATTACTTGTAAACTGTCCTGGACTTCCTTGGAATCTGAGGACATCCCAAGGCTACTCACTCAGCTATTCCTTGGGAATGCAACACTCCAATGGATAGATGCCTGGTCTCTGCCAGGTGCAGAAAGCATTCTTCAAATCTCCACAAATAATGACATTGGATATCCTACAAGTTCCACTGTATAGTTCCTGAAAAGTTGGCTGAACATTTCCCCATTCAGAACTGCCAGTGACACTCATTAACTGGCTCTTTTGAATACGGCATTGACTACCACTAGGCTTTGTCAGATAGGGATTTAAGAAAGGTATCCAGTGAGGTAGAGGTAGATGTAACCATTAGTTTTGGCTCCCCCTTGTGTGGGAATATTCGGTAACCTAGGGAGATAATGGATGAAAGTGTCCTAACAGACCACTTGAGTTCCTCCCTTTCTGTGCTCTCGAGAGCAGATCCTTTCTTTCGTGTAATGGCTGTTGCTGAATTCCTACCCAGAATCTGTCCTGCCGCTCCCTCTTTTCTAATGGCACCCAGGTTTCCCTTCAGGCTTTCATCTTCCTTGGACAACATCTACATTTATGGAGGTGGGCTTTATGCCTTAAACCGGTCCACACATCCCATTCCCCAAGACAGTCAGTAGCATGTGACCTGATCCAGTTAGGGTGATTCTAGGGACTCTTGCCTGTTATTAGGAGGCAGAAAAACTACCTTTCCTTTGGGAACTAAAGGAGAGAATGTAAAGCTTCAATGACTCCTAAAAGAGAGCCTAACGTAACACAGAGAGCCAACCTTGGGAAGAAACAAATATGGGGGAGAGGAGAAAAGATAGTGGAACAGAAACTGAGTTCCTTATGCTTCCCTGAGCCTCGGGACCAGCGTCCTTTGAAGCACACTAGAGTTCTGGAATTCCAGCTAGGAATTTAAGTTTTAAAATTGATAATTGCTTGATACATCGGCATACCTACGCATGGTTTAGGGGAAATCAGTTTGAAACAATTATAATCATTCATTGGAAACTTAAATGCTCCCTGGATTGGGATCACATAGCATGCTTCTCCTGGAAGTTTCCACATCAAGAGGGAGAATGAACCCCCAGAATATTTTACAGAGTTTTCCAATTTACTAAAGTGATGCTCTTCGTTCAATCACCATATCATTTTGATGAAATATTTGACATCAGTAATTACGGTCTTCACTGCAATTCTTATAAAAATAAGTGATGGCTTTGGGGGCCTGCACTTTTGAGCTGACCTGTAGCTTCTGATACAGCTGACATGTCTCCATTCACATGGTTTTACTGTTTTATAACAACAGTGACAACATCTGGCTTAAGGTTTAACCTGGCTCTGATATGCTCTGTTTGTAGAACGATATAGGGATAATAAGATCTAGAGAGTAATTTTAGCATAATAATCATCAGTTTGGGAAAGCCTCCAGTGACTTCTCAGTAGGGCCTTTCCATCTAATATTTGTTATGATAGCACCACGTACAACTCTTTCGTAGCATATGTTCTGTGTAATTGAGGGAACAGTTTGTTAATGCCTGTTTTATTCACTAATTTCTCATCCACCAAAGGTAGGGTCCATTGTCTGGAAATACTCACTCTTGGCTTCCCAAATCCTAGCACACTTTATGGCGTTCGGCAGGCTCAATTGCATACGTACTGGGTAAACAGGGAGAGGGAAAACTTATAGTAGAGTAGGAGATAGTCAGATGACAGGTAATGCCAAAAAGCAAACGTCATATGACACCCCCATCCCTCAAACCTTGATTCACTTTGGTGATCATTACAACAACAGAGAATATAAGGGGATACGTTTTAGTCACAATCTAAGTATGATTTGGAGGCAGTAAATACATTCTGTTAATCTAGTTAAAAAAATGTAAGGGCATTATTTCATGTGGATTCTGTCTTTCTTTTTCTGTTTCTTGTGTAAATCACTTCAAATATTATAATGCTCCAGATGATGCAGGCTCAAAAGTTTCACATTTACATACAGTTCAATATTCTTTTCCACATCAGATGTGAAGGCAGCATTTCATACCAATGCTAGTCCTGAAACTGAGCAAAGGATAAGACAATCCTCAAACCTAGAGATTACTAAGGCCTTCCTTGGTTCTTTCAAGAGACAAAGGGCTCCCAATCCTATGAATTTTCATGCGTCCACGAAGGTGTTCTGGATCCTCCCAATCCTGTTCTTTCTATCCACCCCCCAACCCTGCCACCGCCTCTCTCTCTCCTGCCTCCCCAGCAAAAGTCAAAACAGATAATGGGTTAATTGGGAAAGGTTTTCTTATGCCAATCTTTTTTTTTTTTTTTAACCATCCCGTACACTCCACTATACATATAAAGAAAGGGGTAAGAGAAAGAAATGTGAAGTGTATTTCGAAAGATGATTAGCAGTAATTGAAAAATGTTTCATTTCCCTTTGAATTAACATTTCTCATTGCTTCTTTACGGTATGTTTAAAAATATCCTACTCGTGGTGATGACTGTGTGTGTGTCACCAGTGCTCAAAAAAACAATTCCTGCTCAGAGTGTTGTTGAACCCAAGTTCGGATGCCTGATGCACAGTGAGGCCGAACAAACTGGAACGTCTATGTTTAGAGCCGAGAAAGGTTTATTGCAAGGGCCAAGCAAGTAGAATGGGTGGTTTGTGCTCAAGAGGCCTGAACTCCCCAGTGGCTTTCAGGCAAGGATTTTAAAGACAGTGTTAGGGAGAGGGTCGCAGGATACGTACTCAGTTCATGGGCCATCTTCTGACTTGTTGCTGGTGAGGTAATAGGATGATGTTTCTGGAATCTCAGCCTTCTGTTTCCAGCCGGCTTGGCGTCCAAGTCAGCTTATAGTTACCATCCTCCCCCTAAGTGGGCGTCTTGGTTTCTGCAGAGCAACTGGAAGATATGCATCAGGTTGTTATCTACGCTCCTTCAGGAGGAACGAGGAGTCCTCTGACTCTGTTGTCATGATCATTGACTGCTTGAGCCTGTTCTTTGGAGCTTGGGAAAGGACTAGGAGACTAAAGCCTTTTTTCCCCTGCAAGCAAGAAACAGGAGGACACAGGGGGGTTTTGTACCCCAGAGGGCCCTGCAGGGCCCTGCTTGGTTTCAAGTGCACCTAACAGCACCAGAGAAGAAGTTGCTCTTTGATTGGGGACAGTAGCTACTATTTTGCAGGACCTGCCCATGCGCAGTTCTGCTGCTGAGGCATTTAGGAGTCCACAGAATTTGCTCAGAGAAGTTGTTGCCATTTCCTTACATCTTCATGCCACATTTTCTTTCTCCTACTATCTATGTCTCATTGCTGATTGTGGGTACATTGTGTTATTGGAAACTGAATTTTAAAACATCCTGTGGGTCCACATCTCACATTACCCAGAAAGTCATTACTATCATGTAAGGATTCTCAGCTCAGAATTTGGATTTATGTGAGATGTGTTGCTTTTTACATTTGATTCAAGTGGTTAACCCACTGACATTTATTGACATCTTTTGTAAGTTTCTCTCTCTCTCTCTCTTCTTTTCTTTTTCTTTTTTTTTTTTTTTTTTTGCCTGAAGCAACAGCCATTGATTTAACTCTTGAGTGGCTCTGTCGATCTGAGCCAGGTCCAGATAATTTTGGATAGGCTGCTGGTGCTTCTGCATCAGCCATCCAGTGGGCCGAGGGTTGGCTGGTTTAGGATGGTCTCAGCTGAGATGGCTCATCTCCGCTCATCTTCTGGGTAGTCAGTCTCTTACGCTCTAGGCTATCCTGAGGGTTCACGTGGCAGCCGGGCAGGTTCCAGGAGAGAGCACGAATCACAAGGGGTTTTTTGGGACCCAAATTGGGAACTGACCATCACTTCTGCTGTATTCTGTCAACCAAAGCAAGCAGATGTCGCTCCTTTCCCTCAGTGTTCATATAATTAACTCTGGAGGCTGCCAGGAGCCCTTGGAGCCCCGCCCACGAGGCTCGTGCACGCACTTCTGTCTTCCTGAGCTGACCCCCTCAGCAGCTGGTTCTCTCTTTACTCTGTTATATATTTTATTTCCACTTTTATGCTTCCTTGTTGCTTCTCCTTCTTCTCTGTTTTAATTTAAATTGAAAGAATTCAGAAACCGTTTTCTTCAATAATGAAGGAAATTTATTAACACTAGATAAGAAAATCTGATGTACTGAAGCATGAGAACTATAATATAGAGGGACCTTGCCGATGGTCGTTCATAATTCAAGACAATTCTTGGATTTGAGAAGTTTGTGACTCTTCACTTTGGGGTTCCAACAACTATATGACTAAATAAAAAGGAAGTTTCACCCTTACATGCCATGTCTCCATAATAATCTCTTTATGTGCCAGTTTTCCTATTTCTGCTTCTCTTCTCATTACCTATGGGGCTAACACTCCTCTTATTCCTGAAATAGGCTTTTTGATTGGCTCAGCGAATTACTGTCTTTTTCTTTTTTTCCTTTCTTCAGACCTCCTCGTGGGTAGCTAGCCCGCCTGTGGATTGACTTCTTCTGTGCCGAGTACTCACCCCCACCCAGACTGAGTGGGGAGGTCAGGGTCACGTGGCTCCTTTAGGTTCACGTCTCAGAGGATTGTGAAAAGTGCTCTTTCTTCTACTTCCTTTGACATGAGCTTTGTTATGATTGACGTGTCTAGGACAATGGCACCTAGCATTTAACTCTTTATATCCATGTGCACAGTTGCCCTATGAAGTAATCCAATTAAAAAATGAAAACCCACAAAGGTATATACTACCCTGATTTGTTTAAGTGATACGTTCAGTGGCTATAATTTAAACTATTCATAGCTTTAATCTCTTTTTATATCCTTCTTATGTAAAACCTAATTTGCTACCATGTCTCTTCCTTTATCTTCCTACTTCATGTTCTCTCCTCTTCTGTTGTGAAGTGTACTCCTTAATCATAGCCAATGTTAAGTGAAAATTCTGTGCTGGGGATATGATATTCACTTAAGTCCTGGGATGACAGTATTGGCAAGGACATGGAAAAATAAAAAAAGAAAGAAAAAATCAAATCCATAATAATTGCCTATTACTGGTAGGGCCAGTATAATTCTTCTACTTCTGTTGAGTAGTAGTCCCATACCAGGGACCAATGACTGATAAATATTTCCTGAAAAATATCTGGGTTGTTTTTTTTTTTTGAAATTTTTATGTAGAAATTTGAATATCCACATTAAAAAAAATCTAGTAGTATTTTTCTTTACAATTAAAAATCATATTCTATGTTTCTTTAATTATCAATATCATGAATGATTTTATATTTGTTGATTCTCTCTTATGCTAAAGAAGGAAATTAGTACTCTTTTACTTCCATCTCTCTTGCCACTTTCCAGATTTTGTTGATATTGTGGCCTTCTGGATTCATGATATTATAAAGACATTTTTATTGTGTCTTCTAAGATTTATTAAAAAGAGAAGAAAGATTCTGGAAATATGGCAGCCTGTTCTGAATGTATTTGCTATGCTCCCATATCTGACTGTCTGCTGCTACTGAACTAGGTGGATCTGGTCAACCCGAGGTAGATGGTCGTCCTAGAGACCACTGGTGTGGGGGTGGGGAGTTTGGGGCTTTTACCTTACAGCAGAAAGTCTAGAGACAGTGGTCTATGAGAAGCTCCAACATTTGGATCTAAATACAGCACTAGAAGAGGTAAGTGCTCAAAGCTTTGAGGACCACCAAATCCAAACCACCCTCCATCTCTCTCACACACATAACACACACCCTGAAGTATACTGCCCTCCATAAAGATGTATAGTCCCCTAGGAACTCAAGAGACTGAGCAGGAGCTGATGCTCCCTGTTTTCAAGACTAGGAGAGTAGAAGGAGCATAGGACCTGGCAGGGTCTCTCCAGCCAGGGTGGGCTAGGGATCAAGGAAGATAGGCAGCTGTGGAAGGGAGAGGGGACCATCTCCTTCCATCATTTCAGAGACACCCTCCTCAAAGATGTTCCCAATTAGCATAACTCAGTCTCAGAAGCCGACAACAATGACAGCATCAAGATCAGCAACAAATATCAACACAAATAAGGAGCTTAGTTGCCTAAGAGGAGACTCAGCTACCACAGAGAGCCAATTGGAAGAGACAGAGGGAAAACAGAACAGACAATAAATGAACTTAAGTGCCAAGGAAAACATGGAACCATCATTCTGGACCTAACTACTGTAATTATTTAATTTTCAAAAGTTAGTAAACAAAGAAAAAGATGGCTGTTGAAGAGAGTGGAGTGAAATTAGTGGTGCAGAGAGGTGTGGGTAGAAGAAACATCTCGAAGTCTGTAAAGCATTTAAGACACTGGTCTTGTCAAAAATCATTAACGGCAAAGCATGATGCTAACAGAGAAATCCAAAATGTCCTGGTGCTTCTGCTTCCTTACCAATAAAAGAATAATGATTCTCACTGGGATTATTATGAAGAGTCTCTTGGGATTATTATAAAAAAAATTTAAAAAGTTAATACTTGTAAAGTGCTTAAAGCAGTCTTTAGCACAGAATAAATGTGATGTAAGTATTTGCTAAAGAAATAAATAAAACAAAAGTAATGACTTTCAAATACCCAACATATATCCAAATGTTGGGTATTTGAAAGGACCAATAAAATAAATAAACATGTCTTGAAGATGGTTTTAAACAAGAGGAGAGAGAGGAAAAAGAAAAATTTTGGAATGTAAGAGCAAACACCTCTAATACAGACAAACTTAAAAAAAGTATGTTTGAACATTACCTGCAAACCCATAGCAATTTGAGAACCCTGAGAAACATCTGATTTTCCATTTAAATGCAAATGATCAATATTGACCTAACCAGAAAGTAAAAATCGGAATGGATCTATTACCACCATACAAATCGGTGAAGGGCACCAAGATCAGATGAATTTCCAGTCAAGTTCTATTGAATTTTAAAGGACAGATAATTTCAAAATTATTGCAATTATTTCAGGCCAAAACTGGAAAGCCTTCAAATTTATTTTAGGAAGGCAATATAATTTCAAAACTGGAACCTGACTAAAACAGAAAGAACAGACAATAAAGACAGTTTCATTTTCTTGTGTTTTCTTGGTAACATTTTTATTGAATCTCAAATATTGTCATTTTAAAATGTAATCCACATCAGAGGATGAATAAGATATGTCATCTCCTTTTCTTCTTGAAATACAGTGCATTTTACAGTTATAGGTTATCTCATTCAAAAGTTAAATCTGATCATGTGTACATGATCTGTATTGAGATTTCTTAAGATTTACACGTGTAAGTGAAGATTAACATAGCCAGGTTGTCAAAACATACCTTGAAATATTTCAGTAACTGAATTAATTATAAGAGTTTAGAGCAGTATTTACTCTAGTTTAAAATGAATCAAATATTTAGAATGTCTCATCCTGTTTAATGTTGAATAGTATCTCATTTTATAGATGGGTCATCATTTGTGTATCCATTCACCCTTTGAAGGACATTAGTGTCTGATCCAGCATTTAATGGTTATGATTCTGACCATAGGTTGCTATAAGCATTTGCATTTGTTGCTTTTTTGTGAATGTAAATTTTTATTTCTCTAGGCTAAATTATCCCAGAGGACAATCTCACTTTTAGTGAAAATATTCAAAATAAAATGAATAGAATTCAACCAAAACATTAGGACCAGTGGGTTTTCTTCCACGGTTGGCAGAGGAGTTTCAAAATCAAGATACTAGAGTTAGGTTGATATTAAGTAACTTGCCTAAGATTCCCCAGTGATTGAGAAATGAAATAATTTGCATCCTTACATGTTGCCTCATAATAATAATATGAATAATAATAGTAACAATGAATATGGTATCATGAAATAGCTAACTTTTACTAAAACTATCCTAACTGCTTTATGTTTTATTTCTTAGAAGTTAAGAGTCATCTTATAATTTTACCTTGAGATATTGTAATGTGAGGAGAAACAGGAACTGCCCTATTAGAAGTAAAGCAATTTTTGAGATTCAATGTAAAAGAAAAAAAAGTTTGCTTTTTGCTACAGATGAGTCAGGGAGAAGAAAAAGGACAAAGAGAGACAGACCTCTCAGATTTTGGGCTTGACTAAAACTACTCTCAGCAAAAGTGATAGAGGAAGAACACACACAGGAATGGTTTCCTAAAAAGTCAAGGGCCAGGCTAAAGAGAAGCAGAAGTGGCAGTATTATCACTGTGGAAGATGAATGGAGTGGCACTTCTCATTTATTTAGTATTCAGGATTTCAACCTTAATTAGGATTCCTTTGTCACATCATTCATCAAATACACTTGAAGAAATGGAAATGAGCCTCAAAGTTTCTGTCGCCTCAGGCATGCTTTTAATACTTTTACTCATTTCAGCATATTGTGAAGTACAGTGAGTTGACTTGGAAATGTTTGAGTCAGAATAAATAACATCCAAATGAAGAAATCACACGTTGTAAGCAGTTCTGGCAGGAATATCAAAAAGCAGCCATTTGAATGGTGACTAATTTGTAACTTCTTTCAGCCAGTGCTAAGAACAATAAGTTTTCTCCCTAAATATTCTGCTTTGCTTCCCAAAGGTTTGTAACAGCCCTTTAAAAAAAATTACTTAAAAAAGGATTCCTGCTTATGAAATTCCACAACATTTGTTTTGTTAACATGACTGTATGTACAAAGGAATTTGTATATTTATGATTATAACTTGCCAAGTGAGATATATAGATTATTAATTCAATCAGCATGTGTAGAACTACTATAGGTGCCAAGATAATCCTTTTTCAACCTTCTCCTCTGTCACAAAGATCCACCCATCCCTCAAAACCTTTTCCTGTAAGTGATGTCCTTGTCTTGCCCTTACCTGTATGTGACGCCTTCTCTGATAATGGTGCCCCAGGTAGAAAGAATTACTCTCTCCACTCAGTGCCTGTAACCTTTGGCACACACAGCTTGCATGAGCCACCAAATGTATGATACATACATACCATGTATGTCTCCACTTAGATTATAAGCATTAAAAAGGCAGGGACATTGTGACATATGTGTATTTGGATTTCTAAAAACCAGAACTTGTTGGTATTTAATATATTAGTCACTTTTTGATTTTACAGATGAATAAGTAAATAAATGCATATGATTCAATGCTAAGTCACTTTTTAATCATTGTTAGATCTAGTAACACCATACTTGTTACATCGGGTGGTTGTGAGAGCAAATGGTCTCTCAGATCTTTTTCAGGTTGTCCAGACTATGACATTTTGTTGTTGGTCTCATCAAAGATGCTCTTGAATTTATATCCAAATCGTGTAATTCATGCAATAGCTGTACTGGAATTAAGCACTGGGCTTAGAAACCAGTCTGAGCCCCTGCTTTACTGCTTATCAGCTGCAGTGTGACCTTGGCCATGTTTTTGGACTTTTTACACTCTGTTTCATCAAAAAAAAAGTGAATAATAATGTGAGGTATTTCACAGGGCTGTTTGTTAAAATTAAATGATGTAAATAAGTAACATGCTTAAAAGAGTTTTAGATACCTACTAAGTGTTAGTAGTTGTTATTATTAATGTTGGCCCCTTTTTTTTTTTTTAAAGGCTCTGCTAATTCTGCTGGGCAGATCCTCCTTTTTCCCACCTACGTTTTAAAATAAGAGACTAGGTTCCTGACCTGAATTATAAAAGGTTTTAGTACCATTTTAGAAATCACTATGGGCTGCCTTTCCCTGATGAATCCTTAGGTTTTGCCCCCAGTACTAATGTAAACATAAGGACAGGGGATGCCATTAACTTTCTTGAATGAGCTCTGTGGGACTATACAGTACTTTCCAGAATCGAGTAAGAGCTCCCCTGTATACGCTTATCCAGTGGGAAAAAGCTCTGTAGGTTTCTTAAACCAACTTTGAGTGTTGGCTTAAGAAACCCTGAGAATATTCTCTGTCTTATACTTCAGAGCTGTCAGTCAGTATTTTTGATCATTAGCCATCTGTGATTATTTTAATTTTTGCCAGCAGGAGAAGGAACTCTTTTCCACCCAGGAGCTCTGTTATTACAATATAATTTATATGTAAAGAGCTCATTTCATCAGTGAGAAAAACTTTTACGCAGTTTTTTTAAGGTTTGAAAGAAACTCGTGATATCTTGTTTTTTGGGTTTTTTTTTTTTTTTTTTTCCATTTCTCCAACTCTATACCACTGTTTCTCTGTCATACTGTGAAGGAAAAGCCGGGCTGGTCTAACAAGATAATTCACAAGTCTAGGAATGTGAAGGAGAGGCTGGGCTGGACTAACAAGATAACTAACAAGTCTAAGTATTGGAATACTGATCTGAGTTCTGCTGGACTAACTTGTAAATCTAGGTTAATTAGTGTTGGTTTGCTGTTTATGTGTTTTTGCTAGCCAGCTGGGTTTTCAAAGATACATATCTGGCTTTGGAATGTTGGTTTGCTGCCTCCCCGCCTCCACTTTTGTGATGATAATGCTGCTAAAGTTGTTCCATGCCCATTGGCCGAATACCCCAAGCTTGTACTTTACCCTATAAAACCTCATGTGCACGTCTGGAGATGCTCAGAGCTTCAGAGCAGAAGCCCCTCTGAGCCCGCCGGCATAATACATCTGAGTGCTCCAACCCTCCGAGTGGTGCTTGTTTCTTGGCTGGCCTGTCGTTTCCGTAACAATACTTCACATTTAGACTGGCATCTCTCCATACAGAAATTCTTCAGTACCTAGTCAACAGTTTTAAGAATAGGATGAAGTTAAACTGATCTTCATCTGTTTTAAATATAAGACCTCATTTTTATTGTAGTTGCTATTTTAAAATGTAAAACTCATAGAGAAAAATATAATTTTACTTTGCAATGATGGTTAGTATTGAAGTTGAGATTTCCTTATTAACAGTTTATTAAAATGGCATGATGACATTTTAGCTGTAACTAATAAGGGCAAGTTTTGAGGGAGGCCAAAAAAGAATTTAAAAATAAAAGGTTGGCCTTTTCTAAGTCATACCATGAATTAGGATTTAGAGTCATGGAATCACATTCATACCTCATCTCACTTCTGCTACTGATTTCAGTTTGACCTTCAGCAAGTCCAAAACTCCCCTCAATCACTACACCTATAATGTGAGATAATAATGTTTAACTGAATATGGTTATTGCAGAGATTAATGAGTTATTGGTCATAAAATGTAATCCATGTATTAAAAGTCTCTGCATGAAGAGAAGACTGAATCCCTGTGTCATTAGTGAGAGTGGTTTTGTGAAGTGAAGTGAATTATTGATCAACTATACAAAATTTTAGGTCTTGAACTTTATGAAGCAAGTTTCAAATCTCAGGATAGAGGCTAGAAGAAATTAGTGCTTTTGGGGGTCCCATGCCATTTCATCCTTGTTTCCTTTTCTGGTGAAAGCACACATTATGTTCTTAGCAGAGTTGACTCCTAATTAAATTACTGATGATACGAGGACACGCCTATAATTTTCTTCCTTCTTTTCCATTTACTTTCTCCTCTCCCCTTCCCTAGCGCTGTTTCTTTGCTTCCCTGTCTCTACTTTCTTTGAGAACATGGAGTGCTTACTCTCGTATCTTAAGGACAGGAAGCAAACAATCTCAGTGTTCCAGGAGGAAACCTGCAGTTGATGCAGGAAAACAGATGAGTCCCTGGGACGGGCCCCGCCAAGCGTGGGTCCTTGGCTTCGCACAGGAAAGAATTCAGGAGCGAGCCACAGTTAAGTAAAGGTTTATTTATTTAAAGAGATACATCGAAAGGCAAGAGAACAGCCATGGGGTGTGGGGGTTGGGTGCTCAGATCCATAGTGTGCGGGCAGAGAGAGAGGCAGTGAGGGGCAGTGTTACCCTTTCTATGGGCTTTGGTAGCTTCATATGCTAATAAGTGGGAGGACCAGTCTGACTAGCCTGGGGAAGGAGCTGGGATTCCCAAGAAGTTGGCCGTTTCCCACTCTTTGACCTTTTGCAGCTAGCCTTGGGACTGCCATGGCGCCTGTAGGCAAGTTATTCACCATGCTAACATACTACAATAAGCATGTAATGAAGCTCAAGTTCTGCTAGAAGTCAAATCTCCCATCATCTTCAGCCTCAAGGCCTACTGGGGGTTGAATCTTTCACCATTTTGCTGTTAATTGCTGTAGCATTCCTTGAATGGCTGTGCCCTGCCCCCTTCCTCTCTCACAGTGACAGCAGTGATAACGACAGTGCTTCCTGTCTCTGGGCACTTCGGTGCCTAGTTTAAAAAATAATTGAAAAGTGACATCATGTGTTCATTCTGACATTTTTCTTTGCTGGTTGAAGTAAGGTTGAGAAGGTTGACATAATGCCAAGAATAAATGTAAAGATTTTCTTGTTTTTCATTGTTTTTATCTAGGGGTAGGGAATGGTGAGGATGGTGTAAACACACACACACACACACACACACAGAGTGCAGGTATGGGGAAGATTACTTCCTGAAATAGTGATCCGTTTGGTGAGAAAGCAGCAGCTTCTTCTGAGAAATAGCAGGGAATATAGCCAAGTACCCAAATAACCCTGAGTCACTAGGTCCGGTCCTATTGGAAACTAACCTAATCTGTATCCAATTTAACATCTGAACTTAATTTTCTTGGCTCTGATCAACCCAGAGCATCTTCCCCATGGAAGCCTTGAAATTAGTCATGATGTCCAGAAATGTCAAGAGTAATGACAGATAATTGACACATATATACCTTCACGCAACTTGCCTCTTAGTGGTGATTTCTTAATTTTAAAAAGCTTCAGAGCATGGAGCTTTATTATGCAGGTGGAATCTCTGTCCATATGCCAATCATTTGTTTTTAAGGATGGTGGAATGGGGTCAGCTTCCCTGTAGAGGTAATTTCTCCGCAGAAGTAAAACTAAAAGGGTTACTGTTGAAATTTTTTAAAACAAAACAACTGTAGTTTACACACTTTAGTTGCTAAAAGAGTGAGACAGTTTTGCTCACTGTGGCATGAATTTTTGTGACCCTGTTCAAGGCTGCTAAAGTCATGTGACTCGTATACACTGTATGGCTATGTAGGCCTGGGAACAGTGTGGCACATCACTGTCCCTTACCAACTTGGGTTTATGGCCTGGAAAGTTATTCTACCCACAAGTAGTGAGAAATACGAGAACAACTCAGTTAAACCTGCTCTCCTAGCCAGAGGTGAGAGACAATCAGGTCAAATAACAAACAAGCTATAATTAAGCTTTGGAAAATTTAAAAAACAAATGAGTTAATGATTTTATTTCGATGCAAATAACAAATCTTTGGGACAGATCAAATGCATTTTTTGCTTCCATATTGCCAAACTTTGATTTGATTGATTCTATATTTATCCCCATGTGGCAGCTGGAGCACTCACTTTAGAGGGAAACTTTCCTAATTCCAGTCTATCAAGGAAAATCTGCAAGTTAAAAACGCACTTTTATCAGCAGGCATTCGGAGAATGGCAGGTGGCAGATAAAGCTCCTAGTGGATAATTCTAATTGCATTTTCTTTTACCTTCATAACTCAGGAAGTTGTAAGAAAAGGGAGAGTGTAACTTTCTATGGTTTTGACAGTTGTGTTTACATCTTTCTCCAATGAGCATTGTGTTTGAAGTCTTCCTGGACTCTCACTACAAAGCTAGTTTGAGAGTGTCTAAAACTGGTCCAATGGATACATAGAAAAAAGAGCTAGGAATAATTGGATGCATTAGATACATAAAAGTATGGACTAATGCTATTGCAAACCATTTAAAAACCTTTCTCTACTTTTATTTATTTTGACAATTTTCTCTACAGATTTATTACTTTATATTAATGACAGAAGAGTAAAACACAAAGTAATAAAATATAAAAATTTAAGTAAAGAATAAAAAAAGTAACATGCAGCAAACTTTAGGAGGTCTAAATGAAGCAATGATGCTATTAACTTGCATATTCTTTTTAAGACAAAATACATTTTCTTATAAATCAAATCCCCCTAATCTGAGTTTAAATTGTTACTCTGGGATTTTGATAATATTGATAGAAATTATAGTTCAGAAAGGAATTATAATATAGAGAGGAATTGAATTATAATGCAGATAGGAAATGCAATAGATATTAATTGGTTAATGAGTATCTGAATATTTATGAGGACACAGTTTCAATGTAAGGTAATGATAGTATTTATCTAACAATTTCAATTAAAACAACTGAAGCAAAGAAACTTAAAGTTTTATCTAAGTGCTAACTTTTGTAATGACCATCTCTCTAGTAAATACAGTTCCTACTATGGGTTTTAAACAGACATGTTTCTATTGTACATTTAGAATTATGCACACTTTTATGTATTTCCCATTAGCCAGAAGAACTAGAAAGCGAAATGGATAACATGATTCAGATCCAAGTAAAAACTGGAATCCCAACAAGAACATGTGCTTCTCAGTCGATCTTGTCACCTACCTCACATGGTATTATGACTTTATATATTTAACCTGTCCTCTCAACAGGGTACTTCAAATCTGCTTAGAGTTTAAACATTCGTTCTTCATCAGAAACCAAATGCTTATATTTGCAGATTTCCAAAATCTATTCTTTCCTCATAATCCTTGCAGAAATTCCTCCAAAATCATGTCAGCTTTCTCAGTTACTTAGCATTATTGTCTCAATAGTGATAAATGTGGCATGGGATGGAAATAAAAGAGAAAGCCCCCACATCTGACTGAATGAGTTAAGAACAGCTTCAAGGAGGCTGCATTTTTGCTGACACAAGACAGTATACTAAAAGGCTGACAGAAAGCCTTAGGTGAAAAGTGTACAGAAAGTTAAGTGAGTATGATGTGTTCTGGGAACTACGAGCAGTTTTTTATAATTGGATTTAATTTAAATTATTCTATTTGCCTTCATTATGTGTCTTGAAAACTTGCAAACGTGTATAAAGAAGTGTATGGTTAGAGGTGAGTCTGAAAAAGTAGCAGAAACTAGATTTAAAAAGGCTCCATATAATTTGAAAAAGAATTTAGACTTGTCAATTCTCATTTCAATTCCTTTTCTCTGCCATGCCCCTCATGTTTAAAAACCAGCCATATCCGTCATGTCTCATTCAAGTGACTCAAAGTCTCCCTCCGTCAGCAAGCCTTCCTTGTTAAATAAATATGCAATCTATTGTTACCGCTGTGTCTGACCTGTTTCACGTAGCATAATGTCCTCTGGGTTCATCCAATTGTCGGCAAATGGCTGTGTTTTCTTCTGAATAGTATTCCATTATTTAGATATATGTATGCCACATTTTCTTTATCCGTTTGCTTATCAATGGACATTTAGGTTGCTTCTGTATTTGGCTAATGTGAATAATGCTACAGTAAACCTGAGAGTGCAGATATCTGTTAGGGATTCAGATTTGAGTTCCTTTGCACATATGCCCAGAAGTGGGATTGCTAGATTATACAGTAGTTCTACTTTTAATTTTTTGAGGAATCTCCATATTGTTTTCCATAATAGCCATAACCAGTTTACATTCCCACCCACAGTGTTCAAGGGCTCCATTTCCCCCACATCCTTACAAACGGTGGTATCTTGTTCTGTTTCTTCATTTTGTTTGTTTGTTTGTTTGTTGGCTTATAATAGCCATCCTAATAAGTATGAGGTGATAGCACATTGGGTTTTTCCACATTGTGATTTGATTTGCATTTCCTTATTGATTAAGGATGTTGAGCACCTTTTTATATACCGATTGGCCAGTTGTTTGTCTTTTTTGGAAAAATGTCTATTCAGTTCCCTTTCTCATTTTTTGAAATCAGATTGGTGCTTTGCTATTGAGTTTGAGGAGTTTTATATGTATTTTGGTTATTAACACACTATCAGGTGTATGGTTTGCAAATATGTTTCTTTCCATTCCAGAGCTTGTTGTCCTTTCACTTTGATGATCATTTGCTTTGCTGTGCAAAAGCCTTTTAGTTCGACGGAATCAAATTTATCTATTTTTGCTTTTTTGCCTGTGCTTTTGGTGTCATAGTGGGGAACGCATGACAAGATTTTTTTTTTTTTTTTTGGTCAAGGAATGTTTTCCTATGTTTTCTTCTATGTTTTATGGTTTCAGGTCTTACATTTAAGTTTTTAATCTATTTTGAGTTAAATTATTGTATATAGTGTAAGATAAGAGTCTACTTTCATTCTTTTGTATGTGGATATCTGGTTTTCCCAAAACTATTAAAGAGACTGTTGTTTCCCCATTTGTGTATTTTTGGTGCTCCTGTCAAAGGTTAGTTGGCCTTATATGTGTAGATTTATTTTGGGCTCTCTATTCTGTTCTACTGGTCTATGTATTGTTTTTTGCACCAATTCCATACTGTTTTGATTAATATAGCTTTATGATATAGCTTAACATTAGGAAGTGTGATGCTTTAGGCTTTGTTCTCTTTTAAGAGCAGATTTGGGATATTTGTGGTTCCATTTGGATTTTAGAATTGTTTTTCCATATCTGAAAAAGGCCACTGGAAGTTTAAAAGAGATATCATTGACTCTATAGATCACTTTAGATAGTACACACATTTTAACAGTATTGTACCAATCTATAAACATGAATGTCTTTCCATTTATTTATGTCTGTTTAATTTTTGTCATCAATGATTTATAGTTTTCAGTGTAAAAGTATTTTACCCTCTTGGTTAAGTTTTTTCTAAATATTTTATTTTTTGATGCTGTAATAAATTAGGTTACTTTTTGTAATTTCATTTTTGCATAGTTTGGTGTATAGAAACTCAACTGATTTATGAATATGGATTTTGTATCATGGAGTTTTACTGAATTTGTTTATTACTCCCAATAAGTTTTTGTGTGTTTGTGTGTGTGTGTGTGTGTGTGTGTGTGTGTGTGTGTATAGTCATTAGAATTTTCTACATATAAGGTCATGTCATTTACAAACAGAGATAATTTTACTTATTTTCTAACTTAGAGGCCTTTTATTTTTTTCTTGCCTAATTGTTCTGGCTGTGACTTCCAGTACTATGTTGGATAGTAAAAATGGACATCCTTGCCTTATTCCAGCTCTTTGAGGCAAACCTTTCAGTTTTTCAACATTGAGCATAATGTTAGCTGTGAACTTGTCATATACAACTTTTATTTTGTTGAGGTACTTTTCTTCTATACCTAATTTGTTGAGAGTTATCATCAAAGGGTGTTACATTTTGTTAAACACTTTTTCTGCATCTATTGAGATGATTGTGTAATTTTTAGCCTTTATTTCTTTAATACGGCATATCACATTGATTGATTTGCATATGTTGAACTGTCCTTAAAGCCCAGGGACAGATTTGACTTGATTATGGTACACTATCTTTTTAATATGCCATTGAATTTGGTTTGCTAGTATTTTGCTTATATAAATATATTATTAAAAGGTATTATTTAATGGTATAATATAAATCATGAATAATCATACATAAACTTAATGTAAATTATATCTGAATTCATCCCCAAAGTGTAGAAGATCAGAAAGGGGGTGGAGTAAGAAAATAAATGAACAAAACATCATTGACCACGTATTTACTCAAAATACAGAGTAATGACAGATAAAATACACAGAGGGAAAATCAGGAAAATATTGCCAGGAAAAGAAGATATCCTTATTCATGTCCCAGAAACAGAGGAGAAATCACGAGTGAGACTAAAGACACTGGCCAGCAGCGTTCCAGGGTTGTGCGCAGACATCACTCTCCACACGTGGGAAAGGTGACTTGGAGGACTATCCTGAAGAAATGAAGTTAGAACCAACCTCATTCTGTGAGCCAGAGCAGGAGAAGGCTAAAACTGTTAAGACTAATGGCCACTTACAGCTATGGCCCAGAAAAAGAAGAAGACACAATCTTACTCTTGCAATCAGGAGGCTATATCCCTCGGAGTAGGAAAAGTATAAAAATGGACCAGTCTTGACTGGGTCAGAAGATCTGTCTGCTATTATCTTCCTGACAAAAGAAAATTAAATCCTCTGTGGAGCAGTATGATGTTTTCCAGTTCCTCTGCATGTATTTTTATAAGCAGTACTCAACATTAAATAAGAAATTATCAGGCATGCCTGGAGACAGGCCAAAATATTAGGAAATTATGAAGAAAAAAGACAACACAAACAGATCCAAATATGTCTTATATGTTGGAGTTATCAGTCACTGACTTCAAATGAAATATGATTACAATGCTTAGTGTATAAAATTGTTCAATTAGAAATTTGTAAAAATACAATAATAAGTAAAATTACAGACAATGTATAAAAGAGAATTAGTGATCTGAAAGATAAATCAATAAAAAATAATTATTGAAATAAAGAAAAATAATGGAAAATATATAAGAACATAAAAGGAACATAAGTAGCACATAAGCATGCAATGAAGTCACTAACATATATGTATACTATTGAAGTAACATGCAAAGAGAGAGTGAGAGATAGATAAGAAGGAGAAGGAGAGGAGGTGGAGAAGCAGGAGGGAGGAAGAGTGAGAGAAAAGTGGGATAGAGATAGAGCTAATATTTGAAGAAACAATATCTGAGAGTTTTCTTATCTCAGAGAAGTGGTCAAGCAAAACATTCAGAATCTCTATAAATCTCAAGGACAAAAAAAAAAAAAAAGAAAAAACACATATAAATGCTTCATAGACAAGCTGCTAAAATCAAAATGAAGGAAAAAATTTTTAATAGTACCCAAGGAGGAAAAAACACATCATTTTCAAATGAACAATCATAAAATTCATGGAAAAGTTTCCCAACATAAATGATGAACGTCTGTCGACAGTGGAATGGCACAATCAGAATGCTTAAAGGACTAAAAGCTGAGCTAATTTTCCACTCCTAGTGAAAATGTCCTTCAAATACTAAGATAAAATAAGGATGCTTTAGGCAAATAGAAAAGAGAACATGTCACCAGTGGCCTCACCTGAAAAATGTACTAGAGGAAGATTTGCAGATTGAAGAGAAATGTTTCTAGATGAAGGCAGGGTAATGCGTAAATCCCAAGAAAATACCCATAATTTTGTGGTGGAGTGAAAAAAAAAACTATTAAATAAAATTATCTATGTTTGTCCATCAAGAGACATGTACCATTTGGTTATGGCTGTGTTATTATAATAATTTATAATATATAATGTTATAATAAACACAAATAAAGCTGGAGTATCTGTAATAATTTCAGACAAAATACTACTTGTGGATAAAGTGTTAAATATCTACAAATAACAACAGAATTATTTTTCTACCTGTGATGACTAAAAATCAAAATCACTTATGAAATTAATAACCCTAAAAATATATATATCTACATTTTATATGAGACACTTGAAAAGAGAAAGTGACAAGTCCACAAATGTAGTAACTCAAAAAGAAGCCAATATATCAATAAAAGAAGCAATTTGTAAATAGAAATTTGAGCAACACAGTTAAAAGCTTTATCTAAAAGAGCTTCATTGACACTTGCACCTCAATAAATAAATATGCATTTATTTTTATTAATACTTGGGCGATTTACAAAAATTAATCACCTAATAAGCTAGGAAGAGAGTGTCCAAATAGTTCAAGTATTCTATATAAGATAAAATTAATATCATTAACAACAAATTCTCTGAACACAAACTTAAAATCAACATATAAAAGCTAGTAAAATACAATAACACAAAAGAAAAATAAAATTAAAAAATAAAGTCGTAGGTTATTTGTGAACAAGTGAATCACAAAGGTCATTACAGATTTTAGAACTAAAATACAAAGAAATAGCACATAGTAAGTCTTATAGAATGATACTAAATTGGTCCTCGGGGAAATACATAACATTAGATGCAGAAAAAAAAAGACAAAACCAGATAATGTTTTCAACTCCTATAAAGTTTAAAGGAATTGAAGGAAGTTTACAAGATAAAGACTAATTTTGACAGCTTAAAGAAAGAAAAATAAGATGAAAAACTTATTTAACCAAATATCAAGATATATTTTAAGGCAGATTGATTAAGACATTATATTGACATGGGTAGACAAGTGAGAATTAGAACAAAAATTAGTTATTCAACTTAGAGGATAAATGAGAAAAAAAAATCATTCAAATAAATGACCCAAATCAATCATCCATTCGGTATAAGTCAATCATCATTTATTAAACAAAAAAGAAAAAAAGAAACAGAAAAAGGAAAAGAATAAAAACTATAAAAACTAGAAATAACAGGAATTTTCTTCACCAAATGATCAAAATAATTATAAGGAAAATACTGATAAGAATTTATACACCTTAACTCCCAATGTCTAAGTTAGGTAATGATTTTTCACCAGTGAGAAATAAGACTTGTAAGAACTGGACAGTAGCTTACAAAATGGTCTTTATATACTATGTCAGCCAAGACCCAGTTAGGAGATAAAAGTCACATGTGAAACACAGTAAGGGATCACCATTATGTTGTTGAGGTAGCAAGAACAGAAGCCAGTTACCACAATTAGGATTGGAGAAATGAAGGAATGAAGTTTAATTTAATTATAAATTTTAAATGGGCTTTAAACCTTTACAAAAAGGTACTACTCACTTGCTACTGTTTTTTCCTGAACTCAGAGGAGTGACCCTGTGGGTGGACAAAGATCTCCGTAAAAGGATCTGAAAGTGCCAGAAAATTACAAATTAACGTCAACTGCTGCCACTCATAAGGACTGCTGCTGCTCTGGTGGTGAAGCATTAATATAGCAATAAAAGGGAAAGTAGAAAATAAAATAAGAATAGTGAAGAAACAGAGAGGAGTATACTGCTTTTTTCCTACACCAGTTACCAGGCTCTTTCTATTGACAGAGCCAAATAGGGAATCAGGTGCCAAAGGAGAAATGTGGTTTTCAGAGTTCTTCTCGTATTATCACACAGCAGAGTATGGTGAGTGGATTGGAAGCTGACACACAATAAATAGGTCAAACATATAACTGTCTGCATACAAAGTGCAAAAATATTAACAAACATTTTTTAACAAATGCAGTTACAATGATGTACGTATAATGCATAAAAATCAATAGCAGTTCATGATGGGATACCAACTAGGGTATCTAAAAGAATATTCTGATTCTTTGACAAAT